>NC_090934.1:477539841-477842872 GCF_040938575.1 Ambystoma mexicanum
CTTGTTTTTTGTTGCTTAAATACTATGTCCTGCACTTGCTCCTCCTCCCTTTCTCCCAGCACTTTTCCCCTTCCCTCTCCCCTGCACTTGCACAATCTCAATGTCACAGGGCCTAGTAAGATGGTTATCTTGTCCCCCCTTGTTCCCCACCCTTGCCTTGTCGTGCCTTGAAACACTTGTGTACAGGCACGCTATAAATAAAATATCATATTTTATCATAAAAACTATACGAGAGTTCAGAGCTTTGAGAGTACTAACTGCAGCATCATGGGATTTCACAAGTGTACACATTGGGTCCATTTCCCTGACTACAACAATTAGGGGTTCCATGTAGATGCCGATCGACGTCCACTAGATGATGGATCGTTGGGGGTGCAGAGCTGCATTGATACAGACTGGCCGATGATTAGTCTTAGTTTCGCTAAATGGTTATGACTTTGATGAAAGGAAGTGAAACCCTCAGAGAAAATGCCCTTCCATCCTGTCGAGAAGCGACCCATTATCTACAGTTTTAACTGCAGTGGATACGTCTAGGAGGATGAGGTGGCAGATTTCCCCTGTTTAGTTCTAGCTACTAGGTGGCACTTGAGCACCACCTATAAGTGAAAACTATTGCATTGAAGTACAGATAGGAGGAAGATCGGATGCGCGGAGGGACACATAACTTGTGAGCGTTGTTCAGTTATTTTCATACTCACTGAGCTACGGCTGTGACCATTCCCATTCAATACCTGCCCCACCCCACTTAAAACATCTCCCCATCCCCTTCTGGGAGCTCGTTCAGCTACCTCTATCATGCAGGACCATCAAAAGGTGTGCTGCATAAGGCCTCCCAGTATTATTTCTAAGCAGTCTTCTAGGAGTTAATGGTTACATTTCCACTGTAAATTAGCTCCTTGTGTAATAAAAACATAATTGAAGTGTGCCTTCAACCAGTTGATTTATAAGCAGAATGTGTTTCCACACATCTGTTCCTCGCACTGAAGCCCTGTTGAAAATAAGCATTGGCAAAGCCAACAGTTTTGGCTTGTGTATTGGTATTAGATAGGTGTTTGTCAGGCTCTGAAATATGTCCAGGTACTCACTACTTTTTCCAACTCTTTTCATTTTAGGGCCATGTAGTTTGTTCATGGTATTACCTGGCAAATTCTTATCCCATGCCTACACAAAAGCCAATACTAATGGCATTGATTATTCTTGTTTTCAGATATGTGGAGCACCAGAAAATAGGCAAAATCACAAAGTGAAACCTTTTTCTATGTTAATATTCCAAAGCTGCCTAGTCTATGTCTAATAGGAAGGCTGTGTGTTTGAGATGCAAAGATCTGTTAACTTTTTAACAGACTTTCACATTTTATGTGCACATTTTATAAGAACATGTTCCAAACAAGAACTGAAAGCAAGGGCATACATCACAGAGACTTTTCTTGAGTGTTTAAGTTCTAAAAGTACAACCTAGAAAAGTATCCACACACTCTTTTGTTTATAACTTTGGCTACTTTGCGTCACAGAGTGGGGCAAAAATATTGGTATTGCATGTATAGAGAGTGGGATGGCAGGGGTCCTTAACTATATAGTTTTGGCGTATAGTTGTCACTTTAGTAGCTAGTGAGGCAACATACATTTGGCTAATAAGTGATGCTTTAGCACCACTGTTGTTTTTACTCCAGAGTGGAGCCTTATTTGTCAAAAAAAGCGGGAGGCACGGATTTTGAATGGGGCAAGGATCATTCATCGCAAACTGAAAAGCTTGCAAACTGGTGAGGTGAGAGGGTCAGGGGATGCAAGGATGGTACACTTCTCTCCTCTGACAGTGCTCCCTCATTCTTTCAGACTCCCCCAGTGTCTTTTAATAGGGCTTGGTTGGTGACATATTTACACGCTCCCCAAAGTATATACACATTTATAAAGCCTACCATGCCACCCCATTGCATCTCAGGGTCAGGGAATATTTTGACTCATATCCACTTTCATCAACACTTTTATTTAAGAAGAATTGGAGAAAATACATGATTGGCATTCAAACATTATAATGGCCACAATTCACAAGGTAGGACTTACATCAACACACCACATGAAGATGGCACTTAAGCAGTTTGTGATGCTTTACTACAGAACCCAATATCTGGAGTCCACCATGAATATCTGATCACTTTGTTGAGTTTAAAAGATAATTATTTCAGATTTGATAATACTTTTTTGGAACTAGTAAAATAGACTTCCATGGGATCTGGATTTGCTCCTCAATATTCCAATGTAGTCATGGAATGGACTGAACAGAAACGCATACTACGTTCTGACCAATGTAAAATGGAGATTTTTATTTGGACAAAATACATTGATGACATTTGTATAGCCTGAAAATCATTCCTCGCTCAAATTTACCTTTTTTTAAATATGTTAATTCTGCACATCCAACAATCTAGTTCCCTTTCCATATTTCGCCCAAGAAAGTGAACTTTTTAGACACATTATTTGATATCAATTGTAATAACATCTAATTTTCCCTATGAAAAAAAACTATGGTTCCAAATTAATGTTTTCATCCGTGTAATACCATTCCAGATTTACCGTATTCACAATTCATTTTATTACATGAATGAGTAGTGAAACAACTCAGTATAAAATGGCAGCTGTCAACGTCTGGCTTACATCGACACTGATAATCAGGACACGTCCACACTGGTTGAGTGTTACATGCAATCTGTCTTTATTTCCCAACCCATTCCCCACACGTAACGACCGGCCGTTCCATAACGACCCTTCCAACATAACGGCACCGAGTGACTGTAAGCAAGACACTACAATCTCCTCCCAAAATATCTGTGTTCTAGGTCATTTCCTCAAAGCATTATACAGGTCGTTTAATTGTTCTGTGGGGTCTGACTTCTTGTGCGTTGGGATGCCCTTTACGTTGTTCGACGTATTCACTTCTGGAGTGACTGTAAGCAAGACACTACACTCTCCTCCCAAAATAACAGTGTTCTAGGTAATTTCCTCAATGCATTATCCAGTTTGTTTAATTGTTCTGTGGGGTCTGACTTCTTGTGCGATGGGTTGTCCTTCACCTTGTTAACCTTGTTCGCTGGATACATGACCTCTCAACCTGTGATTCTTCCTCATCACCAGACTCTTCCTGTTCATCGGTGGACGACGCTTCTGATCTGCTACTCTAGTGAGATGTAGGTGAATGGTGCCAGCATGCCAAAGCACCATATTGTGATTGTCTGGCGCTACCAGCAGCAGCCCAGTGCTGTGGAAACACAGACTAAAAACAATACATAAGCATATAAGCAAACAGTATGCCAGTTTTGATCCATGGATCCACTTCATGGAAACTTGGAAAGGAATCAGAATGAGCCTGGGGCATATATGTAATTAGAAACAGGCAAACTGTGCCAAATTGTATTGAACACTTCAAATAAATATTATGTAACTATGCAAAAATTACATTGCAAAGTGGGCTAACTAAACTGCAAGAGGTTTACATGTGTAAAGTGTACTAAGGGGGAGCACGTGCAACATACAATTTGTGCTAAGTGCTGTATTTTGGAAAATTGCAAGGTGTTCTGGGCAACCGGAAATTGTACAGTGCATAGGGTTGGCCATAAGATTTGTGGGGCCAAGTGCAGCAAATTAAGTGCGGGCCCCTTGATTTTCATTTGATGACATCACAGGTAGTGACATCACGGGAAGTGGCATTTGTGATGTCATCTTTGATGTCCTGGGTGTTAGTCTTAGCAGTGCACGGTGGTGGCGCGAGTTATGGTTGCTTAGCTTACCATAACTGGCGAATTTCAGCGTTTTTTCGGTTTTACTTGAAACCATAACGCCCCTTTAACGAAGTTTTTTTACTGAATGTATATATATATATATATATATTTTCAAACGAAAATTAAGCCCAAAAGAGGGCGAAACCTGCGGAATGCACTCCCAAGAGCAGCCAAGTCCAGAGAATCCAGTCCTTAGCAAATGAAGGGCTTCACGGCAAAAGTCAGGCAGCACCAAATGTTCTTTATTAGTAAAAAGTGCATTTCAAAGGATAACCTGAAAGTTACAACGACGCGTTTCGCGATCAACTGACCGCTTGTTCACGACAGTAGGATAGGGTATATATATATATATATATATATATATATATATATATATATATATATATATTCAGTGAAAAAACTTTGTTAAAGGGACGTTATGGTTCCAAGTAAAACCGCAAAACCCTTGAAATTGGCCAGTTATGGTAAGCTAAGCAACCATAACTCGCGCCACCACCGTGCACTGCTAAGCCTAACACCCAGGACATCAAAGATGACATCACAAATGTCATTGATGACATCACTGATGACATCACATGTGCATTTACCTTTCATGAAAAGTCTGTACAAGGGATTCTTAGTGTAATGTTAATAAAAAAAAGTGTCAAAGATTATTGGAATACATATCAAGTGCTAATCAGTGCATTAAGCTATGCATTGATATAAATAGCATTCTATTATTAACTTCAATCCAGTATACTAAGGTACTCATGTTGAAACATAGGCATTGTGTGCAGCATGCATGATGGAGGTGCAATATTCATAAGCTTGCCATGTTGAATAGTGACATGATAACTGTTTTCATATTAGAGTTTTGCGTACAGTGAAACTTGTGATAAGTAGGTAATAAAACCCACTTACTACATAATTGCATTATTATAGACAAATCACAAAGAGACAACACCACACACAAATATGAATATATATACAAGGGAATTGAAGTAAGAAAAAAAAACAGCAATAGTAGCAGAAAGTGTTCATAACCTAACTGATTACCTTTATGCAGAGAAATGATTGCTCTGTTTCAAAGCTGTTACTTACCCTATCTATATATATCACATCATGTGTCTGGACCCTAAGGAAAATAGGGTGAGTACAACATATAAAAATATGAGCATATACAGGGAAAGTACAGCAATAAAAAAACATCAAAAGTATCAGAAAGTGCTGATAAATCTACTGATAATTTTAATGCACAAAAAGGATTGCTGTCTTTCAAGGTTCTGTCTTCCCCTATGTATATGTTTCATATGATATGACTGGACCCTAAGGGAATTATTGTAAGAACATACTTGAAGGATAAGTCTACGAATATAGTACATTTACAATGTTTAGTTCCTGACTGTTACTGAAGAAAATCATGTGGCCTAGATATGTCAGGAAAGGAAAAAAGGGGGAGTCAGACATGTGATGTCATCAGTGATGTCATCAATGACATTTGTCATGTCATCTTTGATGTCCTGGGTGTTAGGCTTAGCAGTGCACGGTGGTGGTGCGAGTTATGGTTCCTTAGCTTACCATAACTGGCGAATTTCAGGGGTTTTTCGGTTTTACTTGGAACCATAACGTCCCTTTAACAAAGTTTTTTCACTGAATTTCATAGGTTTTTAGTAGCGCAACTTAACCATAACGTCCCTTTAACAAAGTTTTTTTACTGAATTTCATAGGTTTTTAGTAGCGCAACTTAACCATAACGTCCCTTTAACAAAGTTTTTTTACTCGATTTCATAGGTTTTTAGTAGCGCAACTTAACCATATCGTCCCTTTAACAAAGTTTTTTCACTGAATTTCATAGGTTTTTAGTAGCGCAACTTAACCATAACGTCCCTTTAGCAACATTTTTTCACTGAATTTCATAGGTTTTTATTAGCGCAACTTAACCATAACGTCCCTTTAACAAAGTTTTTTTACTGAATTTCATAGGTTTTTAGTAGCGCAACTTAGCCATAACGTCCCTTTGACAACGTTTTTTCACTGAATTTCATAGTTTTTTATTAGTGCAACGTAACCATAACGTCCTTTTCAATGGAGGAAGACCACTAGCATCCTAGGTTCTCAAAGTGGGAACCTGGGGTGGTAAAAAAAAGATTTTTCTTCCCAAACCGGGACGCCACAGGCAGGCGTCCCGGTGTAGGAAGGAAAATCTTTAACCAAGATGGACACCAGGGAAAGGGAAGGCGGGGTGTATAAAGAGAACACAACAGGGCATCGGCGGGGGGTCGGGAAGACCAGGAGAGAGACACAGGGCATGAGTGGGGGGTAACACGAGGGAGACACGGGGCATGAGCGGGGGTGGGGGGGTAACACAAGGGAGACACAAGGCATGAGCGGGGGGGAGAAGGAAGACATGGGGCATGAGCGGGGGGGAGGGAGACACGGGGTATGAGCAGGGGTGAGAAGGGAGACATGGGGCATGAGCGGGGGGTGGGGGGGAAGAAGGGAGACACGGGGCATGAGCGGGGGGTGGGGGGTACAGGAGGGAGACACAGGGCATGAGCGGGGGGTGGGGGGTACAGGAGGGAGACACGGGGCATGAGCGGGGGTGGGGGGAACAGGGCAGACACGGGGCATGAGCGGGGGGTGGGGGAGGAAGAAGGGAGACACGGGGCATGAGTGGGGGTGGGGGGAACAAGGGAGACACGGGGCATGAGCGAGGGGTGGGAGGGAAAGAAGGGAGACACTGGGCATGAGCGGGGGCTGGGGGGTACAGGAGGGAGACACGGGGCATGAGCGGGGTTTTGGGGGGAGAAGGGAGACACGGGGCATGAGCGGGGTTTGGGGGGAAAGAAGGGAGACATGGGGCATGAGCGGGGGGTGGGGGGAAGAAGGGAGACACGGGGCATGAGTGGGGGGTGGGGGGAAGAAGGGAGACACGGGGCATGAGCGGGGGTGGGGGGGAAAGAAGGAAGACACGGGGCATGAACGGGGGTGGGGAAACAGAAGACACGGGGCATGAGCGGGGGGTGGAAAGAAGGGAGACACAGGGCATGAGTGGGGGGTGTAAAGAAGGGAGACACGGGGCATGAGCGAGGGGTGGGAGGGAAAGAAGGGAGACACTGGGCATGAGCGGGGGTGGGGGGAAAGAAGGGAGACACGGGGCATGAGCGGGTGTGGGGGGGAAGAAGGGTGACACGGGGCATGAGCGGGGGGTGGGGGGTACAGGAGGGAGACACGGGCATGAGCGGGGGGTGGGGGGTACAGGAGGGAGACACAGGGCATGAGCGGGAGGTGGGGGGTACAGGAGTGAGACACGGGGCATGAGCGGGGGTGGGGGGAACAGGGCAGACACGGGACATGAGCGGGGGGTGGGGGAGGAAGAAGGGAGACACGGGGCATGAGCGGGGGTGGGGGGAACAAGGGAGACAAGGGGCATGAGCGAGGGGTGGGAGGGAAAGAAGGGAGACACTGGGCATGAGTGGGGGGTGGGGGGAAAGAAGGGAGACACGGGGCATGAGCGGGGGTGGGGGGTACAGGAGGGAGACACGGGGCATGAGCGGGGGGTGGGGACGAGAAGGGAGACACGGGGCATGAGCGGGGGTTTGTGGGGAAAGAAGGGAGACACAGGGCATGAGCGGGGGGTGGGGGGAAGAAGGGAGACACGGGCATGAGCGGGGGGTGGGGGGAAGAAGGGAGACACGGGGCATGAGCGGGGGTGGGGGGTACAGGAGGGAGACAAGGGGCATGAGCGGGGGGTGGGGGGGAGAAGGGAGACACGGGGCATGAGCTGGGGTTTGGGGGGAAAGAAGGGAGACACAGGGCATGAGCGGGGGGTGGGGGGAAGAAGGGAGACACGGGGCATGAGCGGGGGGTGGGGGGGAAGAAGGGAGACACGGGGCATGAGCGGGGTTGGGGAGGAAGAAGGGAGACACGGGGCATGAGCGGGGGGTGGGGGGAAAGAAGGGAGACACGGGGCATGAGTGGGGGGTGCAAAGAAGGGAGACACGGGGCATGAGCGAGGGGTGGGAGGGAAAGAAGGGAGACACTGGGCATGAGCGGGGGGTGGGGGGAAAGAAGGGAGACACGGGGCATGAGCGGGGGTGGGGGGTACAGGAGGGAGACACGGGGCATGAGTGGGGGGTGGGGGGAAGAAGGGAGACACGGGGCATGAGCGGGTGGTGGGGGGAAGAAGGGAGACACGGGGCATGAGTGTGGGGGAACAAGGGAGACACGGGGCATGAGCGAGAGGTGGGAGGGAAAGAAGGGAGACACGGGGCATGAGCGGCGGGTGGGGGAGAAGGGAGACACGGGGCATGAGCTGGGGTTGGGGGGAAAGAAGGGAGACACGGGGCATGAGCGTGGGGTGGGGGGAAGAAGGGAGACACGGGGCATGAGCGGGGGGTGGGGGGAAGAAGGGAGACACGGGGCATGAGCGGGGGTGGGAGGGAAAAAGGAAGACACAGGGCATGAACGGGGTGGGGAAACGGAAAACACGGGGAATGAGCGGGGGGTGGGGGGGAAGAAGGGAGACATGGGGCATGAGCAGGGGGTGGAAAAAAGGGAGACATGGGGCATGAGCGGGGGGTGAGGGGGAAGAAGGGAGACACGGGGCATCAGCAGGGGGTGTGGGGAAGAAGGGAGACACGGGGCATGAGCGGGGGGTGGGGGGAAAGAAGGGAGACACGGGGCATGAGTGGGGGGTGGAAAGAAGGGAGACACGGGGCATGAGCAGGGGGTGGGGGGAAAGAAGGGAGACACGGGGCATGAGCGGGGGGTGGAAAGAAGGGAGACACGGGGCATGAGCAGGAAAGAAGGGAGACACGGGGCATGAGCGGAGGGTGGGGGGAAGGGAGACACGGGGCATGAGCGGGGGGTGGGGGTGAACAGGGGAGACACGGGGCATGAGCGGGGGTAGGGGGAACAGGGCAGACACGGGGCATGAGCGGGGGTGGGGGAGGAAGAAGGGAGACACGGGGCATGAGCGGGGTGGGGGAACAAGGGAGACACGGGGCATGAGCGAGGGGTGGGGGGAAAGAAGGGAGACACTGGGCATGAGCAGGGGGTGGGGGGGAAGAAGGGAGACACGGGGCATGAGCGGGGGGTGGGGGGTACAGGAGGAAGACAGGGGGCATGAGCGGGGGGTGGGGGGGAAAGAAGGGAGACAGAGGGCATGAGCGGGGGGTGGGGGAAGAAGGGAGATACGGGGCATGAGCGGGGGGTGGGGGGAAGAAGGGAGACACGGGGCATGAGCGGGGGGTGGGAGGGAAAGAAGGGAGACACGGGGCATGAGTGGGGGTTGGGGGGAAAGAAGGGAGACAGGGGGCATCAGCGGGGGGTGGGGGGGAAGAAGGGAGACACAGGGCATGAGCGGGGGGTGGGGGAAAGAAGGGAGACACGGGGCATGAGCTGGGGGGTGGAAAGAAGGGAGACACGGGGCATGAGCAGGGGGTGGGGGAAAGAAGGGAGACATGGGGCATGAGCGGGGGGTGGAAATAAGGGAGACATGGGGCATGAGCAGGGGGGGAAAGAAGGAAGACACGGGGCATGAGCGGGGGGTGGGGGGAAAGAAGGGAGACACGGGGCATGATCGGGAAAGAAGGGAGACACGGCGCATGAGCGGGGGGTGGGGGGGAAAGAAGGGAGACACGGGCATGAGCGGGGGTGGGGGAGAAAGAAGACACGGGGCATGAGCGGGGGGTGGGGAAAAATAAGGGAGGCATGAGCAAGGGGTGGGGGGAAAGAAGGGAGACACGGGGCATGAGCGGGGGGGTGGGGGGGAAAGAAGGGAGACACGGGGCATGAGCGGGGGTGGGGGGAAAGAAGGGAGACACGGGGCATGAGCGGGGGGAAAGAAGGGAGACACGGGGCATGAGCGGGGGTGGGGTGGGAAGAAGGGAGACACGGGGCATGAGCGGGGAGTGGGGTGGGAAGAAGGGAGACACGGGGCATGAGCGGGGGTGGGGGGAAAGAAGGGAGAAACGGGGCATGAGCAGGGGTGGGGGGAAGAAGGGAGACACGGGCATGAGCGGGGGGTGGGGGAAAGAAGGAAGACACGGGGCATGAGCAGGGGTGGGGGGAAGAAGGGAGACACGGGGCATGAGCGAGGGGTGGGGGGGAAGAAGGGAGACACGGGGCATAAGCAGGGGGGTGGGGGGAAGAAGGGAGACACGGGCATGAGCGGGGGGTGGGGGAAAGAAGGAAGACACGGGGCATGAGCGGGGGTGGGGGGAAGAAGGGAGACACGGGGCATGAGCGAGGGGTGGGGGGGAAGAAGGGAGACACGGGGCATGAGCGGGGGTGGGGGGGAAGAAGGAAGACACAGGGCATGAGCAGGGGGTGGGGTGGAAAGAAGGGAGACACGGAGCAGGGGGTGGGGGGGGTAAGAAGGGAGACACGGGGCATGAGCGGGGGGTGGGGGAGAAGAAGGGAGTCATGGGGCATGAGCGGGGGTGGGCGGGGGAAAGAAGGAAGACACGGGGCATGAGCTGGGGGAAGAAGGGAGACACGGGGCATGAGCGGGGGAAGAAGGGAGACACAGGGCATGAGCGGGGGGTGGGGAGTACAGGAGGGAGACACGAGGCATGAGTGGGAGGTGGCGGGGTACAGGAGGGAGACACAGGGCATGAGCGGGGGATGGGGGAGGAAGAAGGGAGACACAGGGCATGAGCGGGGGGTGGGGGAGGATGAAGGGAGACACGGGGCATGAGCTGGGGTGGGGGGAAGAAGGGAGACACGGGGCATGAGGGCGGGTGGGGGGGAAGAAGGGAGACACGGGGCATGAGCGGGCGGTTGGGGAAGAAGGAAGACACGGGGCATGAGTGGGGGTGGAAAGAAGGGAGACACGGGGCATGAGCGGGGGTGGGGGGAGAAGGGAGACACGGGGCATGAGTGGGGGGTGGGGGTAGAAGGGAGACACGGGGCATGAGCGGGGGGTGGGGGGAGAAGGAAGACACAGGGCATGAGCGGAGGGTGGGAGGTGGAAAGAAGGGGGACACGGGGCATGAGCGGGGGTGGGGGGGAGAAGGGAGACACGGGCCATGAGCGGGGGGTGGGGGGGAAATATGGGAGACACGGGGCATGAGCGGGGGGTGGGGGGGAAAGAAGGGAGACACGCTGCATGACCGGGGTTGGGTTGGGGAAGAAGGGAGACACGGGGCATGAGCAAGGGGTGGAGGGGAGAGGGGAGACACAGGGCATGAGCGGGGGTGGGGGGAAAGCAGGGAGACACGGGGCATGAGCGGGGGGTGGTAGGGAAAGAAGGGAGACACAGGTCATGGGCGGGAGGTGGGGCCCATGGGGTATGAGCGGGGAGTGGGGGGGGAGAAGGAAGACACAGTGGCATGAGCGGGGGGTGGGGGTGGAAAGAAGGGAGACACGGAGCATGAGCGGGGGCGGGGGTTGGGGGGAGAAGGGAGACACGGGGCATGAGCGGGGGGTGGGGGGAAGAAAGGAGACACGGTGCATGAGCGGGGGTAGGGGGGAAGAAGGGAGACACGGGGCATGAGCGGGGGGTGGGGAGTACAGGAGGGAGACACCGGGCAAGAGCGGGGGGTGGGGGGGTACAGGAGGGAGACATGGGGCATTTGTGGGGGGTGGGGGGAACAGGGCAGACACAGGGCAGGAGCGGGGGGTGGGGGAGGAAGAAGGAAGACACGGGGCATGAGTGGGGGGTGGGGGAGAAGAAGGGAGACACGGGGCATGAGCGGGGGGTGGGGGGAAGAAGGGAGACACGGGGCATGAGCGGGGGGTGGGGGGTCCAGGAGGGAGAAATGGGCATGAGCGGGGGGTGGGGGTGGAAAGAAGGGAGACACGGGGCATAAGCGGGGGGTGGGGGGAAAAGAAGGGAGACACGAGGCATGAGCGGGGGTGGGGGGAAAGATGGGAGACACGGGGCATGAGCGGGTTGGTGGGGGGAAAGAAGGGAGACACGACATGAACGAGGGGGTGGGGGAACAAGGGAGACACGCGGCATGAGCGGGGGGTGGGGGGAAAGAAGGGAGACGCAGGGCATGAACGAGGGGGTGGGGGGAAGAAGGGAGACACGCGGCATGAGCGGGGGGTGAGGGGGAAGAAGGGAGACACGGGGCATGAGCGGGGGGTGGGGGGAAAGAAGGGAGACGCAGGGCATGAACGAGGGGGTGGGGGGAAGAAGGGAGACACGCGGCATGAGCGGGGGTGAGGGGGAAGAAGGGAGACACGGTGCATGAGCGGGGGGAAGAAGGGAGACACGGGGCATGAACGGGGGTGGGGGGGAGGGAGAAGGGAGACACGGGGCATGAGTGGGGGTGGGGGGAAGAAGGGAGACATGGGGCATGAATGGGGGGTAGGGGGAAGAAGGGAGACACGGGGCATGAGCGGGGGGTGGAGGGGAGAAGGAAGACATGGGGCATGAGCGGAGGGTGGGGGGGAAGAAGGGAGACACGGAGCATGAGCGGGGGGTTGGGGGGAAAGAAGGGAGGCACGGGGCATGAGCGGGGGGTGGTGGGGGAAGGGGAAGACACGGGGCATGAGCGGGGGTGGGGGGGAAGAAGGGAGACACGGGGCATGAGCAGGGGTGAGGGGGGAAGAAGGAAGACAGGGGGCATGAGCGGGGGTGGGGGGGAGAAGGGAGACACAGGGCATGAGCAGGGGGGAAGAAGGAAGACACGGGCATGAGCGGGGGTGAGGGGTACAGGAGGGAGACACGGGGCATGAGTGGGGGGTGGGGGTGGAAAGAAGGGAGACATGGGGCATGAGCGGGGGGGAAAGACGGGAAACTCGGGGCATGAGCGGGGGGCAGGGGGGAAGAAGGGAGACACGGGGCATGAGCGGGGCGGAAGAAGGGAGACACGGGGCATGAGCGGGTGGTGTGGGGGAAGAAGGGAGACACAGGGCATGAGCGGGGGGTGGGGAGTACAGGAGGGAGACACGAGGCATGAGCGGGGGGTGGCGGGGTACAGGAGGGAGACACGGGGCATGAGCGGGGGGTGGGGGGAACAGGGCAGACACAGGGCATGAGCGGGGGATGGGGAAGGAAGAAGGGAGACACAGGGCATGAGCGGGGGGTGGGGGAGGAAGAAGGGAGACACGGGGCATGAGCTGGGGTGGGGGGAAGAATGGAGACACGGGGCATGAGTGCGGGTGGGGGGAAGAAGGGAGACACGGGGCATGAGCGGGGGGTTGAGGGGAGAAGGAAGACACGGGGCATGAGTGGGGGTGGAAAGATGGGAGACACGGGGCATGAGCGGGGGTGGGGGAGAAGGGAGACACGGGGCATGAGCGGGGGGTGGGGGTAGAAGGGAGACACGGGGCATGAGCGGGGGTGGGGGGAGAAGGAAGACACAGGGCATGAGCGGAGGGTGGGGGGTGGAAAGAAGGGGGACACGGGGCATGAGCGGGGGTGGGGAGGAGAAGGGAGACATGGGCCATGAGCGAGGGGTGGGGGGGAAAGAAGGGAGACATGCTGCATGACCGGGGTTGGGGGGGGAGAAGGGAGACACGGGGCATGAGCAAGGGGTGGAGGGGAGAGGGGAGACACAGGGCATGAGCGGGGGTGGGGGGAAAGCAGGGAGACACGGGGCATGAGCGGGGGGTGGTAGGGAAAGAAGGGAGACACAGGGCATGGGCGGGGGGTGGGGCCCACGGGGTATGAGCGGGGAGTGGGGGGGGAGAAGGAAGACACAGTGCCATGAGCGGGGGGTGGGGGTGGAAAGAAGGGAGACACGGGGCATGAGCGGGGGGTTGGGGGGAGAAGGGAGACACGGGGCATGAGCGGCGGGTGGGGGGAAGAAGGGAGACACGGTGCATGAGCGGGGTCGGGGGGAAGAAGGGAGACACGGGGCATGAGCGGGGGGTGGGGAGTACAGGAGGGAGACACCGGGCAAGAGCGGGGGATGGGGGGTACAGGAGGGAGACATGGGGCATGAGTGGGGGGTGGGGGGAACAGGGCAGACACAGGGCAGGAGCGGGGGGTGGGGGAGGAAGAAGGGAGACACGGGGCATGAGTGGGGGGTGGGGGAGAAGAAGGGAGACACGGGGCATGAGCGGGGGGTGGGGGGAAGAAGGGAGACATGGGGCATGAGCGGGGGGTGGGGGGTCCAGGAGGGAGAAACGGCATGAGCGGGGGGTGGGGGTGGAAAGAAGGGAGACACGGGGCATGAGCGGGGGGTGGGGGGAAAAGAAGGGAGACACGGGGCATGAGCGGGGGTGGGGGGAAAGATGGGAGACACGGGGCATGAGCGGGTTGGTGGGGGGAAAGAAGGGAGACACGGCATGAACGAGGGGGTGGGGGGAAGAAGGGAAACACGCGGCATGAGCGGGGGGTGTGGGGGAAGAAGGGAGACACAGGGCATGAGCGGGGGGTGGGGAGTACAGGAGGGAGACACGAGGCATGAGCGGGGGGTGGCGGGGTACAGGAGGGAGACACGGGGCATGAGCGGGGGGTGGGGGGTACAGGGCAGACACGGGGCATGAGCGGGGGATGGGGAAGGAAGAAGGGAGACACAGGGCATGAGCGGGGGTGGGGGAGGAAGAAGGGAGACACGGGGCATGAGCTGGGGTGGGGGGAAGAAGGGAGACACGCAGCATGAGCGCGGGCGGGGGGAAGAAGGGAGACACGGGGCATGAGCGGGGGGTTGGGGGGAGAAGGAAGACACGGGGCATGAGTGGGGGTGGAAAGATGGGAGACACGGGGCATGAGCATGGGTGGGGGGAGAAGGGAGACACGGGGCATGAGCGGGGGGTGGGGGTAGAAGGGAGACACGGGGCATGAGCGGGGGGTGGGAGGAGAAGGAAGACACAGGGCATGTGCGGAGGGTGGGGGGAGGAAGAAGGGAGACACGGGGCATGAGTGGGGGGTGGGGGAGAAGAAGGGAGACACGGGGCATGAGCGGGGGGTGGGGGGAAGAAGGGAGACATGGGGCATGAGCGGGGGGTGGGGGGTCCAGGAGGGAGAAACGGCATGAGCGGGGGGTGGGGGTGGAAAGAAGGGAGACACGGGGCATGAGCGGGGGGTGGGGGGAAAAGAAGGGAGACACGGGGCATGAGCGGGGGTGGGGGGAAAGATGGGAGACACGGGGCATGAGCGGGTTGGTGGGGGGAAAGCAGGGAGACACGGGCATGAGCGGGGGGTGGTAGGGAAAGAAGGGAGACACAGGGCATGGGCGGGGGGTGGGGCCCACGGGGTATGAGCGGGGAGTGGGGGGGGAGAAGGAAGACACAGTGCCATGAGCGGGGGGTGGGGGTGGAAAGAAGGGAGACACGGTGCATGAGCGGGGTCGGGGGGAAGAAGGGAGACACGGGGCATGAGCGGGGGGTGGAGAGTACAGGAGGGAGACACCGGGCAAGAGCGGGGGGTGGGGGGTACAGGAGGGAGACATGGGGCATGAGTGGGGGGTGGGGGGAACAGGGCAGACACAGGGCAGGAGCGGGGGGTGGGGGAGGAAGAAGGGAGACACGGGGCATGAGTGGGGGGTGGGGGAGAAGAAGGGAGACACGGGGCATGAGCGGGGGGTGGGGGGAAGAAGGGAGACATGGGGCATGAGCGGGGGGTGGGGGGTCCAGGAGGGAGAAACGGCATGAGCGGGGGGTGGGGGTGGAAAGAAGGGAGACACGGGGCATGAGCGGGGGGTGGGGGGAAAAGAAGGGAGACACGGGGCATGAGCGGGGGTGGGGGGAAAGATGGGAGACACGGGGCATGAGCGGGTTGGTGGGGGGAAAGAAGGGAGACACGGCATGAACGAGGGGGTGGGGGGAAGAAGGGAGACACGCGGCATGAGCGGGGGGTGGGGAGTACAGGAGGGAGACACGAGGCATGAGCGGGGGGTGGCGGGGTACAGGAGGGAGACACGGGGCATGAGCGGGGGGTGGGGGGAACAGGGCAGACACGGGGCATGAGCGGGGGATGGGGAAGGAAGAAGGGAGACACAGGGCATGAGCGGGGGGTGGGGGAGGAAGAAGGGAGACACGGGGCATGAGCTGGGGTGGGGGGAAGAAGGGAGACACGCAGCATGAGCGCGGGTGGGGGGGAAGAAGGGAGACACGGGGCATGAGCGGGGGGTTGGGGGGAGAAGGAAGACACGGGGCATGAGTGGGGGTGGAAAGATGGGAGACACGGGGCATGAGCGGGGGTGGGGGGAGAAGGGAGACACGGGGCATGAGCGGGGGGTGGGGGTAGAAGGGAGACACGGGGCATGAGCGGGGGGTGGGAGGAGAAGGAAGACACAGGGCATGTGCGGAGGGTGGGGGGTGGAAAGAAGGGGGACACGGGGCATGAGCGGGGGTGGGGGGGAGAAGGGAGACACGGGCCATGAGCGGGGGGTGGGGGGGAAAGATGGGAGACACGGGGCATGAGCGGGGAGTGGGGGGGAAAGAAGGGAGATACGCTGCATGACCGGGGTTGGGGGGGGAGAAGGGAGACACGGGGCATGAGCAAGGGGTGGAGGGGAGAGGGGAGACACAGGGCATGAGCGGGGGTGGGGGGAAAGCAGGGAGACACGGGGCATGAGCGGGGAGTGGTAGGGAAAGAAGGGAGACACGGGGCATGGGCGGGGGGTGGGGCCCACGGGGTATGAGCGGAGAGTGGGGGGGGAGAAGGAAGACACAGTGCCATGAGCGGGGGGTGGGGGTGGAAAGAAGGGAGACACGGGGCATGAGCGGGGGGTTGGAGGGAGAAGGGAGGCACGGGGCATGAGCGGGGGGTGGGGGGAAGAAGGGAGACACGGTGCATGAGCGGGGGTCGGGGGGAAGAAGGGAGACACGGGGCATGAGCGGGGGGTGGGGAGTACAGGAGGGAGACACCGGGCAAGAGCGGGGGGTGGGGGGAGAGGGGAGACACAGGGCATGAGCGGGGGTGGGGGGAAAGCAGGGAGACACGGGGCATGAGCGGGGAGTGGTAGGGAAAGAAGGGAGACACGGGGCATGGGCGGGGGGTGGGGCCCACGGGGTATGAGCGGAGAGTGGGGGGGGAGAAGGAAGACACAGTGCCATGAGCGGGGGGTGGGGGTGGAAAGAAGGGAGACACGGGGCATGAGCGGGGGGTGGGGGGAAGAAGGGAGACACGGTGCATGAGCGGGGGTCGGGGGGAAGAAGGGAGACACGGGGCATGAGCGGGGGGTGGGGAGTACAGGAGGGAGATACCGGGCAAGAGCAGGGGGTGGGGGGGTACAGGAGGGAGACATGGGGCATGAGTGGGGGGTGGGGGGAACAGGGCAGACACAGGGCACGAGCGGGGGGTGGGGGAGGAAGAAGGGAGACACGGGGCATGAGTGGGGGGTGGGGGAGAAGAAGGGAGACACGGGGCATGAGCGGGGGGTGGGGGGAAGAAGGGAGACACGGGGCATGAGCGGGGGGTGGGGGTCCAGGAGGGAGAAACGGGCATGAGCGGGGGGTGGGGGTGGAAAGAGGGAGACACGGGGCATGAGCGGGGGGTAGGGGGAAAAGAAGGGAGACACGGGGCATGAGTGGGGGTGGGGGGGAAAGATGGGAGACACGGGGCATGAGCGGGTTGGTGGGGGGAAAGAAGGGAGACACGGCATGAACGAGGGGGTGGGGGGGGAAGAAGGGAGACACGCGGCATGAGCGGGGGGTGAGGGGGAAGAAGGGAGACACGGGGCATGAGCGGGGGGTGGCGGGAAAGAAGGGAGACACGGGGCATGAGCGGGGGGGAAGAAGGGAGACACGCGGCATGAGTGGGGGTGGGGGGAAAGAAGGGAGACACTGGGCATTAGCGGGGGGAAGAAGGGAGACACGGGGCATGAACGGGGGGTGGGGGTTTCGGGAGAAGGGAGACACGGGGCATGAGCGGGGGTGGGGGGAAGAAGGGAGACATGGGGCATGAATGGGGGGTGGGGGGAAAGAAGGGAGACACGGGGCATGAGTGGGGGGTGGAAAGAAGGGAGACACGGGGCATGAGCAGGGGGTGGGGGGAAAGAAGGGAGACACGGGGCATGAGCGGGGGGTGGAAAGAAGGGAGACACGGGGCATGAGCAGGAAAGAAGGGAGACACGGGGCATGAGCGGAGGGTGGGGGGAAGGGAGACACGGGGCATGAGCGGGGGGTGGGGGTGAACAGGGGAGACACGGGGCATGAGCGGGGGTAGGGGGAACAGGGCAGACACGGGGCATGAGCGGGGGTGGGGGAGGAAGAACGGAGACACGGGGCATGAGCGGGGTGGGGGAACAAGGGAGACACGGGGCATGAGCGAGGGGTGGGGGGAAAGAAGGGAGACACTGGGCATGAGCAGGGGGTGGGGGGAAGAAGGGAGACACGGGGCATGAGCGGGGGGTGGGGGGTACAGGAGGAAGACAGGGGGCATGAGCGGGGGGTGGGGGGAAAGAAGGGAGACACAGGGCATGAGCGGGGGGTGGGGGAAGAAGGGAGATACGGGGCATGAGCGGGGGGTGGGGGGAAGAAGGGAGACACGGGGCATGAGCGGGGGGTGGGAGGGAAAGAAGGGATACACGGGGCATGAGTGGGGGTTGGGGGGAAAGAAGGGAGACACGGGGCATCAGCGGGGGGTGGGGGGAAAAAGGGAGACACAGGGCATGAGCGGGGGGTGGGGGAAAGAAGGGAGACACGGGGCATGAGCTGGGGGGTGGAAAGAAGGGAGACACGGGGCATGAGCAGGGGGTGGGGGAAAGAAGGGAGACATGGGGCATGAGCGGGGGGTGGAAATAAGGGAGACATGGGGCATGAGCAGGGGGGGAAAGAAGGAAGACACGGGGCATGAGCGGGGGGTGGGGGGAAAGAAGGGAGACACGGGGCATGATCGGGAAAGAAGGGAGACACGGCGCATGAGCGGGGGGTGGGGGGGAAAGAAGGGAGACACGGGCATGAGCGGGGGTGGGGGAGAAGGAAGACACGGGGCATGAGCGGGGGGTGGGGGAAAATAAGGGAGACATGGGGCATGAGCGAGGGGTGGGGGGAAAGAAGGGAGACACGGGGCATGAGTGGGGGGGTGGGGGGGAAAGAAGGGAGACACGGGGCATGAGCGGGGTTGGGGGGAAAGAAGGGAGACACGGGGCATGAGCGGGGGGAAAGAAGGGAGACACGGGGCATGAGCGGGGGGTGGGGTGGGAAGAAGGGAGACACGGGGCATGAGCGGGGAGTGGGGTGGGAAGAAGGGAGACACGGGGCATGAGCGGGGGTGGGGGGAAAGAAGGGAGAAACGGGGCATGAGCAGGGGTGGGGGGGAGAAGGGAGACACAGGGCATGAGCAGGGGGGAAGAAGGAAGACACGGGCATGAGCGGGGGTGAGGGGTACAGGAGGGAGACACGGGGCATGAGCGGGGGGTGGGGGTGGAAAGAAGGGAGACATGGGGCATGAGCGGGGGGGAAAGACGGGAAACTCGGGGCATGAGCGGGGGGCAGGGGGGAAGAAGGGAGACACGGGGCATGAGCGGGGCGGAAGAAGGGAGACACGGGGCATGAGCGGGGGGTGTGGGGGAAGAAGGGAGACACAGGGCATGAGCGGGGGGTGGGGAGTACAGGAGGGAGACATGAGGCATGAGCGGGGGGTGGCGGGGTACAGGAGGGAGACACGGGGCATGAGCGGGGGGTGGGGCGAACAGGGCAGACACAGGGCATGAGCGGGGGAAGGAAGAAGGGAGACACAGGGCATGAGCGGGGGGTGGGGGAGGAAGAAGGGAGACACGGGGCATGAGCTGGGGTGGGGGAAGAAGGGAGACACGGGGCATGAGCGCGGGTGGGGGGAAGAAGGGAGACACGGGGCATGAGCGGGGGGTTGAGGGGAGAAGGAAGACACGGGGCATGAGTGGGGGTGGAAAGATGGGAGACACGGGGCATGAGCAGGGGGTGGGGGAGAAGGGAGACACGGGGCATGAGCGGTGGGTGGGGGTAGAAGGGAGACACGGGGCATGAGCGGGGGGTGGGGGGAGAAGGAAGACACAGGGCATGAGCGGAGGGTGGGGGGTGGAAAGAAGGGGGACACGGGGCATGAGCGGGGGTGGGGAGGAGAAGGGAGACATGGGCCATGAGCGAGGGGTGGGGGGGAAAGAAGGGAGACACGCTGCATGACCGGGGTTGGGGGGGGAGAAGGGAGACACGGGGCATGAGCAAGGGGTGGAGGGGAGAGGGGAGACACAGGGCATGAGCGGGGGTGGGGGGAAAGCAGGGAGACACGGGGCATGAGCGGGGGGTGGTAGGGAAAGAAGGGAGACACAGCGCATGGGTGGGGGGTGGGGCCCACGGGGTATGAGCGGGGAGTGGGGGGGGAGAAGGAAGACACAGTGCCATGAGCGGGGGGTGGGGGTGGAAAGAAGGGAGACACGGGGCATGAGCGGGGGGTTGGGGGGAGAAGGGAGACACGGGGCATGAGCGGCGGGTGGGGGGAAGAAGGGAGACACGGTGCATGAGCGGGGGTCGGGGGGAAGAAGGGAGACACGGGGCATGAGCGGGGGGTGGGGAGTACAGGAGGGAGACACCGGGCAAGAGCGGGGGGTGGGGGGTACAGGAGGGAGAAATGGGGCATGAGTGGGGGGTGGGGGGAACAGGGCAGATACAGGGCAGGAGCGGGGGGTGGGGGAGGAAGAAGGGAGACACGGGGCATGAGCGGGGGGTGGGGCGTCCAGGAGGGAGAAACGGCATGAGCGGGGGGTGGGGGTGGAAAGAAGGGAGACACGGGGCATGAGCGGGGGGTGGGGGGAAAAGAAGGGAGACACGGGGCATGAGCGGGGGTGGGGGGAAAGATGGGAGACACGGGGCATGAGCGGGTTGGTGGGGGGAAAGAAGGGAGACACGGCATGAACGAGGGGGTGGGGGGAAGAAGGGAGACACGTGGCATGAGCGGGGGGTGGGGAGTACAGGAGGGAGACACGAGGCATGAGCGGGGGGTGGCGGGGTACAGGAGGGAGACACGGGGCATGAGCGGGGGGTGGGGGGAACAGGGCCGACACGGGGCATGAGCGGGGGATGGGGAAGGAAGAAGGGAGACACAGGGCATGAGCGGGGGTGGGGGAGGAAGAAGGGAGACACGGGGCATGAGCTGGGGTGGGGGGAAGAAGGGAGACACGCGGCTTGAGCGCGGGTGGGGGGGAAGAAGGGAGACACGGGGCATGAGCGGGGGGTTGGGGGGAGAAGGAAGACACGGGGCATGAGTGGGGGTGGAAAGATGGGAGACACGGGGCATGAGCGGGGGTGGGGGGAGAAGGGAGACACGGGGTGAGCGGGGGGTGGGGGGAAAAGAAGGGAGACACGGGGCATGAGCGGGGGTGGGGGGAAAGATGGGAGACACGGGGCATGAGCGGGTTGGTGGGGGGAAAGAAGGGAGACACGGCATGAACGAGGGGGTGGGGGGAAGAAGGGAGACACGTGGCATGAGCGGGGGGTGTGGGGGAAGAAGGGAGACACAGGGCATGAGCGGGGGGTGGGGAGTACAGGAGGGAGACACAAGACATGAGCGGGGGGTGGCGGGGTACAGGAGGGAGACACGGGGCATGAGCGGGGGGTGGGGGGAACAGGGCAGACACGGGGCATGAGCGGGGGATGGGGAAGGAAGAAGGGAGACACAGGGCATGAGCGGGGGGTGGGGGAGGAAGAAGGGAGACACGGGGCATGAGCTGGGGTGGGGGGAAGAAGGGAGACACGCGGCATGAGCGCGGGTGGGGGGGAAGAAGGGAGACACGGGGCATGAGCGGGGGTTGGGGGGAGAAGGAAGACACGGGGCATGAGTGGGGGTGGAAAGATGGGAGACACGGGGCATGAGCGGGGGTGGGGGGAGAAGGGAGACACGGGGCATGAGCGGGGGTGGGGGGAGAAGGAAGACACAGGGCATGTGCGGAGGGTGGGGGGCGGAAAGAAGGGGGACACGGGGCATGACCGGGGGTGGGGGGGAGAAGGGAGACACGGGCGATGAGCGGGGGGTGGGGGGGAAAGATGGGAGACACGGGGCATGAGCGGGGGGTGGGGGGGAAAGAAGGGAGATACGCTGCATGACTGGGGTTGGGGGGGGAGAAGGGAGACACGGGGCATGAGCAAGGGGTGGAGGGGAGAGGGGAGACACAGGGCATGAGCGGGGGTGGGGGGAAAGCAGGGAGACACGGGGCATGAGCGGGGAGTGGTAGGGAAAGAAGGGAGACACGGGGCATGGGCGGGGGGTGGGGCCCACGGGGTATGAGCGGAGAGTGGGGGGGGAGAAGGAAGACACAGTGCCATGAGCGGGGGGTGGGGGTGGAAAGAAGGGAGACACGGGGCATGAGCGGGGGGTGGGGGGAAGAAGGGAGACACGGTGCATGAGCGGGGGTCGGGGGGAAGAAGGGAGACACGGGGCATGAGCGGGGGGTGGGGAGTACAGGAGGGAGACACCGGGCAAGAGCGGGGGGTGGGGGGGTACAGGAGGGAGACATGGGGCATGAGTGGGGGGAACAGGGCAGACACAGGGCACGAGCGGGGGGTGGGGGAGGAAGAAGGGAGACACGGGGCATGAGTGGGGGGTGGGGGAGAAGAAGGGAGACACGGGGCATGAGCGGGGGGTGGGGGGAAGAAGGGAGACACGGGGCATGAGCGGGGGGTGGGGGGTCCAGGAGGGAGAAACGGGCATGAGCGGGGGGTGGGGGTGGAAAGAAGGGAGACACAGGGCATGAGCGGGGGGTGGGGGGAAAAGAAGGGAGACACGGGGCATGAGTGGGGGTGGGGGGGAAAGATGGGAGACACGGGGCATGAGCGGGTTGGTGGGGGGAAAGAAGGGAGACACGGCATGAACGAGGGGGTGGGGGGGAAGAAGGGAGACACGCGGCATGAGCGGGGGGTGAGGGGGAAGAAGGGAGACACGGGGCATGAGCGGGGGGTGGCGGGAAAGAAGGGAGACACGGGGCATGAGCGGGGGGGAAGAAGGGAGACACGCGGCATGAGCGGGGGGTGGGGGGAAAGAAGGGAGACACTGGGCATTAGCGGGGGGAAGAAGGGAGACACGGGGCATGAACGGGGGGTGGGGGTTTCGGGAGGAGGGAGACACGGGGCATGAGCGGGGGTGGGGGGAAGAAGGGAGACACGCGGCATGAGCGGGGGGTGGGGGGAAAGAAGGGAGACACTGGGCATTAGCGGGGGAAGAAGGGAGACACGGGGCATGAACGGGGGGTGGGGGTTTCGGGAGAAGGGAGACACGGGGCATGAGCGGGGGTGGGGGGAAGAAGGGAGACATGGGGCATGAATGGGGGGTGGGGGGAAAGAAGGGAGACACGGGGCATGAGTGGGGGGTGGAAAGAAGGGAGACACGGGGCATGAGCAGGGGGTGGGGGGAAAGAAGGGAGACACGGGGCATGAGCGGGGGGTGGAAAGAAGGGAGACACGGGGCATGAGCAGGAAAGAAGGGAGACACGGGGCATGAGCGGAGGGTGGGGGGAAGGGAGACACGGGGCATGAGCGGGGGGTGGGGGTGAACAGGGGAGACACGGGGCATGAGCGGGGGTAGGGGGAACAGGGCAGACACGGGGCATGAGCGGGGGTCGGGGAGGAAGAAGGGAGACACGGGGCATGAGCAGGGTGGATGAACAAGGGAGACACGGGGCATGAGCGATGGGTGGGGGGAAAGAAGGGAGACACTGGGCATGAGCAGGGGGTGGGGGGGAAGAAGGGAGACACGGGGCATGAGCGGGGGGTGGGGGGTACAGGAGGAAGACAGGGGGCATGAGCAGGGGGTGGGGGGAAAGAAGGGAGACACAGGGCATGAGCGGGGGGTGGGGGAAGAAGGGAGATACGGGGCATGAGCGGGGGGTGGGGGGAAGAAGGGAGACACGGAGCATGAGCGGGGGGTGGGAGGGAAAAAAGGGAGACACGGTGCATGAGTGGGGGTTGGGGGGAAAGAAGGGAGACACCGGGCATCAGCGGGGGGTGGGGGGAAGAAGGGAGACACAGGGCATGAGCGGGGGGTGGGGGAAAGAAGGGAGACACGGGGCATGAGCTGGGGGGTGGAAAGAAGGGAGACACGGGGCATGAGCAGGGGGTGGGGGAAAGAAGGGAGACATGGGGCATGAGCGGGGGGTGGAAATAAGGGAGACATGGGGCATGAGCAGGGGGGGAAAGAAGGAAGACACGGGGCATGAGCGGGGGGTGGGGGGAAAGAAGGGAGACACGGGGCATGATCGGGAAAGAAGGGAGACACGGCGCATGAGCGGGGGGTGGGGGGGGAAGAAGGGAGACACGGGCATGAGCGGGGGTGGGGGAGAAGGAAGACACGGGGCATGAGCGGGGGGTGGGGGAAAATAAGGGAGACATGGGGCATGAGCGAGGGGTGGGGGGAAAGAAGGGAGACACGGGGCATGAGCGGGGGGGTGGGGGGGAAAGAAGGGAGACACGGGGCATGAGCGGGGGTGGGGGGAAAGAAGGGAGACACGGGGCATGAGCGGGGGGAAAGAAGGGAGACACGGGGCATGAGCGGGGGGTGGGGTGGGAAGAAGGGAGACACGGGGCATGAGCGGGGAGTGGGGTGGGAAGAAGGGAGACACGGGGCATGAGCGGGGGTGGGGGGAAAGAAGGGAGAAACGGGGCATGAGCAGGGGTGGGGGGAAGAAGGGAGACACGGGCATGAGCGGGGGGTGGGGGAAAGAAGGAAGACACGGGGCATGAGCGGGGGTGGGGGGAAGAAGGGAGACACGGGGCATGAGCGAGGGGTGGGGGGGAAGAAGGGAGACACGGGGCATAAGCAGGGGGGTGGGGGGGAAGAAGGGAGACACGGGCATGAGCGGGGGGTGGGGGAAAGAAGGAAGACACGGGGCATGAGCGGGGGTGGGGGGAAGAAGGGAGACACGGGGCATGAGCGAGGGGTGGGGGGAAGAAGGGAGACACGGGGCATGAGCGGGGGTGGGGGGGAAGAAGGAAGACACAGGGCATGAGCAGGGGGTGGGGTGGAAAGAAGGGAGACACGGAGCAGGGGGTGCGGGGGTAAGAAGGGAGACACGGGGCACGAGCGGGGGGTGGGGGAGAAGAAGGGAGTCATGGGGCATGAGCGGGGGTGGGCGGGGGAAAGAAGGAAGACACGGGGCATGAGCTGGGGGAAGAAGGGAGACACGGGGCATGAGCGGGGGAAGAAGGGAGACACAGGGCATGAGCGGGGGGTGGGGAGTACAGGAGGGAGACACGAGGCATGAGTGGGAGGTGGCGGGGTACAGGAGGGAGACACGGGGCATGAGCGGGGGATGGGGGAGGAAGAAGGGAGACACAGGGCATGAGCGGGGGGTGGGGGAGGATGAAGGGAGACACGGGGCATGAGCTGGGGTGGGGGAAGAAGGGAGACACGGGGCATGAGCGCGGGTGGGGGGGAAGAAGGGAGACACGGGGCATGAGCGGGCGGTTGGGGGAAGAAGGAAGACACAGGGCATGAGTGGGGGTGGAAAGAAGGGAGACACGGGGCATGAGCGGGGGTGGGGGGAGAAGGGAGACACGGGGCATGAGTGGGGGGTGGGGGTAGAAGGGAGACACGGGGCATGAGCGGGGGGTGGGGGGAGAAGGAAGACACAGGGCATGAGCGGAGGGTGGGGGGTGGAAAGAAGGGAGACACGGGGCATGAGCGGGGGTTGGGGGGAGAAGGGAGACACGGGCCATGAGCGGGGGGTGGGGGGGAAATATGGGAGACACGGGGCATGAGCGGGGGGTGGGGGGGAAAGAAGGGAGACACGCTGCATGACCGGGGTTGGGGGGGAAGAAGGGAGACACGGGGCATGAGCAAGGGGTGGAGGGGAGAGGGGAGACACAGGGCATGAGCGGGGGTGGGGGGGAAAGCAGGGAGACACGGGGCATGAGCGGGGGGTGGTAGGGAAAGAAGGGAGACACAGGTCATGGGCGGGGGGTGGGGCCCACGGGGTATGAGCGGGGAGTGGGGGGGGAGAAGGAAGACACAGTGGCATGAGCGGGGGGTGGGGGTGGAAAGAAGGGAGACACGGGGCATGAGCGGGGGTTGGGGGGAGAAGGGAGACACGGGGCATGAGCGGGGGGTGGGGGGAAGAAAGGAGACACGGTGCATGAGCAGGGGTGGGGGGGAAAAGGGAGACACGGGGCATGAGCGGGGGGTGGGGAGTACAGGAGGGAGACACCGGGCAAGAGCGGGGGGTGGGGGGGGTACAGGAGCGAGACATGGGGCATGAGTGGGGGGTGGGGGGAACAGGGCAGACACAGGGCAGGAGCGGGGGGTGGGGGAGGAAGAAGGGAGACACGGGGCATGAGTGGGGGGAGAAGAAGGGAGACACGGGGCATGAGCGGGGGGTGGGGGGAAGAAGGGAGACACGGGGCATGAGCGGGGGGTGGGGGGTCCAGGAGGGAGAAACGGCATGAGCGGGGGGTGGGGGTGGAAAGAAGGGAGACACGGGGCATGAGCGGGGGGTGGGGGGAAAAGAAGGGAGACACGGGGCATGAGCGGGGGTGGGGGGAAAGATGGGCGACACGGGGCATGAGCGGGTTGGTGGGGGGAAAGAAGGGAGACACGGCATGAACGAGGGGGTGGGGGGAAGAAGGGAGACACGTGGCATGAGCGGGGGGTGTGGGGGAAGAAGGGAGACACAGGGCATGAGCGGGGGGTGGGGAGTACAGGAGGGAGACACGAGGCATGAGCGGGGGGTGGCGGGGTACAGGAGGGAGACACGGGGCATGAGCGGGGGGTTGGGGGAACAGGGCAGACACGGGGCATGAGCGGGGGATGGGGAAGGAAGAAGGGAGACACAGGGCATGAGCGGGGGGTGGGAGAGGAAGAAGGGAGACACGGGGCATGAGCTGGGGTGGGGGGAAGAAGGGAGACACGCGGCATGAGCGTGGGTGGGGGGAAGAAGGGAGACACGGGGCATGAGCGGGGGGTTGGGGGGAGAAGGAAGACACGGGGCATGAGCGGGGGGTGGGGGGAGAAGGAAGACACAGGGCATGTGCGGAGGGTGGGGGGTGGAAAGAAGGGGGACACGGGGCATGAGCGGGGGTGGGGGGGAGAAGGGAGACACGGGCCATGAGCGGGGGGTGGGGGGGAAAGATGGGAGACACGGGGCATGAGCGGGGGGTGGGGGGGAAAGAAGGGAGATACGCTGCATGACCGGGGTTGGGGGGGGGAGAAGGGAGACACGGGGCATGAGCAAGGGGTGGAGGGGAGAGGGGAGACACAGGGCATGAGCGCGGGTGGGGGGAAGAAGGGAGACACGGGGCATGAGCGGGCGGTTGGGGGAAGAAGGAAGACACAGGGCATGAGTGGGGGTGGAAAGAAGGGAGACACGGGGCATGAGCGGGGGTGGGGGGAGAAGGGAGACACGGGGCATGAGTGGGGGGTGGGGGTAGAAGGGAGACACGGGGCATGAGCGGGGGGTGGGGGGAGAAGGAAGACACAGGGCATGAGCGGAGGGTGGGGGGTGGAAAGAAGGGAGACACGGGGCATGAGCGGGGGTTGGGGGGAGAAGGGAGACACGGGCCATGAGCGGGGGGTGGGGGGGAAATATGGGAGACACGGGGCATGAGCGGGGGGTGGGGGGGAAAGAAGGGAGACACGCTGCATGACCGGGGTTGGGGGGGAAGAAGGGAGACACGGGGCATGAGCAAGGGGTGGAGGGGAGAGGGGAGACACAGGGCATGAGCGGGGGTGGGGGGGAAAGCAGGGAGACACGGGGCATGAGCGGGGGGTGGTAGGGAAAGAAGGGAGACACAGGTCATGGGCGGGGGGTGGAGCCCACGGGGTATGAGCGGGGAGTGGGGGGGAGAAGGAAGACACAGTGGCATGAGCGGGGGTGGGGGTGGAAAGAAGGGAGACACGGGGCATGAGCGGGGGTTGGGGGGAGAAGGGAGACACGGGGCATGAGCGGGGGGTGGGGGGAAGAAAGGAGACACGGTGCATGAGCGGGGGTGGGGGGGAAAAGGGAGACACGGGGCATGAGCGGGGGGTGGGGAGTACAGGAGGGAGACACCGGGCAAGAGCGGGGGGTGGGGGGGGTACAGGAGCGAGACATGGGGCATGAGTGGGGGGTGGGGGGAACAGGGCAGACACAGGGCAGGAGCGGGGGGTGGGGGAGGAAGAAGGGAGACACGGGGCATGAGTGGGGGGAGAAGAAGGGAGACACGGGGCATGAGCGGGGGGTGGGGGGAAGAAGGGAGACACGGGGCATGAGCGGGGGGTGGGGGGTCCAGGAGGGAGAAACGGCATAAGCGGGGGGTGGGGGTGGAAAGAAGGGAGACACGGGGCATGAGCGGGGGGTGGGGGGAAAAGAAGGGAGACACGGGGCATGAGCGGGGGTGGGGGGAAAGATGGGAGACACGGGGCATGAGCGGGTTGGTGGGGGGAAAGAAGGGAGACACGGCATGAACGAGGGGGTGGGGGGAAGAAGGGAGACACGTGGCATGAGCGGGGGGTGTGGGGGAAGAAGGGAGACACAGGGCATGAGCGGGGGGTGGGGAGTACAGGAGGGAGACACGAGGCATGAGCGGGGGGTGGCGGGGTACAGGAGGGAGACACGGGGCATGAGCGGGGGGTGGGGGGAACAGGGCAGACACGGGGCATGAGCGGGGGATGGGGAAGGAAGAAGGGAGACACAGGGCATGAGCGGGGGGTGGGGGAGGAAGAAGGGAGACACGGGGCATGAGCTGGGGTGGGGGGAAGAAGGGAGACACGCGGCATGAGCGCGGGTGGGGGGGAAGAAGGGAGACACGGGGCATGAGCGGGGGGTTGGGGGGAGAAGGAAGACACGGGGCATGAGTGGGGGTGGAAAGATGGGAGACACGGGGCATGAGCGGGGGTGGGGGGAGAAGGGAGACACGGGGCATGAGCGGGGGGTGGGGGTAGAAGGAAGACACGGGGCATGAGCGGGGGGTGGGGGGAGAAGGAAGACACAGGGCATGTGCGGAGGGTGGGGGGTGGAAAGAAGGGGGACACGGGGCATGAGCGGGGGTGGGGGGGAGAAGGGAGACACGGGCCATGAGCGGGGGGTGGGGGGGAAAGATGGGAGACACAGAGCATGAGCGGGGGGTGGGGGGGAAAGAAGGGAGATACGCTGCATGACCGGGGTTGGGGGGGGAGAAGGGAGACACGGGGCATGAGCAAGGGGTGGAGGGGAGAGGGGAGACACAGGGCATGAGCGGGGGTGGGGGGAAAGCAGGGAGACACGGGGCATGAGCGGGGAGTGGTAGGGAAAGAAGGGAGACACGGGGCATAGGCGGGGGGTGGGGCCCACGGGGTATGAGCGGAGAGTGGGGGGGGAGAAGGAAGACACAGTGCCATGAGCGGGGGGTGGGGGTGGAAAGAAGGGAGACACGGGGCATGAGCGGGGGGTGGGGGGAAGAAGGGAGACACGGTGCATGAGCGGGGGTCGGGGGGAAGAAGGGAGACACGGGGCATGAGCGGGGGGTGGGGAGTACAGGAGGGAGACACCGGGCAAGAGCGGGGGGTGGGGGGGTACAGGAGGGAGACATGGGGCATGAGTGGGGGGAACAGGGCAGACACAGGGCACGAGCGGGGGGTGGGGGAGGAAGAAGGGAGACACGGGGCATGAGTGGGGGGTGGGGGAGAAGAAGGGAGACACGGGGCATGAGCGGGGGGTGGGGGGAAGAAGGGAGACACGGGGCATGAGCGGGGGGTGGGGGGTCCAGGAGAAAGAAACGGGCATGAGCGGGGGGTGGGGGTGGAAAGAAGGGAGACACGGGGCATGAGCGGGGGGTGGGGGGAAAAGAAGGGAGACACGGGGCATGAGTGGGGGTGGGGGGGAAAGATGGGAGACACGGGGCATGAGCGGGTTGGTGGGGGGAAAGAAGGGAGACACGGCATGAACGAGGGGGTGGGGGGGAAGAAGCGAGACACGCGGCATGAGCGGGGGGTGAGGGGGAAGAAGGGAGACACGGGGCATGAGCGGGGGGTGGCGGGAAAGAAGGGAGACACGGGGCATGAGCGGGGGGGAAGAAGGGAGACACGCGGCATGAGCGGGGGTGGGGGGAAAGAAGGGAGACACTGGGCATTAGCGGGGGGAAGAAGGGAGACACGGGGCAAGAACGGGGGGTGGGGGTTTCGGGAGAAGGGAGACACTGGGCATGAGCGGGGGTGGGGGGAAGAAGGGAGACACGCGGCATGAGCGGGGGGTGGGGGGAAGAAGGGAGACACTGGGCATTAGCGGGGGGAAGAAGGGAGACACGGGGCATGAACGGGGGGTGGGGGTTTCGGGAGAAGGGAGACACGGGGCATGAGCGGGGGTGGGGGGAAGAAGGGAGACATGGGGCATGAATGGGGGGTGGGGGGAAAGAAGGGAGACACGGGGCATGAGTGGGGGGTGGAAAGAAGGGAGACACGGGGCATGAGCAGGGGGTGGGGGGAAAGAAGGGAGACACGGGGCATGAGCGGGGGGTGGAAAGAAGGGAGACACGGGGCATGAGCAGGAAAGAAGGGAGACACGGGGCATGAGCGGAGGGTGGGGGGAAGGGAGACACGGGGCATGAGCGGGGGGTGGGGGTGAACAGGGGAGACACGGGGCATGAGCGGGGGTAGGGGGAACAGGGCAGACAAGGGGCATGAGCGGGGGTGGGGGAGGAAGAAGGGAGACACGGGGCATGAGCAGGGTGGATGAACAAGGGAGACACGGGGCATGAGCGAGGGGTGGGGGGAAAGAAGGGAGACACTGGGCATGAGCAGGGGGTGGGGGGGAAGAAGGGAGACACGGGGCATGAGCGGGGGGTGGGGGGTACAGGAGGAAGACAGGGGCCATGAGCGGGGGGTGGGGGGGAAAGAAGGGAGACACAGGGCATGAGCGGGGGGTGGGGGAAGAAGGGAGATACGGGGCATGAGCAGGGGGTGGGGGGAAGAAGGGAGACACGGGGCATGAGCGGGGGGTGGGAGGGAAAGAAGGGAGACACGGGGCATGAGTGGGGGTTGGGGGGAAAGAAGGGAGACACGGGGCATCAGCGGGGGGTGGGGGAAAGAAGGGAGACACGGGGCATGAGCTGGGGGGTGGAAAGAAAGGAGACACGGGGCATGAGCAGGGGGTGGGGGAAAGAAGGGAGACACGGGGCATGAGCTGGGGGGTGGAAAGAAGGGAGACACGGGGCATGAGCAGGGGGTGGGGGAAAGAAGGGAGACATGGGGCATGAGCGGGGGGTGGAAATAAGGGAGACATGGGGCATGAGCAGGGGGGGAAAGAAGGAAGACACGGGGCATGAGCGGGGGGTGGGGGTAAAGAAGGGAGACACGGGGCATGATCGGGAAAGAAGGGAGACACGGCGCATGAGCGGGGGGTGGGGGGGAAAGAAGGGAGACACGGGCATGAGCGGGGGTGGGGGAAAAGGAAGACACGGGGCATTAGCAGGGGGTGGGGGAAAATAAGGGAGACATGGGGCATGAGCGAGGGGTGGGGGGAAAGAAGGGAGACACGGGGCATGAGCGGGGGGGTGGGGGGGAAAGAAGGGAGACACGGGGCATGAGCGGGGGTGGGGGGAAAGTAGGGAGACACGGGGCATGAGCGGGGGGAAAGAAGGGAGACACGGGGCATGAGCGGGGGGTGGGGTGCGAAGAAGGGAGATACGGGGCATGAGCGGGGAGTGGGGTGGGAAGAAGGGAGACACGGGGCATGAGCGGGGGTGGGGGGAAAGAAGGGAGAAACGGGGCATGAGCAGGGGTGGGGGGAAGAAGGGAGACACGGGCATGAGCGGGGGGTGGGGGAAAGAAGGAAGACACGGGGCATGAGCGGGGGTGGGGGGAATAAGGGAGACACGGGGCATGAGCGAGGGGTGGGGGGGAAGAAGGGAGACACGGGGCATAAGCAGGGGGGTGGGGGGGAAGAAGGGAGACACGGCATGAGCGGGGGGTGGGGGAAAGAAGGAAGACACGGGGCATGAGCGGGGGTGGGGGGAAGAAGGGAGACACGGGGCATGAGCGAGGGGTGGGGGGAAGAAGGGAGACACGGGGCATGAGCGGGGTGGGGGGGAAGAAGGAAGACACAGGGCATGAGCAGGGGGTGGGGTGGAAAGAAGGGAGACACGGAGCAGGGGGTGCGGGGGTAAGAAGGGAGACACGGGGCACGAGCGGGGGGTGGGGGAGAAGAAGGGAGTCATGGGGCATGAGCGGGGGTGGGCGGGGGAAAGAAGGAAGACACGGGGCATGAGCTGGGGGAAGAAGGGAGACACGGGGCATGAGCGGGGGAAGAAGGGAGACACAGGGCATGAGCGGGGGGTGGGGAGTACAGGAGGGAGACACGAGGCATGAGTGGGAGGTGGCGGGGTACAGGAGGGAGACACGGGGCATGAGCGGGGGATGGGGGAGGAAGAAGGGAGACACAGGGCATGAGCGGGGGGTGGGGGAGGATGAAGGGAGACACGGGGCATGAGCTGGGGTGGGGGGAAGAAGGGAGACACGGGGCATGAGCGCGGGTGGGGGGAAGAAGGGAGACACGGGGCATGAGCGGGCGGTTGGGGGAAGAAGGAAGACACGGGGCATGAGTGGGGGTGGAAAGAAGGGAGACACGGGGCATGAGCGGGGGTGGGGGGAGAAGGGAGACACGGGGCATGAGTGGGGGGTGGGGGTAGAAGGGAGACACGGGGCATGAGCGGGGGGTGGGGGGAGAAGGAAGACACAGGGCATGCGCGGAGGGTGGGGGGTGGAAAGAAGGGAGACACGGGGCATGAGCGGGGGTTGGGGGGAGAAGGGAGACACGGGCCATGAGCGGGGGGTGGGGGGGAAATATGGGAGACACGGGGCATGAGCGGGGGGTGGGGGGGAAAGAAGGGAGACACGCTGCATGACCGGGGTTGGGGGGGAAGAAGGGAGACACGGGGCATGAGCAAGGGGTGGAGGGGAGACACAGGGCATGAGCGGGGGTGGGGGGGAAAGCAGGGAGACACGGGGCATGAGCGGGGGGTGGTAGGGAAAGAAGGGAGACACAGGTCATGGGCGGGGGGTGGGGCCCACGGGGTGTGAGCGGGGAGTGGGGGGGGAGAAGGAAGACACAGTGGCATGAGCGGGGGGTGGGGGTGGAAAGAAGGGAGACACGGGGCATGAGCGGGGGTTGGGGGGAGAAGGGAGACACGGGGCATGAGCGGGGGGTGGGGGGAAGAAAGGAGACACGGTGCATGAGCGGGGGTGGGGGGGAAAAGGGAGACACGGGGCATGAGCGGGGGGTGGGGAGTACAGGAGGGAGACACCGGGCAAGAGCGGGGGGTGGGGGGGTACAGGAGCGAGACATGGGGCATGAGTGGGGGGTGGGGGGAACAGGGCAGACACAGGGCAGGAGCGGGGGGTGGGGGAGGAAGAAGGGAGACACGGGGCATGAGTGGGGGGTGGGGGAGAAGAAGGGAGACACGGGGCAAGAGCGGGGGGTGGGGGGAAGAAGGGAGACACGGGGCATGAGCGGGGGGTGGGGGGTCCAGGAGGGAGAAATGGGCATGAGCGGGGGGTGGGGGTGGAAAGAAGGGAGACACGGGGCATAAGCGGGGGGTGGGGGGAAAAGAAGGGAGACACGGGGCATGAGCGGGGGTGGGGGGAAAGATGGGAGACACGGGGCATGAGCGGGTTGGTGGGGGGAAAAAGGGAGAAACGGCATGAACGAGGGGGTGGGGGAAGAAGGGAGACACGCGGCATGAGCGGGGGGTGGGGGGAAAGAAGGGAGACGCAGGGCATGAACGAGGGGGTGGGGGGAAGAAGGGAGACACGCGGCATGAGCGGGGGGTGAGGGGGAAGAAGGGAGACACGGGGCATGAGCGGGGGGTGGGGGGAAAGAAGGGAGACACGGGGCATGAGCTGGGGGGAAGAAGGGAGACACGCGGCATGAGCGGGGGGTGGGGGGGAAAGAAGGGAGACACTGGGCATTAGCGGGGGGAAGAAGGGAGACACGGGGCATGAACGGGGGTGGGGGGGAGGGAGAAGGGAGACACGGGGCATGAGTGGGGGTGGGGGGAAGAAGGGAGACATGGGGCATGAATGGGGGGTAGGGGGAAGAAGGGAGACACGGGGCATGAGCGGGGGGTGGAGGGGAGAAGGAAGACATGGGGCATGAGTGGAGGGTGGGGGGGAAGAAGGGAGACACGGAGCATGAGCGGGGGGTGGGGGGGAAAGAAGAGAGGCACGGGGCATGAGCGGGGGGTGGTGGGGGAAGGGGAAGGCACGGGGCATGAGCGGGGGTGGGGGGGAAGAAGGGAGACACGGGGCATGAGCGGGGGTGAGGGGGGAAGAAGGAAGACACGGGGCATGAGCGGGGGTGGGGGGGAGAAGGGAGACACAGGGCATGAGCAGGGGGGAAGAAGGAAGACACGGGCATGAGCGGGGGTGAGGGGTACAGGAGGGAGACACGGGGCATGAGCGGGGGGTGGGGGTGGAAAGAAGGGAGACATGGGGCATGAGCGGGGGGGAAAGACGGGAGACTCGGGGCATGAGCGGGGGGCAGGGGGGAAGAAGGGAGACACGGGGCATGAGCGGGGCGGAAGAAGGAAGACACGGGGCATGAGCGGGGGGTGTGGGGGAAGAAGGGAGACACAGGGCATGAGCGGGGGGTGGGGAGTACAGGAGGGAGACACGAGGCATGAGCGGGGGGTGGCGGGGTACAGGAGGGAGACACGGGGCATGAGCGGGGGGTGGGGGAAACAGGGCAGACACAGGGCATGAGCGGGGGATGGGGAAGGAAGAAGGGAGACACAGGGCATGAGCGGGGGTGGGGGAGGAAGAAGGGAGACACGGGGCATGAGCTGGGGTGGGGGGAAGAAGGGAGACACGGGGCATGAGCGCGGGTGGGGGGAAGAAGGGAGACACGGGCATGAGCGGGGGGTTGAGGGGAGAAGGAAGACACGGGGCATGAGTGGGGGTGGAAAGATGGGAGACACGGGGCATGAGCGGGGGTGGGGGAGAAGGGAGACACGGGGCATGAGCGGGGGGTGGGGGTAGAAGGGAGACACGGGGCATGAGCGGGGGGTGGGGGGAGAAGGAAGACACAGGGCATGAGCGGAGGGTGGGGGGTGGAAAGAAGGGGGACACGGGGCATGAGCGGGGGTGGGGAGGAGAAGGGAGACATGGGCCATGAGCGAGGGGTGGGGGGGAAAGAAGGGAGACACGCTGCATGACCGGGGTTGGGGGGGGAGAAGGGAGACACGGGGCATGAGCAAGGGGTGGAGGGGAGACACAGGGCATGAGCGGGGGTGGGGGGAAAGCAGGGAGACACGGGGCATGAGCGGGGGGTGGAAGGGAAAGAAGGGAGACACAGGGCATGGGCGGGGGGTGGGGGTGGAAAGAAGGGAGACACGGGGCATGAGCAGGGGGTTGGGGGGAGAAGGGAGACACGGGGCATGAGCGGCGGGTGGGGGAAGAAGGGAGACACGGTGCATGAGCGGGGGTCGGGGGGAAGAAGGGAGACACGGGGCATGAGCGGGGGGTGGGGAGTACAGGAGGGAGACACCGGGCAAGAGCGGGGGGTGGGGGGTACAGGAGGGAGACATGGGGCGTGAGTGGGGGGTGGGGGGAACAGGGCAGACACAGGGCAGGAGCGGGGGGTGGGGGAGGAAGAAGGGAGACACGGGGCATGAGTGGGGGGTGGGGGAGAAGAAGGGAGACACGGGGCATGAGCGGGGGGTGGGGGGAAGAAGGGAGACACGGGGCATGAGCGGGGGGTGGGGGGTCCAGGAGGGAGAAACGGCATGAGCGGGGGGTGGGGGTGGAAAGAAGGGAGACACGGGGCATGAGCGGGGGGTGGGGGGAAAAGAAGGGAGACACGGGGCATGAGCGGGGGTGGGGGGAAAGATGGGAGACACGGGGCATGAGCGGGTTGGTGGGGGGAAAGAAGGGAGACACGGCATGAACGAGGGGGTGGGGGGAAGAAGGGAGACACGCGGCATGAGCGGGGGGTGTGGGGGAAGAAGGGAGACACAGGGCATGAGCGGGGGTGGGGAGTACAGGAGTGATACACGAGGCATGAGCGGGGGGTGGCGGGGTACAGGAGGGAGACACGGGGCATGAGCGGGGGGTGGGGGGAACAGGGCAGACACGGGGCATGAGCGGGGAATGGGGAAGGAAGAAGGGAGACACAGGGCATGAGCGGGGGGTGGGGGAGGAAGAAGGGAGACACGGGGCATGAGCTGGGGTGGGGGGAAGAAGGGAGACACGCGGCATGAGCGCGGGTGGGGGGGAAAAGGGGAGACACGGGGCATGAGCGGGGGGTTGGGGGGAGAAGGAAGACACGGGGCATGAGTGGGGGTGGAAAGATGGGAGACACGGGGCATGAGCGGGGGTGGGGGGAGAAGGGAGACACGGGGCATGAGCGGGGGGTGGGGGTAGAAGGGAGACACGGGGCATGAGCGGGGGTGGGGGGAGAAGGAAGACACAGGGCATGAGCGGAGGGTGGGGAGTGGAAAGAAGGGGGACACGGGGCATGAGCGGGGGTGGGGGGGAGAAGGGAGACACGGGCCATGAGCGGGGGGTGGGGGGGAAAGATGGGAGACACGGGGCATGAGCGGGGGGTGGGGGGGAAAGAAGGGAGATACGCTGCATGACCGGGGTTGGGGGGGGAGAAGGGAGACACGGGGCATGAGCAAGGGGTGGAGGGGAGAGGGGAGACACAGGGCATGAGCGGGGGTGGGGGGAAAGCAGGGAGACACGGGGCATGAGCGGGGAGTGGTAGGGAAAGAAGGGAGACACGGGGCATGGGCGGGGGGTGGGGCCCACGGGGTATGAGCGGAGAGTGGGGGGGAGAAGGAAGACACAGTGCCATGAGCGGGGGATGGGGGTGGAAAGAAGGGAGACACGGGGCATGAGCGGGGGGTTGGGGGGAGAAGGGAGGCACGGGGCATGAGCGGGGGGTGGGGGGAAGAAGGGAGACACGGTGCATGAGCGGGGGTCGGGGGGAAGAAGGGAGACACGGGGCATGAGCGGGGGGTGGGGAGTACAGGAGGGAGACACCGGGCAAGAGCGGGGGGTGGGGGGTACAGGAGGGAGACATGGGGCATGAGTGGGGGGTGGGGGGAACAGGGCAGACACAGGGCACGAGCAGGGGTGGGGGAGAAGAAGGGAGACACGGGGCATGAGCGTGGGGTGGGGGGAAGAAGGGAGACACGGGGCATGAGTGGGGGGTGGGGGGTCCAGGAGGGAGAAACGGGCATGAGCGGGGGGTGGGGGTGGAAAGAAGGGAGACACGGGGCATGAGCGGGGGGTGGGGGGAAAAGAAGGGAGACACGGGGCATGAGTGGGGGTGGGGGAGAAAGATGGGAGACACGGGGCATGAGCGGGTTGGTGGGGGGAAAGAAGGGAGACACGGCATGAACGAGGGGGTGGGGGGGAAGAAGGGAGACACGCGGCATGAGCGGGGGGTGAGGGGGAAGAAGGGAGACATGGGGCATGAGCGGGGGGTGGCGGGAAAGAAGGGAGACACGGGGCATGAGCGGGGGGGAAGAAGGGAGACACGCGGCATGAGCGGGGGGTGGGGGAGAAAGAAGGGAGACACTGGGCATTAGCGGGGGGAAGAAGGGAGACACGGGGCATGAACGGGGGTGGGGGTTTCGGGAGAAGGGAGACAGGGGGCATGAGCGGGGGTGGGGGGAAGAAGGGAGACATGGGGCATGAATGGGGGGTGGGGGGAAGAAGGGAGACACGGGGCATGAGCGGGGGTTGGAGGGGAGAAGGAAGACACGGGGCATGAGCGGAGGGTGGGGGGAAGAAGAGAGACACGGAGCATGAGCGGGGGGTGGGGGGGGAAGAAGGGAGACACGGGGCATGAGCGGGGGTGGTGGGGGAAGGGGAAGACACGGGGCATGAGCGGGGGTGGGGGGGAAGAAGGGAGACACGGGGCATGAGCGGGGGTGAGGGGGGGAAGAAGGAAGACACGGGGCATGCGCGGGGGTGGGGGGAGAAGGGAGACACAGGGCATGAGCAGGGGGGAAGAAGGAAGACACGGGCATGAGCGGGGGTGAGGGGTACAGGAGGGAGACACGGGGCATGAGCGGGGAGTGGGGGTGGAAAGAAGGGAGACACGGGGCATGAGCGGGGGGTGGGGGGAAAAGAAGGGAGACACGGGGCATGAACGGGGGGTGGGGGGGAAGAAAGGAGACACGCGGCATGAGCGGGGGTGAGGGGTACAGGAGGGAGACACGGGGCATGAGCGGGGGGTGGGGGTGGAAAGAAGGGAGACACAGGGCATGAGCGGGGGGTGGGGGGAAAAGAAGGGAGACACGGAGCATGAACGGGGGGTGGCGGGGAAGAAAGGAGACACGCGGCATGAGCGGGGGGTGGGGGGGAAGAAGGCAGACACGGGGCATGAGCAAGGGGTGTGGGGGAAGAAGGGAGACATGGGGCATGAGCGGGGGGGAAAGACGGGAGACTCGGGGCATGAGCGGGGGGTGGGGGGGAAGAAGGGAGACACGGGGCCTGAGCGGGGCAGAAGAAGGGAGACACGGGGCATGAATGGGGGATGGGGGAGGGGGAAGGGTGACACGGGGCATGAGCGGGGGTGGGGGAAGAAGGGAGACACGGGGCATGAGCGGGGGGTGGGGGGGAAGAAGGGAGACACGGGGCATGAATGGGGGGTGGGGGGAAGAAGGGAGACACGGGGCATGAGCGGGGGATGGTGGGAGAAGGAAGACACGGGGCATGAGCGGGGGATGGGGGAAGAAGGGAGACACGGGGCATGAGCGGGGGGTGGGGGGGAAGAAGGGAGACACGGAGCATGAGCGGGGGTGGGGGGGAAGAAGGGAGACACAGGGCATGAGCGGGGGTGGGGGAAGAAGGGAGACATGGGGCATGAGCGGGGGGTGGGAGGGAAAGGAGGGAGACATGGGGCATGAGCGGGGGGTGGGGGGAACACAAGGGAGACACGGGGCATGAGCGGGGGTGGGGGGGAAACAGGGCACACATGGGGCATGAGCGGGGGGTGGGGGGAACAGGGCACACGCAGGGGGTGGGGGGAACGGGAGGAACACACGGAGCATCAGCGGGGGGTGGGGAAACAGGGGAGACACAGGGCATGAGCAGGGGGGTGCGGGGGAAACAGGGCACACACAGGGCATGAGGGGGGTGGGGGAACAGGGCACACACGGGGCATGAGTGGGGGGTGGGGGGGAAGAAGGGAGACACGGGACATGAGCGGGGGGTGGGGGGGAAAGGAGGGAGACACAGGGCATGAGCGGGGGTGGGGGGAACAGAGGAGACACAGGGAATGAGCAGGGGTGGGGGGGAAGGGGAGAGACACATGGGGCATGAGCGGGGGGTGGGGGGGTGGGGAGACACACGGGGCATGAGCGTGGGGTGGGGGAGGGGAGAGACACACAGGGCATGAGCGGGGGGTGGGAGGGAGGGGAGAGACACACGGGGCATGAGCAGGGGGTGTATTGTATTGTATTGTATTTTATTTATAACGCGCAGACCCGCAGGCCCGGAGGCATCAGGGCGCAATTAGTACAAGGTTACAGAAATGCAGGTATAACAGAGCATTATTACAAACATGGGATCCAAAAATGCAGGTCAAGCAAAGAGTCATTATATATATTTGCAAGAGGATCTTATATACATATGTACAGTAGTTTCAGTGCAGATAGATGATAGTAGTGGACGGCAGGTCAGGGTATGTCGGGGAGAGGCGCGAAGATGGCCTTAATGCTGGTTGAAAAGCCAAGATCTAGTGTTGGCTTTGAAGGTATTGAAAGAGTCTTCCGCTCTAATTGAGACAGGGAGGGAGTTCCATAACTTGGAAGCTAAGACAGGGAAACTTGAGCCCCCTGCTTTTTGCAATTTAAATCTCGGGATCGCTAAACAGTGGGATTGGGCTGTTCTTAGAGGTCGGGAGGTAGAGTGGCGCGATAGTCGACTGCCAAGGTAGATCGGGGCTTTGTTGGCTAGACATTTGTGCGTAAGGGCAAGTGTTTTGAGTGAAATTCTCTGTTTGACAGGTAGCCAATTTAGCTTACTTCTGGTTTCTGTGATGTGGTGGTGTCGGGGAATGTTTAGCGCAGCACGAATGGCGTTGTTTTGTGTCGTTTGAAGTCTGTTCAGGTTCTCTTGGCTGGTGCCAAGATAAAGAGCACTGCAGTAATCAATTTTAGCCATAATAAGGGTTCTCGCTAGCGTAACGCTGTTAGACGTAGTGAGGAAAGGTCTGCAAGCTGCGATGAGTTTGCATGTGTGGGGGAAGGGGAGAGAGACACGGGGCATGAGCGGGGCGTGGGGGGGAAGAAGGCAGACACGGGGCATGAGCAAGGGGTATGGGGGAAGAAGGGAGACATGGGGCATGAGCGGGGGGGAAAGACGGGAGACTCGGGGCATGAGCGGGGGGTGGGGGGGAAGAAGGGAGACACGGGGCCTGAGCGGGGCGGAAGAAGGGAGACACGGGGCATGAACGGGGGATGGGGGAGGGGGAAGGGTGACACGGGGCATGAGCGGGGGTGGGGCCCCCACCCCCCCACCCCCGCTCATGCCCCGTGTCTGCCCTGTTCCAACAGGACAGACACGGGGCATGAGTGGGGGGTGGGGGGGAAGAAGGGAGACACGGGGCATGAATGGGGGGTGGGGGGAAGAAGGGAGACACGGGGGATGGGGGGAGAAGGAAGACACGGGGCATGAGCGGGGGATGGGGGAAGAAGGGAGACACGGGGCATGAGCGGGGGGTGGGGGGGAAGAAGGGAGACACGGAGCATGAGCGGGGGTGGGGGGGAAGAAGGGAGACACAGGGCATGAGCGGGGGTGGGGGAAGAAGGGAGACATGGGGCATGAGCGGGGGGTGGGAGGGAAAGGAGGGAGACATGGGGCATGAGCGGGGGTGGGGGGAACACAAGGGAGACACGGGGCATGAGCGGGGGTGGGGGGGAAACAGGGCACACATGGGGCATGAGCGGGGGGTGGGGGGAACAGGGCACACGCAGGGGGTGGGGGGACGGGAGGAACACACGGAGCATCAGCGGGGGGTGGGGGAAACAGGGGAGACACAGGGCATGAGCAGGGGGGTGCGGGGGAAACAGGGCGTACACAGGGCATGAGTGGGGTGGGGGAACAGGGCACACACGGGGCATGAGCGGGGGGTGGTGGTGGGAAAGGAGGGAGACACGGGACATGAGCGGGGGGTGGGGGGGAAAGGAGGGAGACACAGGGCATGAGCGGGGGTGGGGGGAACAGAGGAGACACAGGGAATGAGCGGGGGTGGGGGGGAAGGGGAGAGACACATGGGGCATGAGCGGGGGGTGGGGGGGATGGGGAGACACACGGGGCATGAGCGTGGGGTGGGGGGAGGGGAGAGACACACAGGGCATGAGCGGGCGGTGGGAGGGAGGGGAGAGACACACGGGGCATGAGCAGGGGGTGGGGGAAGGGGAGAGAGACACGGGGCATGAGCGGGGGGTGGGGGGGAAGGGGAGACACACAGGGCATGAGCGGGGGGTGGGGGGAAGGGGAGACACGGGGCATGAGTGGGGGTGGGGGAACAGGGCAGACCCAGGGCATGAGCAGGGGGTGGGGGGGAACAGAGGAGACACAGGGAATGAGCGGGGGTGGGGAGGGAAGGGGAGAGACACATGGGGCATGAGCGGGGGGTGGGGGGAGGGGAGAGACACATGGGGCATGAGCGGGGGTTGGGAGGGAGGGGAGACACACGGGGCATGAGCGGGGGGTGGGGGGGAAGGGGAGACACGGGGCATGAGTGGGGGTGCGGGAACAGGGCAGACACAGGGCATGAGCAGGGGGTGGGGGGGGACAGAGGAGACACAGGGAATGAGCGGGGGTGGGGGGGAAGGGGAGAGACACATGGGGCATGAGCGGGGGGTGGGGGAAAGGAGGGAGACACAGGGCATGAGCGGGGGTGGGGGGGAACAGAGGAGACACAGGGAATGAGCAGGGGTGTGGGGGGAAGGGGAGAGACACATGGGGCATGAGCAGGGGGTGGGGGGGAGGGGAGAGACACACGGGGCATGAGCGGGGGTGGGAGGGAGGGGAGAGACACACGGGCATGAGCGGGGGGTGGGGGGGAGGGAGACACACACGGGGCATGAGAGGGGGTGGGGGGAGGGGAGAGACACACGGGGCATGAGCAGGGGGTGGGGGAAAGGGTAGAGACACTCGGGGCATGAGCGGGGGTGGGGGGGAAGGGGAGACACACGGGGCATGAGCGGGGGGTGGGGGGAAGGGGAGACACGGGGCATGAGTGGGGGTGGGGGAACAGGGCAGACATAGGGCATGAGCAGGGGGTGGGGGAACAGGGCAGACACGGGGCATGAGCAGGGGGTGGGGGGAACAGGGGAGAGACACACGGGCCATGAGCAGGGGGTGGAGGGGGAGGGGAGAGACACACAGGGCATAAGCAGGGGGGTGGAGGGGAAGGGGAGAGACACACGGGGCATGAGCGGGGGATGGGGGAGGGGAGACATACACGGTGCATGAGCGGGGGAGAGGGGAGAGACACACGGTGCATGAGCGGGAGGTGGGGGAGGCGAGAGACACACGGGGCATGAGCGGGGGTGGGGGGAAGGGGAGAGACACACAGGCCATGAGCGGGGGGTGGGAGGGAGAGGAGAGACACACGGGGCATGAGCAGGGGGTGGGGGGAAGGGGAGAGAGACACAGGGCATGAGCGCGGGGGGTGAGCGGGAAGGGGAGAGACACGGGGCATGAGCGGGGGGTGGGGGAAAGGGGAGAGACACACAGGGCATGAGCGGGGGATGGGGGGAGGGGGGAGACACACGGGGCATGAGAGGGGGGTGGGGGGAGGGGAGAGACACACGGGGCATGAGCAGGGGGTGGGGGGAAGGGGAGACACACTCGGGGCATGAGCGGGGGTGGGTGGAAGGGGAGAGACACACGGGCCATGAGCGGGGGTTGGGAGGGAGAGGAGAAGAGGAGAGACACACGGGGCATGAGCAGGGGGTGGGGGGAAGGGGAGAGAGACACAGGGCATGAGCGCAGGGGGTGAGGGGGAAGGGGAGAGACACGGGGCATGAGCGGGGGGTGGGGGGAAGGGGAGAGACACACAGGGCATGAGCGGGGGGTGGGGGGGAGACACGTGGGGCATGAGAGGGGGGTGGGGGGAGGGGAGAGACACACGGGGCATGAGCAGGGAGTGGGGGGAAGGGGAGAGACACTCGGGGCATGAGCGGGGGGTGGGGGGAAGGGGAGACACACGGGGCATGAGCGGGGGGTAGGGGGGAAGGGGAGACACGGGGCATGAGTGGGGGTGGGGGAACAGGGCAGACACGGGGCATGAGCAGGGGGTGGGGGAACAGGGCAGACACGGGGCATGAGCAGGGGGTGGGGGGAACAGGGGAGAGACACACGGGCCATGAGCGGGGGGTGGGGGAGAGACACACGGGGTATGAGCAGGGGGTGGGGGGAGGGGAGAGACACACAGGGCATGAGCGGGGGGTGGAGGGAGGTGAGAGACACACGGGGCATGAGCGGGGGTGGGGGGGAGGGGAGAGACACACGGGCCATGAGCGGAGGGTGGAGGGGGAGGGGAGAGACACACAGGGCATAAGCAGGGGGTGGGGGGAAGGGGAGAGACTCACGGGGCATGAGCGGGGGGTGGAGGGAGGTGAGAGACACACGGGGCATGAGCGGGGGTGGGGGGGAGGGGAGAGACACACGGGGCATGAGCGGGGGGTGGGGGGAGGGTAGAGACACACGGGGCTTGAGCGGGGGGTGGGGGGAGGGGAGAGACACACGGGTCATGAGCAGGGGGTGGGGGGAGGGGAGAGACACACAGGGCATGAGTGGGGGGTGGGGGGTAAGGGGAGAGACACACGAGGCATGAGCATGGGGTGGGGGGGACAGGGGAGACACGGGGCATGAACAGGGGGTGGGGGGGATTGTGAGGGAGACACGGGAGATGAGCGGAGGGTGGGGGGAACAGAGGAGACACGGGAATGAGCGGAGACATGAGCGGGGGTGGGGGGGAACAGGGGAGACATGGGGGATGAGCGGGGTTGCGGGGAACGGGAGGAAGACACGGGGCCTGAGCTAACTGTGCAGGCGGCATATCCCGCTCCTCGGCCCTCCGCAGGCCACCGTGTGCCGATGGCGTGAGCGGGGGCTGGAGGAACAGGGGAGACACGGGGGTGGGGGTGGGGAGGGACAGGAAGGAGACACAGACATGAGCGGGGGTGGGGGTAACAGAAGGAAGACACTTACTAGCCAGGCTTTCACCGCAAACCACAAACAAAGATGGCGGGCGTCTTGAAAATACAACACACTGCATGCTGCAGTGCAGCCAATGGGAAAGCACGTAACATGTCCGCGGACACAACGCAACCCGCTAGCCCAATCCCTGTCCTGTCCGCGGAGCGAACAGGAAGTGTGTCCGCGAAGCAAACACAGATATCACGAATTTTTTTTTACCTACTTTTTGGTCATTTTTTAAAAAACTACTGGACGGATTTTCACCAAATTTGCAAAAGCACGCTATTCGGGACCAAGCCGCTGCTCCTGGTCCAAATTTGGTGAAAAAACGTCCAGCGGTTTGGGCTGTAGGCACGAGCAAAAAAATAAATTTTGGGGCCCCCCTATAACTTTTCCCCCCCTGGACAAATCCTCACCAAACTTTGAAAAAAATTCACAGTGGGCCATATACTTTTTTTGCAAAGTTTGGTGGGGGAGCGAAGCCGCCCCAAAAAGTGCTCTTCCTATGGAAACAGCAACTTATCCATAACTACATGGCCACTACTGTGGCCATGTAATATATATATATATATATATATCAATGTCAAACTCTGATGTTAATCAGGCCAGGCGAGCGGCACTCTCCTTGTTCAAAGGACGAAAACAATCCATCCGGATACTGTGTCTTCTTTAACAAAGTCAATCTTTATTTAATCCATAAAAAACAACACAGCTAAACAGCTATTTAACAAGTAAAAGCCATAAAAAGTAAGGCTCTCCCAAAATTTGAAAAAATGTTGACGCGTTTCGCGGCAAAACTCGCCGCTTGTTCACAACCACAATCCACTATATATATCCTATATAGTCAAGTTTCAATAATGTAAATGGTGCTCCTAGTAACTTCTATTGGTTTTCCCCGGTTCGGGGAATACAGGATTGGTAGATGAAGTGCCAAATTGCCTCAACAGAAGAAACACAAGGGAACCAAACCTCGAGGTAAAACAGCTTCCCTGTCATCATAAATGCTGCAGCCTGCAAGAAGAGGGAGTCAACGGTACCCTTTGCGCAGAACCCTATGAGCGCAGCGCCAAGTGCAGCTGCACATGCCTCACACGCTTAGAGCCGACCATGACAGTGCATACATCCCCAGTCAAGTGGCACTCAATTGTAGGGCTCCAGACGATGTCTGATTCTCATTCTTTTAATTGAAAAATTGCACTTTTACTGGTGTGAATCTTTAAAATGCTACTCCACTCCAATGAGACAACAGGCTCCTCTAAACAGAGCTAGACTTCCCACCCAAAGGCAGTGGCACAGTAAATGTATTTAGTAGGTATGTGTTAGGCCCTAACGGGGCCTCTGCATAGGTATCAAACAAACAACACGGGAGCCAAGTTCCACCTAACCTTCTCTTTATTCCTTCTCCTACATCCTGCCCCTCTCTTCCTGCCGTCCCTCCCCTTCTTCCTGCCTCCCACTCCCTCCCATCGTCCTAAGTCCCTCCTCCTGAAGGAGCTCTTCCTCTTCCACCGGGTAACACCTCCGCCTCGCTTAGCATGAGAGTTCCCAGGATACATCTGTTCAATCAGAGGCTGGTGTTTCCTTGTAACTCTGCAGCATCTGATTTATTGCCTGTGGTTGTGACATTTGGTCTATCATTGCTTTTTGTGTGGTTCATTTGATCATGGCCATAAACTTTTCCACCATGCCGTTGGCCTTTGTCCACAGCGGCGTGACCTTTTGGTGGTGGAAGCCTAGGTGGCTGGCAGGTTTCCAAAAAGTCCTGTCCTTGAAATGGTGGGTCGTTATCCGTCTTCACCATGGTGGAGATTCCCTATTCACTGAACAGTTCATCTATCACTGTAGCTAAGTGGTGGAACACCGTCCACTGCACATGTTTGATGAGGGGAAAGCGGGAGTACTTGACTACTATGAGAAGCAAATGTCCTCCTTCTTCAAGTGGGCCGTAGAAGTACATGGCTATTCTCTGCAACGGTCTATCTGGCAGGGGTACATTAGTAAGGGGGACGGGGGGTTGATTGGTGCTGCTTTCTGACAGGGCCCGTAGTGGGTTAGTACATCCTCTACGATGGTGTCCATGTACGGGAGCCACACTTGGTTCCTTAGTATTTTCTTGGTGTTCTCAAACCCTTGGTGGCCCTCATGGGCTATCATCACTAGCTCATGCCTGAGGGCTTTGGGGACTACTAGTCAGTTGCCTCTTAGCTGTATCCCCTGGCCTGTTGTCGCAAGTTCTGTTTGTATCTTGGCCAGCATCGCAAGGTCTTTCTTGTCCACTTCCCCTTCGGTGAAACGTTCTGTGTCGAGGTGTTTCCATTTGTTCTCGTTGGTGAGGCGCACTGCTGCCTGTATGGTGGGATCCGCCCTGCTCTTGGTGGCAAATGCTTCTGTGGTGACGGTAAGGGGACAGGCATTGACGTATAAATATGAGATGTAGTCCTCTGCCTCTCGTGTCATGGTGTTTTCCGTTTTCCCTTCTGGGTGTCAGGATAAATAGTCTACCGGGTTAGCCTCCCCCCTGGTTTGTGAATGATCTTGTAGTCATACTCCTGGAGTCTGATACCCCACCTTTCAATGCACGGGGGCTTTTTGGTCTTGGGATTGCCAAAGAGGGATAGCAAAGCCTGGTGGTCGGCAATGAGGGTCAACCTCATCCCGATGATAAAATGATGACATTTTTCACAGGCCCATACAGCTGCCAGGCTTTCACGTTCTGCTTGGGAGTAGGCCCTTTCAGTATGCGATAGGGCCCTGCTGGCGTACACAACAATGTCGTGTTTGTGGCAGTCCTCGGGTTCTGACTGAGCCAGGATGGCGTCGAAGCCGACAGGGCTGGCATCAACTCTGAGGTCAGTGTCCCAATTCAAGTGGAAGTATGCCAGTTGTCGATGTTTGGCTAGTTCTTTTATCGTGCGGAAGCCGTTATGGCATTGTTTGTCCCAGTCGAACGGAGAGTCCTTCTTGAGCAGATTCCGAAGAGGGTCTGTGGTAGTGGCATAGTTCGGGAGATAACAAGCACAGTAGCCCACCATCCCTAGGTACGATCTTAGTTCGGTGACTCCTGTGGGGGCGTTCAGTTTGACAAAGGCACTGATTTTCTCTGGGTCCGCTGTTATGCTGTGATCTGAGAAGATGTGGCCAAAGAAACGCAGGCTGTGTTTGTTAATGGCACACTTTGGTCCATTGAGTGTGAGGCATGCCGTGCGAAGGATGTCGCACACAGCCGTGAGCGCTTTGTCATGCTGTTCTTGACTGGTCCCGAAGATGAGAATATAGTCGCCGTAGTTGAGGACATTGAGTACCGGGGATATCAGCCTACATATTGTCTCTGGAAAATGTCAGCAGCTGAGGAGATCCCAAAGTTAAGCCGCTTGTACCGGAATAATCCTTTGTGAGTTGCTAAGGTGGTTGTTGGCCTGGAGGCGAGATCTATTACCAACTGGTGGTATCCTTGGTTCAGGTCAAGTTTGGAGAAACAAGTGGCCTGGTTGAGCCTCACTAGCATGTCCTCCATGCTGGGCTCCGGGTATCTCTCTCTCTGCATGGCCGTGTTCGGGATGCACATGTCCACGCATAGGTGCAGCCGGCTGTTGTCTTTTGGGACGACGACCAGGGGGGACACGCATGGTGTAGGGTCTTCTACCCTCTCAATGATGTCGTTTTGTAGGAGTAGTTGGATTTCATGCGTCACCTGTGTTTGGAGATGGAACCCAACGCTGCAATGGTGTTGGAGTACAGGGGTGACCTTTGGGTTGATATGGAGGCTGATGATGGTGTCTTTTAGCATGCCAACACCTTTGAAAAATTTTGGGAATAGGGGTTTGTGTCCCTCAATGTCTAGTGTCCTGTGGGATATTGATTGCACTATTAGTGTGCTCGGCCCTGGATGACTTCTGATTGTTCGTAATGGATGTCAATCAGGGCAAGGGCCCAGGCTGTCTGATAGCTGAGGAAACAGTGCCCTATCGAGGGACTCTGTATGACTTGAATGACGGTGGACACTCTGTGACCTCTCTGGGTTAGGTCACAGAGGAACTGGCCTTTTGACTGTAGCAGCTGAGTTGCACCCCATTGGAATTTGTGGGTGTGGGATTCGCACAGTGGATATGATTCTGCTATGGCTTGATGTAATCGCTCATTCATGACATGGACGGTTGCCCCTGTGTCCATGAAAAATTGGTTGTGTATGCCTCCGATCCATACAGCTACCTTGGGTGCCATGGTGTTGTCTGATGCGGTGCTGATGAGCCTTACATACTCTTTGCTGTATCTGTCGTGGGAATAGTGTTGAAATTCCCCGGGCTCTGGCAAGTCACAGTGTGGCGGGTTTTTCGTATGGGTCATGAGCATAGCGTGGCACGGTGAGTTCATTTACGCCGCACTCCTGACTAAATCCATGGCTTCCTTGGTAGCCTGACTCTGGGTTGGATTGGTAGTCATGTGCCTCAGGGCTTGATTGGTAATCGTATGCGTCGGAGTGGCGCCTGGGTGGCTCGATGTTCAGGTCCTCCAGGGCCCTTTTGACTTCTGATCGGGCTGTTGCTGGGGTCAGGTATCCGTCCTGGAATGATCTCTGTGTGTCCCTTTCTTGGGCTAGTCGGTCACTGGGTTCCCTTGTCTGCTCCGGTTGCCTGTTCAGGCCTGACAGCAGTGATGGATGATAGGCGGCGAGATTGGGTAGTTTCTCTCTACAGATTGCCTGGATTGCCTGAAAGTGGTTCTCCTGGCCGCACCACATGCACGTTTGTCCAATGGCTGGGCACGGGCCCCTGTGAGGAAAATTCAAATCCACACCTGTAGCATTGCTTGTCGGTCTGGGGTCATTGTTGTGGGCTTCTGAATCATTGTCTCCCTTGGAATCCGGGCTTCCTGGTGCATCCTGGCTGTTGCTGCCATGGCTGCGATGGTGTCACTTTTTTTGGGGTTCTCAATAGCTGCTGCTTGAGCATCAACCAGTTCATATATTGGTGGCAGGTCAATGATCTCTTGTAAGGACATGGGTTTCTTTAGTAAATGCTTTCTGAATAATGACGAGATGCATCCTTCAATGATTCTCAGATGGATCGCCTCATCATCATTAAAGTTGGCAAAGTCACAATATGTGATTTTCCTCTGGAGATGGATAACAAATTCTCCTATGGACTTGTGTGGGAGCTGTGTGCATTGATTGAATGCATATCGTTCATAGTCTCTATTGGGGAGTACTATCAATTTGCTGTTGATTGCTGCGAAGAGGCACTGATTTTTTTTTATTTTTTTTTTTTAATGTATTTATTGCATTATATAACAATACAACCAACCGGGCCTTAACCCGGCCTCATATAACTCCCTTAGGAAACCCTCCCTCCCCTTTTAGCCTCCCTCCCACCCTCCCTCCCGTCAAGACCGTTGCAAACTACACCATAAGGTATATATGTTTTTTTTCCACTTTTCATTCTGGAAAGATCGTGCTTTCGCTCGAAGAGTCCACCATCTTGGGGCTGAATAGTGTCACTGTGAGCTCCACCCATTGTAGTAGATCATTAGAAGTGTCTTGTCCCTGTTGACGTTGGGCGATCTCCCAGGCCACTGTTTCGGCCTGTGTCCATTTGCAGAGGTCTTCCCACCATGTTGCTAAGCTCGGTGCTTGGGGGCATTTCCAACACATGGCGATGCGTCGTTTCGCAAGAATGTACATTAGGTCCTTCAGCCTATTCAGAAGCTTATTTTTACTGTTCCTGGGGTATCTTCCTAAAATGCCTGCTATGGGTGTTTGCACTTCCAGGGTGATGTCGGCTTCGGCAACTCTGGTTTTGATTTGTGCCCAGAAGGTTTGTATAGCGGGGCACCCCCAGAACATATGGGTCATGTTCGCCTGGGGTTCGTAGCACTTGGGGCATCCCATGGTGTTGGCATCGCTGAATCTAGAGATGACCCCCGGAGTGAGGTACGCTCTGTTCATTAAGTAGAATTGTATTAACTGAAACCTGGCGTTTCTAGATACTTTTTTGTGTTAACTAGTGATGGTTTCCCATTCTGCGTCTGTGAATTGCTGTCCAAGTTCTGTTTCCCATTTCATCTTGCACTTGAGGTTGTGCTGGGCAGTGTTGTAGAGCAGTGTTTTGTAGACCCTAGAGGTCTCATGGCCCCCTTCAGCTGCCGCCAGTAGGTGTTCAATCATTTCGTGGCCGGTGTCTAAGTTCTCCGTTGATGGCCAGCGGGCGGCTAATCTCTTTACCACAGCATTATGTAGCAGGAACTGTCCCGCGTGTATACCTGAGGCTTCCTGTAGTTCAGCGAAAGTTAGGATGCCTTGTTCGTCAACCAGGTCCACCACGGTGGCAACGCCGCATTGCTCCCATGTGTCCCTTATTATTTTCCGACTCTCCGATCTGTTTGCCATGATTGCAGCTATCGGAAATCTGTGGGGAGTAAGGGTCTTTCAAGTCCATAGCTCTGCAGGCTCTTTTCCAAATCTGGATTCCGAGTTGGGCCAATTGTAAATACCGGTGTTTATGGCCTGACTCGGCCCACAGCAGGTCCCTTAGCAGCATTTGGGTGATTCCCGGTTGCAGCAGGCGGGTGTCTGTAGAGGCGTCGTCCGCCATCCATTGGATCACATGTTTTAGCTGTCCAGCCAGGTAGTAAAGTTCAAAGTTGGGAACCTTCAGGTTGCCTTTGTCATAGGGTCTCTGCATCATGTCCAGGGCGACTCTATGCCTTCCTTCTTGCCACAGAAATTTCCTGCAGAGCTTATGCAGGTCGTTGAAGAATTGATGTGGTATATTGTATGGCACGTTGGTAAAGTGATAAAGTAGCCTGGGTAATGCCACCATTTTGAGCAGTCCCACTCTGCCAGCCACCGAAAGCGGGAGCCTGCCCCAAAAGTCCATTGATTTCGCTAGGCCTTCCTTTGCCCTAACTGTGTTGAGAGCGTGCTCCGTCTTGGGGTCTCGATGGATCGTAATACCCAGATATTTAAAGGAGGTGGGCTCCCATTTTAAGGCTAGTGTGGGGAGCTTGTTGGCCTCAAGCTCACTCAGGGCCGCTAGGGGAAACAGGCAGGATTTACTGTGGTTGATTTGGATCCCAGTGACTCTGTGAAACCCTTCCAAAGTCTCCAATATGTAAGGCAGTATGTGTTCGGGGTTCTTTAGGTAGAGGAGCATGTCGTCTGCATACATAGAGAGCAAATGGGTTACCCCGTCTATCTCAATGCCCGCGTCTCCATATTCCTGTCTGATGTATGCTGCAACAGGTTCGATGGAGATGATGTACAGCATGGGGGACAGGGGGCAGCCCTGTCTAGTGCCCCGGGACAGCTCCCATTTGTCTGAAAAGTTGTTGTTGGTACGCACTCTAGCCTCTGGGTTGGTGTAGATGAGTGTAACCCACTTAATAAAGCTGGGCCCCATTCCCATTTTGGACAAGGTAGCCAGAAGACATTTCCAGCGAACCGGGTCGAATGCTTTAGAGGCGTCTAGGGACGCCACCGCTCCTTTCTCATGTCTACCCTCAGTACTGTAAATGACATGGTGCAGTTTCCTTAAGTTTTCGGTAATAGTCCTGCCCGGCACATACCCTGTTTGGTCTTGGTGAATTAGGATAGGGATGGCCCTACGTAGCCTCATGGCCAGTATTGCTGTCAGAATCTTACTATCTGTGTTGAGAAGGGACAGGGGTCTATACGACCCACACTCTGTGGCGTCCTTGTTGGGCTTTAGCAGTGGGATAATGGTTGCTTCTCTCATGGTGTCCGGGAGGAGGCCTGATTCGTATGCCTCATTGAACACCTGGGACAATAACGGGGCTAGTGTGTCCACGTATGTCTTATAGAACTCTCCTGGGAGTCCATCTGGTCCTGGAGCCTTCCCAGAGGGCAGTGATCTGATGACTGCCGCTACTTCCTCTGGGGTGACGGGGCCTTCTAGGGATTCCACTATGTGTTCCTCAAGGTGTGGTAGCCTTATGATATCCAACACGTCCTCTATTGCCATATCTGTGGGCGGTGAGGAGTCGGTGTAGAGGGTTCGGTAGTACCCTGCAAAAGTGCGGTTTATGTCTACTTGTGAGTGTTTGTCCAGGCCGTCTGCACCCCGGATTTGACAGATGGGTTGTCTAGGGGCTTCACGTTTATACAGCCACGCTAGCAGCTTCCCGGGTTTGTCACCCAGGGCGTGGCTTCTTTCGATGTGCTTGGCGTAGCTGAGCTTGCCCAGCGCCTCCCAGTGCTGCAGGCAAGCCTGCTTAAGTTCGACCGTTCTACGTATATGGGCAGGCTCAGACGAGGCTGCAGCCTCTAAGTGTTTCAGCTCGTCTTCCGCACTCATCAGTAGGGAAGTGATGGATTTTTGGGCTCCCCCCACCGCGGCTATTATTTCCCCTCTGATCACTACTTTATATGCCCCCCATGCAGTGCTGATACGTTTGACACTATCGATGTTTATCTGCCAGTAGGCGGATGTGCCGTGTCGTATTTGTTCGCAAAAAGCCTTGTCTAGCAATGCCTCACTTCGGAGTCTCCATGTGGGTATAGGGGGCCTGGGTGCAGTTAGGGACCATGTAGTTGTCAGGGGAGAGTGGTCCGACAGCACTCTAGCCAAATATTGAGTGTCCTCAAATGTGTCTAAGTGTTCATTGCTGGCTAGTATGCTATCTATTCTGGTGTGCACTGCATGTGGCGGTGAGTAAAAGGAGTAAATCCTAGCTTCAGGGTGCTGTGCTCTCCAGAGATCGCTTAGGGCATATTGTTGTGTGAGAGCCTTCAATATTTTGCAGGAGAGGAGGGCTGGGTATGTTTGCTGTCTGATCTATCTACGCATGGATCCAAGGTACAATTGTGGTCTTCTCCCCATATTAACGTGCCATTCTGGCATGGGCTCAGCCGAGTGTACAGTGAGCGAAAGAAGACTGTGGCATCATGGTTGGGGCATAAGTGTTGACCAGGTAGAGTTCTTTACCCTCTATGGTGCATCGTATCTGGACCATTCTACCTTTGTCGTCAATGTTGGTGTGTATCACCTTGATGGGAATGGTGGGCGCTATCCATATTAGCACTCCCCCAGCATAGCTAGAGTATGTGGTTCCTATTAAGGTACCCCTCCACACTCCGGCCATCGCTGCTAATTTCCGTGCATTCAGGTGGGTCTCTTGTAATAGGGCAATACCTATCTTGTGGCGTTTAAGGAAGGTATGAACTCTGTGCTGTTTGATGTAGCTACTCAGACCTCTGACATTCCATGTCATAATCTTGATCGTATTAGCCATAAGCGTGGATTGGGTAGAAGTTCCTGGGTGGGCCACGTGGTGGTGCCCGGCCTTGGGTCTCCTGGTCTGCCATGAGGCGTTCGGCGTTGGTGGGTTCTTTGGCATCATTTGCACAGATTGGTGGAGTGTAGTGGCTTAGTCGGTCTTGATCTTCCCTGTTCAAATAAACAATAACCTTGAACTGAACTTGTAACGTAACACGTCTAGCGGGGTGTCCCCCGTTCTGACTTTCCCATTTCTGCTCCATGGACCTGGGTCCCTGGGTGCCCTACAGGCGGGTAAGTTTCCCAAAAAGAAAAAAAGTTCGGGGCGGGTGTAGTTTCACCTCCTGATGTTGCAGGTGAGAGTTGTTGCGTGGCCGGCATAGCTCCGGCTGCATCTGAGTTGCCGCTTGTCATAGTGTGATTCTGAATGTCTGGTAAATGCTGCCTGGGGATGGTGTGAGCGAGCGCCTATGGCTCGGTTGGTTTTGGCTTACGCTGTTTCGGTTCCAAGTCGGGGATCTGCGCTCCGTCCATCCATTCCGTCACCTCAGTTGGGGTTTCGAAGAAGTGAGCTTTGTTATTGTGCAGGACCTTCAGTCTGGCCGGATGTAGTAGCATGTATCGAAGTCCTGCGTTTTTCAGTCTAGCTTTGGTGTGGTTGAACAGGGCCCTGCTTCTCTGGACCTGCAGGGTGTAGTCGGGGTAAATGGCCACCTTTGCGGAGTCTCTTTGTATAGAGCCACCCAGTCTAGAGAAGGCTAGGATTGCTTCTCTGTCCTTATAATTCAGTACTTTAGCTATTATGGACCTAGGTGGGTTTCCGGGAGGCGTCCGTTTGGCGAGGGATCGGTGGGCTCTTTCGATGGTGAAACCTTGTGATAGTTTTCCCGCACCGATTTCGTGTATAAGGAGATCTTCTACATAATTTGTGGGGTCATTGCCCTCGATTCCCTCGGGTAGACCGATGAGTCTGATGTTACTTCTACGGGCCCTTCCTTCGGCCTCGTCGGCTCTATCTTCAAGGTTCTTCACCTTTTGTACCAGGGCGTCTACTTCTTTTGCCAGCTGCGATTTAGACTCGGAGTGTTCTCGAACTTGGGTCTCTAAAGTGTCTGTTCTGCTGGCGATGGAGCGCACATCTTGCCTCAGCAGATTCAAGTCAATAGCCACCGCGTCTATCTTGTTTTCCATGGACTTCTGTAGTGTCATGATGGCCTCTAGAAGTTGTGAATTCGCTGGTTCCGGCGCTTCTGCTTCTGGTGACTCTCCGCCGGCGTGGGTGGCGTCTTGTCTGGGAGCCCCCGAGGCGGCAAAAGTTTCCATGGTGGTTTGCCTGTGCTTGCTCCTAGCGTTTTTGGCAGACATTGCTTCAGTGGTGGCAATCCACCGGGACCTCTAAGGTCCTCCTGTGGTGGTAGGAGCGGAGTATTTCCTGAGGGTACAGTGTTGAGTGGGTCGTGGTCCGATGTGGTCCAGATGTGTTGTCCTCTCTCCCTCGGGCCGCCCAGGGCGGGTTGGGTCAATCCACGGCAAAGCCGGGGCAGAGGGCTTTTGTGGAACCAAGGTCCTGCGGGGAGGACTTTTTGCAGGCGTGTTTTCGAACGGCGCTCTGAGGTTGTGGGCCCCAGTGCACCAAGCACGGGGGGTAGCACACCCCGCCTTAAGGTATGGCCTGGCTTGTGTCTCGACTGGTGTTTAGATGTCTAGATCGAGGGTAAGGCTGCTGATTGTCTCAGCGTCTCAGCACAGGGCCTCGATGTTTGCCCGGCCCTGTGCCGCCGGTTACCCTTGCTCGGGTCGTTGGGGGTGGCTGCACCCACTGTCGGTTAGTCCGGCTCCGGCTTGACCAAGGCACGCAATGTCCGTGTCTCCAGCCCCCCGCTTCAATAGTATGCTGCCCAGCGCGCGGTGCCCAGGCACAGGGCCCTCGCGGTATGGGCGCTAGGATCTAGCTGTTGGAGGGATAGTGGCTCCTGGATCCCCTCCCCCAACTCCTTACCGCTCTTCACCAGTCTTTTCACGGCCTCCTGCTGCCCTTGCCCTAGACGCGGTGCGCACCTCCGGGCCAGCTCGCCTCTGGATTGTGCTTGTAATGGGGCGAAGCCTCGGCACCAACTCCTTCCGCCCGCCCGTCTCTCGATCATCCGGGAGGTCCCCTGGATCTCTGTCCCAGACTGTCCAGCAGACGGAGGGGCGTCAGGCCTGCCCAGCGTTCTTCCCTTCGCGCTCAGCGCCAGTCTGCGTCCTCACCAGGCTCCCCTCCCACCTCCGATCGGGGGCACCCCGGCGCTGGTCTGGGTCTCTGTGTGTTGGCTTCGCCGCCGCAGTCGAGCGCCGCAGGTCGGGCAGCTTCACAGCTGGTGGCTTCGTCGCTTCTCAACTTCACCGCCTCACAGTTTTCGCAGCACAAGGCGCCGGCGTCCGCGGAGTAACAGATGCCTAGGCAGCCGCCATTTTTGGGTTGCAGCGTCTCTCCTCTCCTTCGCTGCGGCGGTCGAACGAGTGAACGGAGCCGCTTCAGGCTTCAGATCTGGGTTCCCCAGGCGTTCATGGTCCGATGAGTCGACTCTCAGTTGATTTATCGGTAAAGTTATGGTGTTAGCGGCGGATCATTGATCGTATTATACGGAGCTTGCCCAAGGCACGGCTTCCTCACATGGCGGTTAGCCACGCCCCCAGTGAGGAGGCACTGATATGTGCTTCTCTCCTGTGTGGGAACAGTTTTAATTATTCCTTTTATTTCTTTTCATGCAAGTTTGGTGAATAGGTCCATCTTGTTGGGTGAATCATGGTCTCCTATCACCCTCATAAAGTCCTCGAATTCTTTGACCCACTCTTCCCATCCCTGGCCTTGGTCGTGGTGTGGGTGTAGGGTAAACGGGTTGGGTCATCGCAGGAAGATGGCGCGGGACGCAGGCCCTAGGTTTGCAAAGGTCTGTGCACCTGCATCAGCAGCTGGTTGTGCTTGGTCTACCATCTTGGTGGGAACTTGTGGTGCCGGAGTTCTGTGACGGTTGTGGTGTTGGGCTTATTGGCCCTAGTGGTGTAATGGTCCAGAACTGTAGTTCTTTTGCAGTGTTTCTTTAATTGGGGCCTTTGCGTCTTGTGGCACTACCTTTGTGTTCACGGTCTCCTGGATGTAACTGGTCTTTGGCGTTTCTTCGTGGGTCTGCCGTGTGCCCTTAACAGTTTGTTTTGGCTTATGTGATGGTGTATTTGGGTGGTTGTGCGTGATGTCCTTGGGGTTCCGCAACTTTGCAGCGCTTTCCTTCGTTTAGTCTGGTTTCAGTTTGTCCTGTTGGTGCCCCTCCACCCCACCTGTCTTGCTGGCTGCCGGCACAGAAGATTCAGAGTCTCTTGGGTGGGCCGGTATCTTTGTTATGTCCTTTGAAGTCCCTTTGGTGGATCAGGGTTATTTTCTTTGCTGTGTGCGCGGGTGCGCTCACATACTGTGACTCGTGGGGGGTGGTGCATAATGTCACGTGTTGCTGGCTACTGGCACCAAAGATCCGGGGTCTCTTAAGTGGCCCAGTATCTTTGATATGGCCTTTGGAGTTCCTCTGGTGGATCGGGTTATTTTCTGTTCTGCATGCGCGGGTGCACTTGTGTACTGTGACTTCTGGGGGCGCTGCGTAATGTTGTGTGCAACCCCTTTGCACGGTGGGCCCAGGTCCTCCTTACCATCTTCACTTGGACTGGGTGCGCATGTTGCAAGTGCTCTGCTCTCCGCGTGTTTGCCTTCCCTCTGATGGCGGGCGCGTGCAGACTGCTTTCCGGTCTGTCACTCCACAGCTGGGCAACTCCGCCTCTACCGTTCATCTTGCTCTGTTCACAGTAACCTCACCGGGTGCTGTTTTGCTGCTGCTGGGCTGTCCACACATGCGCTCTGCTGGGCTTCCCTTACCCGTCGCTCTGCTGGCTCCGTTCTGCCGGGCTCTGCTCTACTGGACACTCCTCACCCGACATGCAGCTGCATCATCCTCATATGGCATAGCTCCCAACCTTTTTTGTCACGAAGGCGGGTGAAAACACCCGATTTTCTTTTTGGCGGGTGAGAGGCCCATAGAAGTGAATGGGCGTATGAGGAGCTTGGCAGGTGATTCATCAGCTTTCAAGGCGGGTGACACCCGCCAAAAGCGGGTGAGTTGAGAGCTATGTCATATGGTGCCTTTCAATGACGGTACCGTTTGCTGGGCTTCCCTCTCCGGTCAAACTGCTGGGCTCTCTTCACCCGTCGATCTGATGGGTACGCTGCACCCGTCACCCTGCTGGGCTCATCTGGTCGACCTGTTGCATAACGCAGGCACTCGTTGTCCTCGTTGCCAGTTGCTAGACCCTAACGGGGCCTCCGCATACGTATCACACACGGGAGACAGGTTCCGCCTCTTACATACTGCCCCTCTCTTCCCCTCTCTTCCCGCCAACCCTCCCCTTCCTCCCGCCTCCCGCTTCCTCCCATAGTCCCATATTCCCATAGTCCCAAGTCCTCCTCCTGAAGGAGCTCTTCCTCTTTCATCGGGTAACAGTATGCAGTGTTTTAAGTGTGTGCATGCCATTCTATTTAGCAGAAGTGCAGTTTCATCGAAAACATTTCACTGACAGGCTTCTTTCCCTGAGTGGCGCCTGTCGGGAAACAACGCATGTGGTACTGCACATACAGGAAGCATGTGCCTCTGCCGTTGGCTGACAGTGAGGTAAGGAGAGCGTTTTGGGAGGGGTACGGGTGTGATGTGTGTTTATGAATGTCTTTAAATTCGGGAACGGAAGGGCGGGCGGCGGGAGTGCAGCGTTTCCCCCACAGAACAAATGAAGAGTGGTGGGGGGGCGAGGGGTAGGGCATGGCAGAGAAAGGAGGTTTTCCGGTGCCCCCCCCGTACTTGGTCAGACCAAGGAAGGGATCACTCGGCGGGAATGATGTTTCCCTGCAGCGCCAAAACCGGGCTTTGGTGAAATCGGCCTACAGGAAAACATCATAGATTTGTTTTAGCGACAGCAAATGTAGTTCCTTAAACTTGACTTGAAATTGCACTTCATTGCACACTTTCCTATCTCTCTGGTACTAAAAAACATACATTTTCCCACTCTGACCAGCCTAAGCATCAGGGGAGTTGCTAGGTCTGGAAAGGACCCGGGGCTAAGCTGATGTCGGAACTGTTGGGACTGGGGGCTAGCTAGTATTTTGGCTGTAGCTCCTGAGATTCTATCCGGGGCTACAACCAAAAGATCAGGGGCTATAGCCCCCTTAGCCCCCCCCTAGCAACGCCCCTGCTAAGCATGTATCTTTTCCACTGCGGTTTACTGAAAAATTCCAGTTGCACCAGCAATTCAATGTTTGTGGTCCACCATAAAAACTATACGAGAGTTCAGAGCTTTGATAGTACTAACTGCAGCATCATGGGATTTCCCCAAGTGTACACATTGGGTCCACTTCCCTGACTACAACAATTAGGGGTTCCATGTAGATACCAATTGACTTCCACTAGATGATGCATCGTTGGGAGTGCAGAACTGCATTGATACTGCCTGGCCGATGATTTGTCTGAGGTCACTAAATGGTTATGACTTTGATGAAAGGAAGTGAAACCCTCAGAGAAAATGCCTTTTCATCCTGTCGAGAAGCGACCCATTATCTACAGTTTTAACACCAGTGGATACGGCTAGGAGGATGAGGTGGCAGGTTTTCCCTTTTTAGTTCTGGCTACTAGGTGGCACTTGAGCACCACCTATAAGCAAAAACTATTGCATTGAAGTACAGATAGGAGGAAGATCGGGTCTGCGGAGGTACACACCACCTATGGGTGTTGTTCAGTTATTTTCATACTCACTGAGCTATGTCTCTGACCATTCCCACTCAATACCTGCCCCACCCCACCTAAAACATCTCCCCATCCCCTTCTGGGAGCTCTTTCAGCTAGCTCTATCATGCAGGAACATTAAATAGTGTGCTGCAAAAGGCCTCCCAGTGTTATTTCTAAGCAGTCTTCTAGCAGTTAGTGGTTACATTTCCACTGTAAATTAGCTCCTTCTGTAATAAAAACATAATTGGTGTGCCTTCTACCAGTTCATGTATAAGCAGCATGTGTATCCACACATCTGTTCCTTGCACTGAAGCCCTGTTAAAAAAGAAGTGTTGGCAAAACCAACCGTGTTGGCTTGCGTATTGGTATTAGGAAGATGTTTGTCAGGCTCTGACATCATATGTCCTGGTACTAACAACTGTAGAGCAGCCGAATGCCTCTGCAGGAAGTCCCGCCCCCCTCCCGCCTATATGCTGGAAGCAGAAGTTGCACCATGCATCACACCAGTGACTCTGGCCATTCCGAGCAGAGTCTTGAGACGAGGTATCCGCTAAGAAAACCCTATCTGATGTATCCCCGTAGAGATGACAATCTCTTGGAAGAGATCCCCCGAAGGAATATGAAGATGAAAGAAAGAAAAGTTGGTGACGTCACACAAGAGATGAGTGTGACGTACTGAGAAGACTGGCTGGAGAAGAGAATGTATAGACCTTATAGAATTTGATAACGAAGTAAAGAATCAAGTAAACTTTCATATGCGGATTAAAGATTACACGTGTGAAGAGCACTGCAGAAAATGCATGCCGTTTAATAACTGTACAGATGCAGCAATGCAAGTACACTAAGTAATCATAGAACCTAGCTATACAAAGTGAATAGACTGCAGGCAATGCCGCCATTATATAGAATCTGGGCATCAGCGTCACAACTTTAGTAAGCTTAAACTCACAGAGAAAGCAGGATTGAGAGCTGTGAGAGCTGTGTGTCACGCAAGAAAGCAGCTGAAAATCTGGGAAAGACTGAGAAGGCTGTCTGGCCTGGTGTCAAAGGCTGGAGCGGCCAAGAACTGGTTATCTATCCTTGAAGAACAGTGAATGTGAGAAGCTGAGTCATTTCTTGTTAAGGTGCGAAGAAAGAACACCATGAGTGGCAAGTTTATTCATTTAATACAATTTAAAGCGAGAAAAGGAGCTGGATTGCGGTCTCCTGTCACATGGGCAATGGATGAAAATAGGAGGTGGCTGTGCAGCTCTAGACTTGAGATAAGAGTGTGCTCACACTCCCATATATTCTCAGGAGCAAAGATACTTTGCAAGGCCAAGTTCAAAGACAATCTGCATGACAGAAGGAATGGGTGATTATGGATGTGGACTAATTAGGTGGGGAAACATGGTCAAGTCCACCTACTGACATCTTGGGTACTAGCTTACGTGCTGCTAGTGAGTCGAATGTTCCAGAAGGGGACGAGCATGCCAACCAATTGTAGAAGGCCATATAACAAAGAGCCTTATAGTTCGATAGCCAATGATGAGCTATGTGTCAATTAACTGTTGAAGATGACTTGCACTAGGAGTGGGCATAGTTTGTCAACCTGAATGAAGAGACCCAATCACAACCCATTCCCGTACTGTTCCCTTTAAGCTAACCACAACCCCTCATAGGTTTTTCTTGTTTGCCACGTAGTATGACGTCACGTATGATGTGTTTTTTCTATAAACATGTTGTTTTTTATTAAATGCTTTGAGTTCTCGTGAGGGATATGGTGTGCAGCATCCGTTGGTGTCTGTTGTAACTCCCTGTTTTAGATAATTTATATTAAAACAGTTAAACGAGTTTTGCCTTCTTCCTGAGTTGGTTTATTTGGTGTAAGAGTTATTCTGCATCCCATCCACTGCATGAGATGCTATCTATTTAAAGGCCATAAGCCAACACTGGGGAGCAGTGGTAGGAAGGTTAGACCCATTGACTAAGTAAATCCAGTATTTCGGACGATCGGACATCCTCTGCCATTGACCCGGAAGATCGCAGGGTTTCCTATGGAGAGTTGCCGAATATAAATCTTGCAAGACGAATCGAGACGGTGGGCAGGGTCCCTCTTTGACGAAATCCCTACCTGGTTTCCACAGGTGCCTTGCAAATGGATGGTGAAGCGGTCGGTTGGAGGAGGAGACGATACCTTGAGCCAACCAAGCGAATGGTGAGTAGACTGAGGGAAATGGCAAACTAAGGGAACGGGGTTGTGGTAATTTTGAAAGCAACAAGAGTAACAGGAAATATTGAGTAGAGATAAAGAGAGAGATAGTGCCCAGAAACCTGACCCAAGAGGGTCTAGGAGAGATCGCCTCACATCCCAGTCAATGTCATTAGGCTATGTATGGACAGGTCCATATAAGGAGACAACCTAAACTCTGTGATCAGAGTATTTAACTAGGGGCGGAGAGAAAAAAAGGGTGATGACCGAGGTTTATTTGTGCAAAGTCAACTAGTCTGTTTGTATATTTGTGTTGAATTAAGGTATCGAAGAGCGTTACGAATAGTTGTAAAGGGATCAAGATAAAGTCAAGAAGTTATCTTATCTATCTAGGGAAGTGGTTGGTACCAATCCAGAGGAAGACAAAGATCATTGAAAAATAGAGGTTCTGAGCAGTGATTGTTGGAGCGCTCATATTTGTTATTTTGGTGAAGATGTTTTTATAAAATCTGGTAAGTATTGACAGTTAATTGAGACTCGTCACAATGTGAGATACTCCTCTGATGCATTTATGTGAGACATTGCCAAAGCACATGCCCAAGCTCAAACAGTATAGTGCGGAATGGGTGAAAGGCACAGCAGACAAGATGTTCATGCCATGGCCACAAGGGGGATCACTGTCAAAAGCAGTACTGAAACACATGACCACATACGTGCATGCTGTGTGCATGGGAAAGAAATTTGAGAAAAGGTTAGCTAGTAGAGAGCTTTGAAAATGTATCATTAAGAATGGGATGATCCGCCACCCGAAGAGTGGATCCTTAACCAGTGTAAGGAGGAAGGTGTTGAGCCCTCAACTCCCCTTATCTCATCTGAAGTAAAAGACGCTAGTGTGGAAGAAGTAGGGCTGGATCCTTTAAAGGATCTGGAAGCAGCGACGGGGTATAGTAATCCGATATACAAACTGCCTGCTTATAATAGTGATGACCGTCCAGAGGAGAGTAAGAGAAAAGAGGAGATCTTTAAGATCATACAGAGCAAGGAAAAGAAAAGTGAGCGATCAAATGTATCTACAGAAATAGAATGAAAACTCAATAGCTGGAAAGGAGAGGGTAAAGTTGATGAGGTAACACTCGTACAGATTGAATGGATGGGAGGACAGATGTTACTCAAATTAGATGGTAAAAGCATTGAGGAAGTAAGGCAAAGAGAAGATCAGGACGAACAGGATAGAAAAGACACGGAACCAGAAAAAAGTTTGACGGAGATGAGCATAAGAGAAAGAGCAAGGAGATACGAAAACAGATGTATCAGGAGGAGCAAGAGAAAAAGCAAGAAAGGGCAGAGGAGCAAAGAAAATAAGACAACAGGCAGAGAGCAATAGACGATAGAGGCAGACGAGAAAAGAAGAGAGAAGAGGAGGAAGCATTGAAATTAAGGGACAAAAGAATACAGAGATGAAGAGAGGAGGAATAAAGAGCAGAAGCAAGGAGAGAAGAGATAAGAGGAGAGAAGAGATAAGACAAGAGGAGGAGCGAATTAGAAGAGAGGTGAATAAGCGAAGAGAATTAGATGAAGAATTAGAACGTAAGAGGAGACCACAGGAGCTTGTTATTAACCACATTAAAAAAGAGCTAATGGGGCCAAGCCCAGCAATACAATGGGACAGAATGGAAGAGTTCCTTCCGTTAAAGGGAACAATGTCAGGGGCATCAATAGTAGCGCTAGACGAAGAGAACTTTAATATAGGAAGTATCAGAGACAGAATCAATAAGGCTTATCAAGAATTAAATCAAAGTAGTAAATCGGGAAGCCGAGGGAAGGGGGATCAATCCTTAGCATTTCAATTATGAGATGGAGGAGAAAATTGTTTAGTCTCGAGCACAGAGCCTTATCCTTAAAGCAGATTGAACTTAGATAAAGGTGAAGGGGATGAGAGCCATACCAGTTGGGGACTAGATATGTGAGACAAGGAGAGAGAATCCTTCCGTGGGGAAGAGGGAGGAGGCTCTTGTGCCCCCGAGGGAAGCCTGCAGGCTGACAAGGAAGTAAGATGGTCCGATGTAGAGCAACCTAAGGAAAGGACACCAGATCATATAGCGTACCCAGAGCGTCCTAGAGGACGATCATATAGTGAGAGAGGAGAATCACCGCCATATGTGAGCAGGTTAAGATCGTTACCAGGGAGGAGAAGGTCAGGGATCATTGTCACTACCATGGACAGGCAGACAATGGGTGCTGATTGTGGGTCAGGGTTTACGCAGTTTCCCTTATTGGAAAAAGGGGGAGCAAGGCCACAGTATATTCCATGGTGACAAATGGATAGGGATAATTTAAGATGCAAACTTCCGAGTTTGACATCGGTGTGGGAAAATGGATTTATGAATTACAAAAAAAAAATGACAGGAGGAAATACCTTGGCAATAGGATGCATTAAGGGTCTCCTAGCAGCCCTTTTTGGGGAAAGAGCTGATGACATATGGAGGAGAGCAGGTTACTCAAGTGTGACAGCACAGAACACAGTGCACGATGGAGTGCCGTTTAATAATTGCAGAGCAGATGTTGGGCGCAGTATCCTGATACGTCACATGGGCATAATCATGACACATAAGATGAAAGAAGACGAGGTTCCTATTGCTTACTCTCAGGACATTCAAGAGCATTGGACCCTTGAAACGAGGGAACATGGGAAAAATGGTGACATTATTTTACCTCATTCTATGTTGTCAAGGGTTGCCAGAGCAAGTGCAAAGGCAAATTAAGAAGCAAGTGGGAATGGAAGCAAAGCCGTGGGCTGAGATACAGGTGACGATAGTGCATCACTGTCAGCTGTTGCAGGAGAAAAATAAGAAGAAAGATGAGGTGAGGAAAATTGAGGAAGCCAAATTGGTTCAGAAGAAATTGTCAAAAATGCAATAGAAGGGGCGGTAGTGACAAGTGGAGAAGGGTTGGGAATACAGCAAGCAGTGGGCACATCGGAGGCAAATAGCCAGCGTCCGACGGACCAAGGGGGGAACAAGTTCATGCCACGAGGTAGAGGCTATAGAGGAAAGGGTGGTTTCCAAAATAATCAATGTGGGTTTCAGAATACACAGAATGAGAATCATAATGCGGAAGGGGGATTCCACCAAGGAGGGCTAGTCAGACAGGTTCCTCCTGTATATTGGTCTTGTGGAATGACAGGACACATTGCACACATATGTGGGAGCCAAGGGAATGTACATAATGGCCAATTCTCAAGAGGGGAGACAGCAAAACCTCCACCATATAGCACACAAACTAGGGAAGGGTTTGACCAGGATCAGACAGTGTATCAGACACAAGCGCCACAACTGCAACAGGTAGGGCAACCATAGCAAGTGCAAATGAATCCACCGCAAGGGGAGTCGCAGCACGCCCTCATGCAGACACAGCAGTATGCAAACACGGGACAATTATTGACACTTAGAGTAGGGGGGGTCACTGTGGTGGGAGGAAATCCTTTCACAGGTACAGGAGTATGCATGTATCCACAATAGGACAGTTCACAGTGTGACTTAATGTGTTCAGTACTATCAGTGACACCAGACCCCCAAGAGGAACCAAGGGTGGATGTGACAATAGGAGGCAAATCATTTTCTTTTCTAGTAGACACTGTGGATACTTGTTAATGTATATGAGATGGAAAATATCCAATGTCGGGAATTGCCATGAATGCTCAAGGGTTCTCTGGAGTTACGAGTTGAGTTTCTCTTACTGACAAATTACCAGTCTCTATAGGAGAGTGTGACATGTCTGTTCCATTATTGTATTCACGACACACACCAGTTAATATTTTGGGAAGTGATTCGATGACAAAACTTAACATGACGTTTTCTTTTACTGACAAAGGGGTAGTGTGTTCCACTCATGGAATACATTATATGAATGTGGGCGAATTTATACTGGCATTTACCGAGCAAGTGGCTCTGCGATGTCTACCGATAGAGCCAGAGGTTTTTCTTTATGGTGTGAGCATTCTGTTTACATGGCTACCTGGCTTAGTGGGAAGAACTTTGAGGCTACCTGATGAGTTCTTGTTTAGACCACACATACCTATGGATGAAGGGAGGGACAGACTATCCCTCTAGAATTAGAAGCAGCCATAGTACGAAGGGAAAAGGCGATGCTTGAAGGAACAAATGATGAGGGCAGACCATGGAGGACAGTAATAGCTCTCGAGGGGTGCAAGCTGACTGACATTACTGATGATGATATGTTTAGAGATGATCCAACAGATGATGAAGTAGTGTTCTTTATGAACATTACATACTGGATAAGAATAGAGAAAAGGGAGACCCCACAGCGAATGGTGATAATGCGGCAGCGTCCACCATTTTTTGACGAAGACATGGAGAAATTGCCAAGTGTTTTATGGACTACAGGCCCTTATGACGTAGGTCTGTTGAAGGGAATAGGGGAAGTCAAAATAAAGCTGAAGCCAGGGGCGATTTTTCCTCGAGCAAAACAGTACCCAATGTCTCGAGAGGCAGATGACGGTATATTCAAGACTATCTCTGCACTAATGGAACAAGGTATTCTGGTGCTGTCAGAATCATTGTGCAACACTGCGGTGTATCCTGTGAAAAAATCAAAGGGAGGGTCGTGGAGATTCAAACAGGACATGAGACCGATTAACCAGATTCTAGAGGCAGAGTTTCCTTTAATTCCTAACCCAGGAATGATACTATGCAGTATCCCGGTGGAAGCTCAATATTTCACAGTGATTGATTTGAAAAATGCATTTTTCTCAATCCTGTTACACAAAGACTCACAAGGCTTTATTTATGTTTCACCAGACTCGTCTGAAACACACTAGGCTGCCTCAAGGTACTGTGAGTCTCCATCTATCTTGAACAGAGTCCTACAGATGGATGTAGGCAATATTGAGATAAAAAGTGCTGTGATACAGTACATAACATAACAGACACATTTGTTAAGTGCATGTTCACCCCGAAGGGCTATATTGGCACTACTAACAGATGTTTATTATTACCCAACTTAATGGTACTCATTTTATCGACCTCAGAAGGATGAAGGGCTGAGTGGACCTGCCGGGATTTGAACCCATGATCATGAGGTCAAACACAGGTCCTTGTAGTGGATGCATTAGTCCACTGAGCCACAGACCGGGATCTAGATGGCATTTTAATTTGTAGCACTACAGAAGATGAGTGCAGACAGGACTCGATTCAGTTGATGACTATTCTAGCATACAAGGGATACAAGGTAGACAAAGAGAAGCACAGTATTCCAAGAAGAAGTGTTATACATAGGGCAGTTGATCTCACATGAGGGAAAGAAGGTGACACCTGAGAGGGCTGAGGCGATTAGGAAAACAGCAAAACCACACACAGTGAAACAGATGCAACCATTTTTGGGGCTATGCAATTATGTTAGAGCCTGGGTATTTGACTATAGTTCGTACACAAGAGCACTTTTGGAGGCTTTAAAGAAAGCACAGGTGAACAAGGAGAAAATAGAATGGACTGAAGAAATGGAGGAAGGATTTGAGGAGTTGAAAAAAGCTATTTGCACAGCTCCTGTTTTGGGAATCCCCAATTAAGCTGAGGAGTTTTTCTTATTTTCACACACGAATGGGACAGTGATGACAGCAGTGCTTATACAGAGTACTACATTGGGGTACATACATCTGGCCTATTACAGTGGGATTTTAGATCATCCAGTTTGAAAGGACACTTTCCATGTGAACAGTCATTGGCAGCTGCAGCGTTTGCAATTGAGAAGTCTACAAGTATTGTAATGGGCTGCTCTATGACTCTTTTTGTAGAACATGCTTTGTTTACCATTTTAGAGAAACCCACAGGTACATTGACATCCCAGAGGCCTTCTGCTTATGAAGTAATGATTTCGAACCCTACGATCAAAATTGTCAGATGTAAAATAGTGAATCCTGCCACATTTGTAGCTGAGCCAGTGGCAGAGAGTGATAATGTGCATGACTGTGCAAACTATATAGAATTTTATGACACTATACCACGCGTGAAAGAGAATGCATTGTCAGGGAGTAAGATTCTCTTTATTGATGGTTCTTTGAAAATTGATCAAACGGGTAGAGAAAGGCATTCTGGCGCAGCTGTAGTAAGACATAAGGAAAATGGGGAGTTTGAGGTTGTACTGAGCATAAGGCTACCATCTCACTTTTCAGCACAAGCAACAGAATGAGTGGCTCTTATTGTGAAGCACGAGAAACACAAAGGACAAGAAGTGACGGTGTACAGTGACTCTGCCTATGTGATGTCAACCGTACATACATGCAGGGCTAGCACTTTGGAAAAGGAGGGGCTACCTCTCAGCGGACAGGCTTATTATGGCACTACAGCTCCCGGCAGCCATAGTGATAGTCAAATGTGCAGTTCTCACTAAGCAGACAGACTTAATTTCTTGCGGGAGTGAAGCGGCAGACGTAGAAGCCAAAAGAGTTGCATGTTTTTCAGATATATTGAGTTTAGATACTCGAAGTATAAGAAAGGAAGCATCCACAATTATGCTAATGAGAGAAGGGTTTAATCATTTGCTAAATACCCAATTAATGGAGATTCAAGGAAGAGCACTGCAGGAAGAGCAGGAAATATGGAAACAAAGGGGGTGTTCTCTATCCTCCACAGAAGCATAATGGAGACAGGATAGCCAGTGCTGCCAGTAACGTTATTAAAGGTCGCGCTAGAACAGCTGCATTACCCCACACATGTGACTAGGGAGAGTCTTGCTCCTACAATTGCGGAAGACTGATTCATTCTGAATTGTTTTAGAACACTTTTCATTCTATGCAGTTAATTGCATCGTATGTCAAAAGTTAACTGCTGGGCATACACTGAGAACGATTAGAGGAGTTATTCCTCGACCAAATGGTCCTTTTCAGCAATTACATATTGACTATTTTGATATGCTGCAGGTGTGTAATGGATACAGGTATCTGATAATGGTGGTGTGTCCCTTCTCAAGGTGGATCAAAGCAGGTCCATGTACACACCCTAATGTCACTTGCGCAGTGACGTTTTTAGTATGTGAAGTATTTCCATGATGGGGTGTATGTGAAGTGCTGAGAACCGATAATGGTCCACATTTTGTCAATGAAGTGTTTGAACAGATAGGATTATTGTTGAGTATTAAGCACAAGTTTTCTTCTGCTTATCATCTGCTAGCGAACAGAATATTTGAGCGACTTAACGGCCTCCTTAAAGAAAGGATTGCCAAGCTCAAGCTAACTTTGAAGAAGGGACGGCTACATTGCTTGCCCATAGCTTTATATGGCCTAAGGAATCAGCCTGGGTTGGACCACCACCTCACACCCCATGAACTAGTAACAGGGAGGAGAAGGGAGGCGAATGGGAATGCCTCTTGCACTTCCATCAAGGAGTCGAAGTGATGCCCAGAGTACTGAGAAATTGCTAGGTGATGAGATGCAAAATTATTTGACATGTATGACCTTTAGCATCTCTCTGATTTCAGATCAACTCAAGCTTCAGGGGGGGTCGGTCTCAGAACACAGATGAAAACCATTCACCTAAACTATTCGTTGGCAACACTGTGTTAATTAAAAAACTTCACTAGGATGTAGCACAAGGCAAGATTTAATGGCCCCTTTTGCGTTGAAAATGTTACTCCTCCAGCATTAAAGGTCCAAGGCAGACAAGCTTGGATCCACTGAATGACGTCAAGATATACACCAGTGAGACCGCAGCAACCCCAGCTATAGATCCAGAAGCAAGACAAGAAGAAGAATTTTAGCATGTGCAGACTCGATCAATGACAAAGAAGAAGGACGATAAAGCTAATAGCTGATAAATGCAGATTTGCATTTGGACTGTGGCTCACCTTGGACACTCCTTATAGATATTATAGTAGGTGTGCAACCCATGCCGAGAGTCACAGGAATCTATTGGAAAGTGGACTTTATAATGACATTGATGTATCAAAAAAAATAAAGCCTAATCTAGTATTCAAATTTGACGACTGGGAACGCGAACAATTTCCAGACTCGTTTCTCCCTGAGTTTCTATTTGGGGTTATCTGTGGTATTATAAGACGGAGATGCCCATAGACTTCTACTTGTGTTTTTGTATTTATCCTTCAAGCTTATCCTGCTCTTGTCAGAAGACACACTGATGTTCGCACTTTTTTACATGATCCTAAAAATGGCCCTGTGATCAGAAGTCTACTTGTAGATAGAAGAATAAATATTTCTGCTGCCAGATTTGTTGCCATTACCTGATTGATTGTGTTTTTTGTTCTTAAACAATTTGCAGTAAAGATGAGGAATGTTGAAGCTGGAATGGGTTGGGGAATGAGCAAGCCCAACCAATTCCAGAATGCCATAAATAGTGTGGGTTAATATTCTGATGTATAATATATGCATTCTCAGTTTTAATCTTTGTCTTTCTGTTTCTCCTGGTTCTCACTCTCTATTTCATTGGTCCAGATAAACCAGATGTCTCTTTGATCCTCCCCACTCCAGGAACTATTGTAGATTCGCCCATTACTAATATGCCAAACCCCTTTATGTTGTCTTCCCAAAGTAGAGCTCTTTAGAGCTGTTTCCATGCGCTGCAACCATTATGTTAGGGTGACACAAGAAAAATGCAGAGGAAGATAATGATGGGATCAACACATATCTAGATAGTACATCACATTTGGGAAGTAACATGTGGTACCAGCACACGAATAAGGTGGGAGAGAGAACGTCTAATGAGAGTTGCTATGTCTGCGCTTTCATACCTTATGCCATGGGAACAGAAGTAGCAATGAAAAAAGCCCATTGCCTAACGCATCTCGCACTTTGATACAGATATGTTGGGAAAGAGGACAATTACAAATCAAATGAACAGTGCTGGCTCCCAACGGATCGGCTGATGGATTAGTTGTGTGCAAAGCAGCAGCATTAATCGGATGATTTGAAGCAATTGTGGAAAATGCAGCAAGACAATGCACAGATCAATGGCCGAACATTGCAAAATTGTTGACTTGGATTGACGATGAAGGAGGACCATTACACATAATACCTCTAAAGAATGCATCCTTATGTTTCAGAAATAATGGCACGAGAAAAGGCAGAGAGAATCACCAATGTGGCCAAATTCTTGATGTTCCAGGTGTGAAAGAAGTGATAGCCATCATGATGGATCATTATTGGGCTTGTGAGTCCAGAGCCTACATGAAGCTGCCCAAGGACTGGGGAGGGATGTGTTCCTTAATGTTTATCCATATTCCAGCGTTGGTGATTCCACGGAGTGAGCTGAACATTGGTGAATTTCCGAAAGCGGATGCCCATTTGAGAAGGAGAAGATCACTCAAATTTCTCATTTGAACAAAGACGGAGAACTATTTCTCAGTGAAATCGATAGAAGCCTTTAATGCTATTCCATATTAGCACAGGTTGTTTAGCCAGACTTCAGCGATCTTCACAACTATCTTTATGTCAGGGATCCAGACGATGGTCAATGCAAAGTGGTCACAAATCACTCACTGCGAGCTCCTGCAGATGATCAATACTACCATAAAGTGATTCAATCCTATCAAAGAATAATTGAGGGCCATACAACTGATGACCCTACAGAATAGGTATGTCCTCGACATGATCATGGTGATGGATGGAGGAGTCTGCGCCAAAATTGTGCCATCATGTTGCACGTTCATACCTTCTCACGATGACGAGAATGAGGCCATGACGTTACTGATGAAACTGCACGATCAGATGGAAGGTGAGACCGATTACATTGCAGATTACAGTTGGTTTGCGTCTATCTTTTCATGGGTTCCAGAATGGATGGCGAACATCTTTAAGTTTCTTGGACCAGTGTTAGTGATGATAATGTTTGTATTCTGTCTGAACTGGATAACAATTACACAATGCAAGAAGACAGCAAAGTAGGCAGTAGGAATGAAGATCATGATCAATATCAAATCAGGCTTTGGACCCACGGAGTTGACAGACGAAGATATCAGAAGATGTATAGAGGCAAGCATCTTAGCAACTGAAGGAACGAAGTTGCTACATCCAAGAAATCACAAGAAGTATGTGGGGCGATGGGTCTATTGTAATCTGAATGAACAGTGCAGCTACATGACCTAGAGTATAGATGACCATGTAAAATTAGCAGTATCCCTGAATGGAGTAGTAAAGATTTGGACCACAAAGAAGCCCTTCTTCAAGAGAAGAGATCAAAATGTGGAGAGTAATGGAGGAGTGGTCGATGAATCAAACAGAGGGAGGAGTGTAGAGGAGCAGCCGAATGCCTCTGTAGGAAGTCCCGCACCCTCCTGCATATATGCTGGAAGCCAGAAGTTGCGCCAGGCGTGACACCAGTAACTGTGACCATTCTGAGGACAGTCTTTGAGAAGAGGTATCCACTAAGAAAACCCTTTCTGATGTATCCCTGTAGAGATGACAATCTCTTGGAAGAGATCCCTAAAGGAATCTGAAGATGAAAGAAAGAGAAGTTGGTGACGTCACACAAGAGATGAGCTTGACGCACTGAGAAGAGCGACTCGAGAAAAGGATGTATAGACCTTATAGAATCTGATGATGAAGTAAAGAATCAAGTAAACTTTCATATGCAGAATAAAGATTGCACGTGTGAAGAGCACTGCATAAAATGCAAGCCATTTAATAACTGTGCAGATGCAGCAATGCAAGTAGACTAAGTAATCATGGAAGCTAGCTATACGTAGTGAATAGACTGCAGGCGATGCCACCATTATATAGAATCTGGACATCAGCATCACAACTTTAGTAAGTTTAAACCACGGAGAAAGAATCATCAAGAGCTGAGTGTCACAGCAAGAAAGCAGCTGAAAATCGTGGAAAGACAGAGAAGGCTGTCTGGCCTGGTGTTAAAGGCTGGAGCGGCCAAGAATTGGTTATCTATCCTTGAAGAACAATGAACGTGAGAAACTGAGTCATTCCTTGTTAAGGTGCGAAGAAGAACACCATGAGTGCCAAGTTTATTCGTTCAATACAATTAACAGGGTAATTCATAGAATTTCGCACAAAAGTGGTGCACTCGGCTGGCGCACAGTGTGCGTGTGCAAATGTCTGCGCCAGCCGCGTGCACTAAAATCGATTTCCGCTTACAGCATATTCATGGATTTTAGCCTACAAAACTAGCCGTGGCGCAGAGTGGTGCAGCGACCCTGCAGCAGCGGCAGTTACGCCCCCAAGAACGTCCTCGCGCAAGGAAAAGCCAAAATTCCCAATTCAGCGCTAAGGGCTGCGCTAACCCTGGACCAGTTTACAGGGCTACCAATCAGCAAACACCAAGCGGGGAACGTGTATTACTGGGGTGCGCGTGAAGTTTCACACGCGAAAGGTGCCTGTGCGAGTGGGGTACGTGTAGTACTGGGGTTCGCGGGAAGTTTCACACGCGATTTCTGCATGGTACGTGTATTATGGGGTTCGCTGGAACTTTCACACGCGAAAGGGCCTGTGCGAGTGGGGTGCGTGTATTACGGGGGTGCGCGGGAAGTTTCACACGCGATTGGCCTGGGTACGTGTATTTCAGGGGTGCACGGGAAGTTTCACACGCGATTGGCCTGGGTACGTGTATTTCAGGGGTGCGCGGGAAGTTTCACAGGCGATTGGCCTGGGTACGTGTATTTCAGGGGTGCGCAGGAAGTTTCACACGGGATTGGGCTGGGTACGTGTATTTCAGGGGTGCGCGGGAAGTTTCACACGCGATTGGGCTGGGTACGTGTATTTCAGGGGTGCTCGGGAAGTTTCACACACGATTGGGCTTGGTAGTGTATTTCAGGGGTGCGCGGGAAGTTTTACACGCGATTGGGCTGGGTATGTGTATTTCAGGGGTGCGCGGGAACTTTCACACGCGATTGGCCTGGGTACGTGTATTTCAGGGATGCGCGGGAAGTTTCACACGCAATTGGCCTGGGTACGTGTATTTCAGGGGTGCATGGGAAGTTTCACATGCGATTGGCCTGGGTACGTGTATTTCAGGGGTGCGCAGGAAGTTTCACATGCGATTGGGCTGGGTACGTGTATTTCAGGGGTGCGCGGGAAGTTTCACACACGATTGGCCTGGGTACGTGTATTTCAGGGGTGCGTGGGAAGTTTCACACGCGATTGGCCTGGAAACGTGTATTCCGGGGGTGGGCGGAAAGTTTCACACGCGATTGGGCTTGGCACATGTATTTCAGTGGTGCGCGGGAAGTTTCAAACACGATTGGGCTGGCTACGTGTATTTCAGGGGTGCGCGGGAAGTTTCACACGCGATTGGGCTTGGTACGTGTATTTCAGGGGTGCCCGGGAAGTTTCACACGCGATTGGCCTGGGTATGTGTATTTCGGGGGTGCGCGGGGAGTCCTACACATGAATTGGCAGTGTGGGTCCTCCCAGGTGTCCCCTCTACCCCCTCCACGGCCCCTGCAGGCAGCCCACACCACAGGGGACTACCCTGCACCCCTGGTCATGTCCCGCAGGCAGCCCATCCACCATCGGCATGCCCCCAGCCAAGCCACATGTCACGTTGCAATATGATCACCAACTCATGTCTCCCAGCACCCCCACCCCCCAGCAGTGCAGGGCACCTGCCAGCAGGCCCCCACACATGTCCTCCAGCACCCCCACCGCCCAGCAGTCAGGGGCACCTGCCAGCAGGCCCCCAAACATGTCCCCCAGCACCCCCAGCAGTCAGGGGCACCTGCCAGCAGGCCCCCACACATGTCCCACACATGTCCCCCTGCACCCCCACCCCCAGCAGTCAGGGACACCTGCCAGCAGGCCCCAGCTCATGTCCCACACATGTCCCCCTCCACCCCCACCCACAGCAGTGCAGGGCACCTGCCAGCAGGCCCCCACACATGTCCCCCAGTACCCCCACCCCCCAGCAGTGCAGGGCACCTCTCAGCAGGCCCCCACACATGTCCCCCAGCACCCCCACCCCCCAGCAGTCAGGGGCACCTGCCAGCAGGCCCCCACACATGTCCCCCAGCACCCCCACCCCCCAGCAGTCAGGGGCACCTGCCAGCAGGCCCCCACACATGTCCCACGCATGTCCCCCTACACCCCCACCCCCCAGCAGTCAGGGGCACCTGCCAGCAGGCCCCCACACATGTCCCACACATGTCCCCCTGCACCCCCACCTCCCAGCAGTCAGGGGCACCTGCCAGCAGGCCCCCACACATGTCCCACACATGTCCCCCTGCACCCCCACCCCCCAGCAGTCAGGGGCACCTGCTAGCAGGCCCCCACACATGTCCCACACATGTCCCCCTGCACCCCCACCCCCCAGCAGTGCAGGGTACCTGCCAGCAGGCCCCCATACATGTCCCCCAGCACCCCCACCCCCCAGCAGTGCAGGGCACCTACCAGCAGGCCCCCACACATGTCTCCCAGCACCCCCAGCCCCCAGCAGTCAGGGGCACCTGCCAGCAGGCCCCCACACATGTCCCACACATGTCCCCCTGCACCCCCACCCCCCAGCAGTCAGGGGCACCTGCCAGCAGGCCCCCACACATGTCCCACACATGTCCCCCTGCACCCCCACCCCCCAGCAGTCAGGGACACCTGCCAGCAGGCCCCCACACATGTCCCTCAGCACCCCCACCCTGCAGCAGTCAGGGGCACCGGCCAGCAGGCCCCCACACATGTCCCACACATGTCCCCCTACACCCCCACCCCCCAGCAGTCAGGGGCACCTGCCAGCAGGCCCCCACACATGTCCCACACATGTCCCCCTGCACCCCCACCCCCCAGCAGTCAGGGGCACCTGCCAGCAGGCCCCCACACATGTCCCCCAGCACCCCCACCCCCAGCAGTCAGGGGCACCTGCCAGCAGGCCCCCACACATGTCCCACACATGTCCCCCTACACCCCCACCCCCCAGCAGTCAGGGGCACCTGCCAGCAGGCCCCCACACATGTCCCACACATGTCCCCCTGCACCCCCACCCCCCAGCAGTCAGGGGCACCTGCCAGCAGGCCCCCACACATGTCCCACACATGTCCCCCTGCACCCCCACCCCCCAGCAGTCAGGGGCACCTGCTAGCAGGCCCCCACACATGTCCCCCTGCACCCCCACCCCCCAGGAGTGCAGGGTACCTGCCAGCAGGCCCCCACACATGTCCCCCAGCACCCCCACCCCCCAGCAGTGCAGGGCACCTACCAGCAGGCCCCCACACATGTCTCCCAGCACCCCCAGCCCCCAGCAGTCAGGGGCACCTGCCAGCAGGCCCCCACACATGTCCCACACATGTCCCCCTGCACCCCCACCCCCCAGCAGTCAGGGGCACCTGCCAGCAGGCCCCCACACATGTCCCCCAGCACCCCCACCCCCCAGCAGTCAGGGGCACCTGCCAGCAGGCCCCCACACATGTCCCCCTACACCCCCACCCCCCAGCAGTCAGGGGCACCTGCCAGCAGGCCCCCACACATGTCCCACACATGTCCCCCTGCACCCCTACCCCCCAGCAGTCAGGGGCACCTGCCAGCAGGCCCCCACACATGTCCCACACATGTCCTCCTGCACCCCCACCCCCCAGCAGTCAGGGGCACCTGCTAGCAGGCCCCCACACATGTCCCACACATGTCCCCCTGCACCCCCACCCCCCAGCAGTGCAGGGTACCTGCCAGCAGGCCCCCACACATGTCCCCCAGCACCCCCACCCCCCAGCAGTCCAGGGCACCTACCAGCAGGCCCCCACACATGTCTCCCAGCACCCCCAGCCCCCAGCAGTCAGGGGCACCTGCCAGCAGGCCCCCACACATGTCCCACACATGTCCCCCTGCACCCCCACCCCCCAGCAGTCAGGGGCACCTGCCAGCAGGCCCCCACACATGTCCCACACATGTCCCCCTGCACCCCCACCCCCCAGCAGTCAGGGACACCTGCCAGCAGGCCCCCACACATGTCCCCCAGCACCCCCACCCTGCAGCAGTCAGGGGCACCTGCCAGCAGGCCCCCATTCATGTGTCACACAGGTCCCCCTGCACTCCCACCCCCCAGCAGTGCAGGGCATGTCCCCCAGCACCCCCATCCACCAGCAGTCAGGGGCACCTGCCAGCAGGCCCCCACTCATGCCCCACACATGTCCCCCAGCACCCCCACCCCCATCAGTCAGGGGCACCTGCCAGCATGCCCCCACTCATGTCCCACACATGTCCCCCTGAACCCCCCCCAGCAGTCACATGTCCCACACATGCCCCCTGCACCCCCACCCCCAGCAGTCAGGGGCACCTGCCAGTAGGCTCCCACACATGTCCCCCAGCACCCCCACCCCCCAGCAGTCAGGGGCACCTGCCAGCAGGCCCCAACACATGTCCCCCTGCACCCCACCCCCCAGCAGTCAGGGGCACCTGCCAGAAGGCCCCCACACATGTCCCCCAGCACCCCCACCCCCAGCAGTGCAGGGCACCTGCCAGCAGGCCCCCACACATGTCCCCCAGCACCCCCAACCCCCAGCAGTGCAGGGCACCTGCCAGCAGGCCCCCACACATGTCCCACACATGTCCCCCAGCACCCCCACCCCCAGCAGTCAGGGGCATCTGCCAGCAGGCCCCAACACATGTCCCACACATGTCCCCCTGCACCTCCACCCCCCAGCAGTCAGGGGCACCTGCCAGCAGGCCCCCACACATGTCCCACACATGTCCCCCTGCACCCCCACCCCACAGCAGTCAGGGGCACCTGCCAGCAGGCCCCCACACATGTCCCACACATGTCCCCCTGCACCCCCACCCCCCAGCAGTCAGGGCCACCTGCCAGCAGGCCCCCACTCATGTCCCACACATGTCCCCCTGAACCCCCCCCAGCAGTCACATGTCCCACACATGCCCCCTGCACCCCCACCCCCAGCAGTCAGGGGCACCTGCCAGTAGGCTCCCACACATGTCCCCCAGCACCCCCACCCCCCAGCAGTCAGGGGCACCTGCCAGCAGGCCCCCACACATGTCCCCCTGCACCCCCACCCCCCAGCAGTCAGGGGCACCTGCCAGATGGCCCCCACACATGTCCCCCAGCACCCCCACCCCCAGCAGTGCAGGGCACCTGCCAGCAGGCCCCCACACATGTCCCCCAGCACCCCCAACCCCCAGCAGTGCAGGGCACCTGCCAGCAGGCCCCCACACATGTCCCACACATGTCCCCCAGCACCCCCACCCTCAGCAGTCAGGGGCATCTGCCAGCAGGCCCCAACACATGTCCCACACATGTCCCCCTGCACCTCCACCCCCCAGCAGTCAGGGGCACCTGCCAGCAGGCCCCCACACATGTCCCACACATGTCCCCCTGCACCCCCACCCCCCAGCAGTCAGGGGCACCTGCCAGCAGGCCCCCACACATGTCCCACACATGTCCCCCTGCACCCCCACCCCCCAGCAGTCAGGGCCACCTGCCAGCAGGCCCCCACACATGTCGAACACATGTCCCCCAGGACCCCCACCACCCAGCAGTCAGGGGCACCTGCCAGCAGGCCCCCACTCATGTCCCACACATGTCCCCCTGCACCCCCACCCCCCAGCAGTGCAGGGCACCTGCCAGCGGGCCCCCACACATGTCCCCCAGCACCCCCACCCCCCAGCAGTGCAGGGCACCTGCCAGCAGGCCCCCACACATGTCCCCCAGCACCCCCATCCCCCAGCAGTCAGGGGCACCTGCCAGCAGGCCCCCACACATGTCCCCCAGCACCCCCACCCCCCAGCAGTCAGGGGCACTTGCCAGCAGGCCCCCACACATGTCACCCTGCACCCCCACCCTCCAGCAGTCAGGGGCACCTGCCAGCAGGCCCCCACACATGTCCCACACATGTCCCCCTGCACCCCCACCCCCATCATTGACAGGCACCTGCCAGCAGGCCTTGACACATGTCCCCCAGCCAACACGTCATCACAATCCAGATCCCTGGCTCTTATGGCCACACAAATCCCACCCCACAGGACCCCAGTCCAAACACCCAACCAAGCTTTACATCCACTCCAAATTGAAATCCCCATTACATGATAGATCACAAATAAGCAGTATGCGCATGAGTACAAGTCTGTCCGACCCACACAATGGCAACACATGACTGAGAAAACCCACATTGTGACATGCATGAAACCTATGAGAGAAGACCACACATTGAAGTAAGAAACTAAAATGTAATCAAGTCAAAATGAAGTGAATGAAATAAAAACACACAATAATGCCAATGATAATGAAAATGCAGCATGTCCCAAAAAATGATAAATATAAAAAATGAGAATCCAAATTAATCCAAATGAAAATGTGTCCAAAGTCATCGTCCAACAAAGCAAATCCAAAGGGAAAGAAAAGCCTAATATATATTGCTCCATGGTGAAGAAAAATAAAGATGAAGGAGAAAAATCCACTGTAAAACTATGTACAAATAGCAAATCCAGGGTCCATGAGCCCAACGACATAAATGAAACCTACAATGAAACCTACCTAATTAATAACTATATACAAAAATGTGGGGCATAGTCCATGCGCCCCAAATGAAAGAAAAAAGAAATGAAACTTAACACTAATGAACTATATACAATGGCGGCGGGCAAGTCCAACGGCTCACTTGTTGATGTCATGAGCCAGGGCATCATCGAACTCCTGTTCAATGTCTTGGAGGTGGGCCTGTTCTCTGGCCCCGAGGTCTCGCAAGGATAACGCCATGTCCACCTCCAACTCCCTGCGAATTCCCTCGAGGCACTCAGCCCGCCTCAGCGCCCTCCGCATGGAGTTCTCCGCCCTGACCATTGTGAGCCGTGCCTCCTCCGCCCGCCGCCGCTCCGCCCCTATCTGCTGGCCCAACCACTGCCACACGGAAGACACTCCCATTCCAGGGTCCTCCTGCCCTGCGGCGGATGCCTGCCCCTCTGATGTAGATTGCCCCGAGCCATGATGCCTCCCACGTTGAGCCTGCCGCTGCCTCCGACGCAACTGCCTCTGCCAGCACGACGGCATCCAGGCTGATGCAATCCACCGACGCTGTCGTGCACATGCCCTGCTCGATGATGCCGGCACATCCTTCATCTGCTGGGGTCCAGTTGCTGTGGTGTCCACCCCTGCTGGACCTCCGACTCCCGACTGTGGCAGGGATGGGATCCCCACCGAGCTGGCTGCGTTGGTCAGGGCACGTCCACAGGGGGCCCTGGTGGCATCTGGGCCGGAAGACGGCATGGAGAACGACTGGCGCATAGTCTCCACAGAGGAGGAGAGGGCTGCTAGAGTGGCCGACACATGTACAAAACCCCGACCATGGACACTCCCAACTGGGCCACGTTGGCACGCTGCTCTTCGTGATGATGTGCGTGCTCCCCCCGGGAAGCACGCACGTCATCACGAATGTCACGCGTGCGCAACGCGACACCAATCAGGACCTTCTCCATACGGCCAGGGGTCCCCTCGTCCGCAGATAGAGGAGTATCAGATGACATGGACATCCCCCCTACCTGCAGACGGGCCTGGGATGGGGCATCCCTGCTGGTGCATGGTGGTGCAGTCACCGGGTCAGGGACAGCGACATGCACAGGCCCGTCCGCGGTGACCTGTGCTGCCTCCTTCCCCTTGCCCTGAACTGCACCACTTGCACCAGTGGTACCACCCCCACCAGGCCCCATGTGCGGCTCAGTAGCGGCCTCCTCCTCTGTGCCACCAACCTAGATGGCTCCACACCGTCTTCCGCCATTGCAAGCCCCTGTGGGGGCTCCCCCACCCCTTCCGCTGCAGCCGTAGTGGCAGACGCAGCACCAGTCCCCTCACTCCCGGACGATGGTAAATTCTGGGAGGGTGACTGGGCCTTGCGTCGCCGGGCGGTGGGGGCATCCCCGCCGCTTTGCTGCACAGCGCCGTCTCCGCCCTCTTCATCACTTGCCGCTGTGTAGAGGGAGACATAGAACACAAGCATCAGGGTACTGTATAATGATCCCCTAGACAGGAAGCAATAGCAGATGAGTGGCACTGTCAAACATCACTTCCATCATGTCTCTCCACAACACATGGGTTAGTGCAGGCAAAACACATGCAGTAACAGGCATGGCGCATGCTATGAACATTAGCATACATGTCCAAGGGACTCTTGAAACATACAATGCTGGTTTGAAACTCACATGCATCATGGGTCATGCCTATCACATGCACACACTTTACCCTAGTTTCATCCATCTGGCCTCGTACACCCCAGACACAGTGGATACAAGGATGAGTAGGCTGCATCAGTGAATCTGAACATTGTCACATACATGTGTCATGCATCCATGGCATTTCCAAGTCACAGACACGCAAGTCAGACACACAGACATGGACACCATACATGTCCATGACAGCAGCACCCATCACTCACACCCCATCCATGTCCAATTACAGAGATGCATTAATGCATTAATGTGTGCATTCCCCATGCTTCTCCCCATGTTGAATTGTAACACATGCACCAACCATGTGGTTCACACATTACTGGTCTCACATGCATGACCATGATGTCCCTGCACACACACATACGTACATGGCCTATGTCACACATACAGGCAAGTATCAGACAACCAGTACCCTGCAACATGCCCTGTCTCACACAGCCATGCTTGGCCACTTACCACTCAACTCCGGACAGGTCTGCCTCCGAAGGATCTGGGCGTTGATCGCTGGGCCTACGCGTTCCAGGACCCTCATCTGGATGGTACTCATGCTGCCCCAGCCCCGCTCCACGAGGTGCAGGGTCTTGTTTAGGGTCCTGGACCTCAAGTCCTCCCAGCGCTTCTTGATATGTTGGAATCTTCGGACTGCCACCCCCTCCGCATTGATGGCAGTCACGATGTCCGTCCAGATCCTGGTCCGTCTTTCCTTGTCGGCGTGCAAACTTCCGAAGAGGGCATCATACTGCCCCAGGACTTGCTCCACCAGGACACCAACTTCGGTGGCAGTGAAGCTGGTGGCCCTCTGCCTCTCTGGCTGGGGGTTGCCAGTGGTCTCAGATGGTGGTGTGCCCGACATGGCAACCCCAGAGGCAGGCGTGGGTGGGCAACTGGGTCGTGGGGCTGGGCTGTGGAGCGATGGTATCCCAGTCGGGAGTCTTCAGTTCCAGCAGGGGTGGTCACAGCAACTGCACCCCTGCAGATGGCTGATGTGCAGGCAGCAAATAGCAGGGCACGTGGGCAGCAGGCAGGCAGGCAGCAGCAGATGGCAGATGGGAGCGTGCTCGGGGTTCTTGGGGGCTGGAAAATGGCCTTCAGGGTAGGAGCGTGGTCTTCCGTGTGTTTTCGCGTGGCCAGCTTGATACGGAGTGATTTGGCACGTAAAAAAATTGCACGTCAGCGTGTAATTCGAGGAAAGACCCTTAGCGCGTGAGCGCATCAGCACACGCACGTGATTCCATTGGACCAAAGGCCCTTAGTGTGTGAGCGCGTCAGCGCACGCACGCGATTCCATTGGACCAAAAGCCCTTACTGCGTAAGCGCGTCTGTGACGTATCTCGCACGGGCGTTGCCCTGGCAGGGCTTGAAGATCCCACGTGGATTTCCATTGCTCTGTACGTGCTTTTCGTGGGGTGCGGTGCGTGTGTTTTCCAGGCGTTGGGGTTCACACGCTATTACTTCACAGCGGGTGGGTGTTGGCTACGCGTTCTTCTACACGCAAGGCAGATGGTGAGTGGTAGCCCGCTCGCCCAGGCACAATCGTGTGTGAACCGACAAGAAGTACAGATTTCACCCACTCGCTCTCCACGAAAAGCACGTACAAGAAAATGGCATCCTACACATACCTTTTAAACCGGCCCACACGTACACTTCACTTACGCGTGTACGTGCCCTTTTACACGCGATGCCACTCGGACGTGAAGTTTTTCCACGTGTGCTCTGTCATCACGTGCTATGAGGAAAATGCCCGTGCGCTGTAAGGGGATTCAATTCAACACTACATCTAAGCCAATGCCTAGTCTGGGATACTGAATGGAAACCCTTATTGATATATCTTTATGTCCAGTTCATGAGTTCTGGATGACTACCCCTATATAACACCCCTCTCTTAGAATCCCCCTGGCCCCACTGGGCCAAGAAGTAGTTCTGTTTTGCAAGTTTAAAAGGTTTATTTGAGAATGTAAACAATATATATATCACACTTTATAATAAATTAATAATTGAATATCACACTTAATCTGAGCAGTAATCAATAGTGGATAGTCTGGCACTAGCACACTTCTTTATAATCAATGATGAGTAGTTATAGGATGGATAAGATAGCAACAATACTTTTATGGTTTCAAATAGATGCAATATGGAATGAAAATGCAGTACAGAAAATAACTTGATAGGATTTCAGCAAAAGACAATGTAATCACTTTCTTGGACAATTCACCCCCCCTTTATGCAATGTAAGGAGATAAAGATGAGAGCACACAGTTCTTAGGAATGTAATCAAATAGAATTCAGTTTAATTCCCCCCCAGCAGCTTATACAACAGATAGGAGTTTTGAAACACAGGCAAAATGCTTTGAATATGGTGACAATGCAGTGAGAAATATGCTGAAAATGCTTTTAATTCCCTTTAGGAGGTTCAGGGTGAGTGAGAGATACTAGGGATGAGTGCAGGCCCACTTTAGCAATGATTCAGAGATGGTGATTAAGCGGCAAACGAAATTGAGCAGTTCAGGCACAAGCAGCTATCTTTTTACAAGTAAAGAAATCGGGCCCAATCGCAAATCGCGGCAAAATTCGCGAATGCGTGAACCATGATTGCGGAGAAAGTATAAGGAATAGGAAGGCGCATCTAGGCTTGTTGGAAAGGTAAGATTCTAAGCTTTCAGAGGAAAGTTAAACCAAGTTCCTAGCCCAAACGGTTACGGAGTTATGAACGATTTTGTGAAGGTTGTTTTTCGGATTTGAAATTTTAAAAGTTCAAAGCGACAGGTTACAGCTTGCAGCTAGAAAATGACAGGTGACAGCTTTGCAAAATAACAAGTGACAACTTCTAGGAGGCAGTTCTGGTGAGATTAAAATAGTTTGGATTAGATTATTTTAACTAAGAGATTGGTTCTGCACAGTTCTGCTAGGTACTCACAATATATTTTTGAAATAGGCCTCGCCACGGATCTGGTCAGGTTTTGGACTGGACTCCGGTTCTGGTCTCGGCACTTCACAGTGATCTGGGTCAACTCTGCTCTGCTGGTCTAGCCTCTCTGGATTCTGGATGTAACACTGCTTTCTAGGTACTGCTACAGGTTCTGGAGATTGATGGATTTGAAGTCTGGATCTCTGGATGTGAAGTCGTCGGTCAGCATGCTCCGCAGCAAATGGAATTGAATGTCTCTACCTGTCCAGGCAGTCTCTTTTTATGTGTTTTGAAAGTGGGTGTGTGCCTGGGCCTAGCTAAACCTGCCCCTTTCTACTTGTCATTGGCCCAATTCTCCCCTCTCCCATGATTGGGGGAAGGAAATGTGAGTCAGAGTGATGCTGTAGGTTTTATGGGTCAGAGGATCCTCCCCTGGTCAGTTTGCCCACAAATCTATATTTGACCTAAAGACATATTTCATAGATACACAGTGGTTTGAAATTACATGCACCCATCACGTATCACTTGAGGTATACTCTGTTCAAACTCTGATGTTTCTAAAAGCTTGCATTCAGAAACGGCAACATTTTGCGTTTTTTAACTGGTTTTGCAATATTAGTTTTTCATTAAAAATTATACACATATACACGGCCTGTCCATACATACTCCAGTAAATTCCCATGTCTCTAGCTTAAACACAGAGTCTGTAGTATCCATAAATAGCGGGGTTTTGCCCCAGAACATCACACAAATTGGAGTTTGGGCTTGAATCGAAGGTACATTTTTTAAATTAAGGCTCTCAAAGTTATACATTCCTGTCATTTGATTACAAAGAGTTATCAGTGTTTCTGTAAAATATATATTTTGCTTTCAATTCAGTTCTCAGAGTGTTGGAGTCTGCCTCCAAGACTTGGGTGGGTCAGTGATCACATGTGTCTTCTGCTGGGAGCTCTTTGTGTACAGTCAACAGTCAACATTAGCATATTCTATTCAAGTGCAAGAGCCTATTGTGTGGTCTCCAGGAGGCTGCCAGCCAGTCTGCCTTCTATCAATCAAGAGGTCATGTGAGATTCTGACTCCTGGTGTGAATCTCTGGAGGTGAGAGGTTTCCCAGCCTTTGGCCTGTTAATTAAATCAGATTGTCTTCTTGGAACAGCATGTGGTTAAGATTTTAATTAACTCCCAGCCTTTGATGTAAAGGCCTCTCCTGCAACTCCTGACATGCAGTTTCCCTGTCAGAGTTTAGACCGCTAGCAGTTTCCCTGTCAGAGTTTAGACCGCTAGCGCCACCCTCAGTCAAAAGCGGGTACTGCATGCATTTTTTTGGATCAGTCTTGAATTCAAGCATTTCAAACAAGAGATATTACATGGAAGTATATTGTCCAGGTTCAACAAATGGCATTGCTGTAGTTCTGCAGTAAAATAATTTTGTGCCCATAAATTAGCCATGTTTGACCTGAAGAAAACGAATTCCCAAAAGTTATGGGTTGCTTTTGGCAATCAGCATTGCCCCTTTTACAATGGTTTTAGGCTCTGTGCCCTTCTGTGCTCACAACATAGGCAAAAATGGGTGGCACCTTGGATGGCCATCTTGGTGTGTGCACAGACTGCGTGGTTCTCCTGGATTCTGGCGCACATGTGGGCTTTTTGGCCATCTTGGATTTTCTAAGCCCACAGCACCAAATGTTGCAGCATGATAGCTCAAACGTGGGTCAGGGCACCCAACAGCGCGTAATGTAACTTACGCGCTTACGCGCTAAGGGCCTTTGGTCCAATGGAATCGCGTGCGTGTGCTGATGCACTTATGCGCTAAGGCCCTTCCCTCGAATTACACGCTGACGTGTGTAATTCGAGCACACTCCCACCTGCCATCTGCTGCTGCCTGCCTGCCTGCTGCCCACGTGCCCTGCTATTTGCTGCCTGTACATCAGCCATCTGCAGGGGTGCAGTTGCTGTGACCACCCCTGCTGGAACTGAAGACTCCCGACTGGGATACCATCAATCCACAGCCCAGCCCCAGGACCCAGTTGCCCACCCACGCCTGCCTATGGGGTTGCCATGTCGGGCACACCATCATCTGAGACCACTGGCAACCCCCAGCCAGAGAGGCAGAGGGCCACCAGCTTCACTGCCACCGAAGTTGGTGCCCTGGTGGAGCAAGTCCTGGGGCAGTATGATGCCCTCTTCGGAAGTTCGCGCACCGACAAGGAAGGACGGACAAGGATCTGGACGGACATCGTGACTGCCATCAACGCGGAGGGGGTGGCAATCTGAAGATTCCAACATGTCAAGAAGCGCTGGGAGGACTTCAGGTCCAGGACCCTCAACAAGGCCCGGCGCCTCTTGAAGGCAGCGGATGCTAAGGGGCGGCGGGGCCACCTGTCGGAACATCAAATTAGGTTCCTGGAACGCATATCCCCAGCGCTCCACGTCCAGGTCCTTGAGAGGCAGACCCGTCTGGAGTCGAGCGGTAAGTGTACATGCATACTGATTGTAAGCTGTGCGTGTGATGGTGTGCCAGTAGTGTGCAGGTTGCACATGTGGTTTTGTAGGGCCAATTATGGATGTGTATGTACAGGGCCGTGAGGCTAACACATGCAAGTCCTCTCAGGTGTGAGACATATGGATGGTGCATGTTTGTGTAAGCTTGCATACCAAATGCAGATGTGTGAGCACACACGCTTGAATGACTGTGTATGTAAGTTGGCATGGTTGTAGTGTGGATGTCGGTTCCAGCTGCATGTATCTGCACTGTGTACATGTGCATGTGTGTGTATTTCAAAAGGGTGCAACAGTGATGCAACAGTGATGCAACATGGATGCTTGGGACACTGATATGTAGAAGACTGATTGCCAGGTGTGACATGGATGCCGATCTCATCACTGCGACAGTTGGAGGAGGTGTACACATGTATGTAAGTGTGGTGGCATGTGTGCATGTCTAGTGCACTCCCTGTGTTTCATGTGATGTCTGGCTCACCTTTGGCTGCTCATGCTTTTGTATGTGTATGAACTGGTTCAATGCCTTTCTGTGAGAATATGTGCCTTAAATATTTCAGCGTTGATTTATTGAAAACACATTTGTCTTTGTTCAGCGTAAGGTTTGCATCTTCTAGTGCCTCACAGACCTTGAGCAGGGTGATGTCATGTGATTCCAGTGATGTTCCATATACTAAAATATTGTCACTGTATTTTAAAAAGTTTGGGATTTGGCAAATTACCTTACGTATTTCTTCTGGAAATAATTCCACTGCCGATAATATTCTGAAATTGAGTCTCTTATATTGGAATAGGCCTAGATGGGTGGTGAAAGTAGTGATGTATCTGGACTCTTTACTGATCTCATGCGTTTCCGTAGCCTCTAACAACATGGCCAAACTCTTTAAAATCTGCATGGAGCTGGCCAATCCTTCTGCAGTCTCCAGCTCTCCTGTTCCCTCCCAGACCCTTTGTGTGGCCATGGCTTCTCACTTCACTACTAAAACTCCGGACATCCTGTCCTCGTTCTCCTCTTCCTCACCCTTTACCGCTCTTGGCCCCCCTCTAGCCACTTCTCCCTCTCCTCCTCCTTTCTCCTCTTTCTCTCTGATAACAACTGACAATGTTTCTGCACACGTCCGATCTATGAAGGTGTCGTCCAAACAGGTGCTCCCCTGCTCTTCCAGAACCATCAAGGACAACATTGACACCCTCGCTCCAGCCTTGACCGATTTCTGGAATCTCTCTTTCACAACTGGTGCTTTCCCCTCTCTCCTCAAGCACTCCCTTGTGGTCCCCTCCTTAAAAATCCTTCTGAGGATCCTACCTGTCCGGCTAACTATCGCCTGATATCTGTCACTCCTTTCTTGGGCAAACCTCTGGAAAAGCTGGCCGTCTCCCAGCTCACTCTGCATACTGAAACTGTTGGCTGTCTCCATGGCCACCAGTCTGGCTTCACAGCAGCCAGAGGCACAGACCTGCTCTCCTGAACACCATGAAGATCTGCTCTCCAATCTCAACACCAGCACCCCTTCTGTCCTCATCCTCCTTGACCTTTCCTCTGCTTTCGACATGGTCAATCACACCATCCTGATCAACCGACTCCGTGTGAACCTGGGCATTACAGATCAGGCCCTGGAGTGGCTGACCTCTTTCCTCCAGAACCGACCCTCCCAGGTCCAACTTGGGTCCTTTCTCTCCACCACCTCTCTCGCCACACGTGGTGTTCCCCATGGCTCTAACCCCTCACCCTGGCTCTTCAGTCTCTACGCGGTACCTCTGGCCCACCTAATCTCCACTTTTGGCTCTAACTTTGAGTGTTAAGCGGATGACACACAGCCCTCTTTCCGGCTCCCTACAGCCACCTCTCCTCTCTCGCACATTCCAGACTGTCTATCCACGATTCAGGATTGGTGCACCTCCAATGATCTCTGCATTAATGCCAGTAAGACGGAGATCTTTCTCATCGGGACCCCTGCTCCCGCTTTTCCTCTCTCACTCTTACCGCCCGCCATGGGCCATCTTCCTTCCCCTTCCTGTGAGGCAAAAAACCCTGGTGTCATTTTTGACTCCACTCTCACCTTCTCTCCTCACATCACCAACCTTTCCAAGAAGGCCCACTGCCAGTGGTGTCTCCCTTTTCTCACTTTTCCTCAGAAGCTCATTGTCTCTAGAGCCCTGGTTCTCTCTAGGCTAGACTACTGAAACAGCCTCTTTTGCAATCAGCCTTCCTCTACTCTCCGCCGTCTGCAACTAATCCAGAACAGGACTATGAGATTATCCTTGGCCTCAAGCCCAGGGACCAGATCTCCCCAGCCCTGAAATCTCTCTGTTGGCTCCCGGTGGCTGCAAGGATCAAGTTCAAGACCCTCTGCACCGTCCACTAGGCTTTCTGGGGCCAGGCCTGCACTACATTCAACACTCTCTTCCTAAATACCTTCCGTCTAAAGCCCTTTCCTCTTCTGCCTCCAACTCTGTGAGCGCCAGATGCTTCTCCAGGCATAGAGTAGGGGGTAGATCACTTTCCTCTACAGGTGCCTCCCTCTGGAACGGCCTACCTGCCCCTCTCAAACTTGAGCCGGACCACCTGAAGTTCTGGAAGCAACTCCTAACCTTCAATTTCTCCTCTTCTTTTTCTCCCTCCCTCCCCTGCTGACCTATCTGTTTGCTGCACTGACTGGTTGATTGGTTACCCTCAGAGTCTCACTGGGTAGTGTGAGAAACCAGAAGGTGTTTCACCCACTAGTCTCTGGAGATCTGTCATCCAGGTGGCCAGGATCCTGCCGTCGCTTTTGGATCCAGTTCCTGGGGGTGGACTATTGCAGGAGGATTACCTGGGTGAGAGGTCTTCAGGGAGTGGAAGTGGGTCACTGTAACACCTTCACCCCAACCTTCCAGGTTGGATATTAAGGAACTCAACCTCCCCCCTTTACAACATGAACACTTTCTCATAGACGGCCCGTTATGAGAGAAAACGGACTAACACCCGAGCCGTATATTTGATGTGTCCCAATACAATGGTCAGGCAAGGTCAGGCAATTACTGACCATCACACACACCTGACTTCCATTATACTTCCCCACACGGAAAAAAGGCGGAACACGAGAGCACATTTTGAGTGAGGTAACCCACACGAGGAAACATCAGTTCCATGATGACAGTTTAACAAGAAACAGAAGGAGATCGCAAAGAGGGAAGTTCCCATGACCTTTTTGACAAGGAACCGTTACTTTCATGAAGCCTCAAGAATAGAAAGCGTAAGACCAGGAAACCAGGCTGAGGAATACTGCATTGTGTGTCTGAGGTACCCAGAGTCTTCCCTAATCTATAATAAAGGTGGGGAGAATCAACCGGCTGCCGTGGTACTGTCCTTGGCTCCAACAACAAAGCAGCGTCAGTGAAATGAACACAACCGGTGAGTTGGGGAAAACGATACAAGACCGACCTGTGTTGAAGACAAGGTTGCAAGCGGCAAGATTGTATGGTGAGTGCTAGAAAGAATACGATACCTTTGACAGAGTGGTCCAGCACCGCGTGTGGGCTCAATGAAAGGTCTCTGTAAGGCATCCAGCTGAGAGTTGACAAAAGTGAAAGAGTGGCAAATGATTTTGAATCAAAGTGCTCCTGCGACGGGTCAAGTAAAATCCTTCGCACAATCGAAAGTCTTCGATATTGATACAGTAAAGAAAGTTTATTACAAAGTAAGTAAAGTTGGTCCGAGCCTGACAGAGGGAGATCAATTGCAAGCTTTGGGTTAAAGCAAGGTTTGTGTTACAATAGATAAACTTGTTCGAGCCCAGCAGAGGGAGACTGGTTAAAGTGTGTCAAAGCAGATCTAAGCCCGGTGGAGGGGGCTCCGGGTGAACCGTGAATCACCTGAGAAATTGGATACATGAAAATCCCAAGAGTTCTGTGCTAAAGTAGATCTGAGCCCGGCGGAGGGGGTGTAGTGCACGTGTGAAATGAGCCATAAAACATGGGGCCCATGCGTGACCATCTTGAATATTCACTTCCATTTACCGCAATGAAACAGTAATGAAAGCCTACGTTTTTCTGGGCTCCGCAAGTAAACATGTAATTCTGCTGCGAAGACAAGGTCACATATTTATGTCAGATGACCAAGCCGGGGAGAATAGTTATTGTATTGTCCGCCGAAGGACAAGCTAGAAAGGGAGCCGGAGCACTCTGTAGGTGCAGTGATAAGTGGTAGTGGGAACGATGGCAAGGAGGGAAGATGGGTTTTTTCCTCTTCTAGCTGGAATATTCCACTCTTTTTGCACCTCATGCTTATTGTCTGTTCTTCGGCCTAGGGCAGCATGGTAACATGAGGGGCGGGGATAGAAAGCAGAAACATAAGAGACAAGGTTTTCCTCTTGGAATAGTTAGTTCAAATTCGGACCCCGGATGATGCAGTCTCACTGAGAGGGAGGACGCTCCGCTCTAGATCTCTTTGCCTAGCTGCTATGGGACTAAGCAGTGTTGTAGTGGCCGAGATGAAGGTGTCTTTTGCAGCGATCATAACAGTGATTTTCTTTTTTCTTAGTACATGTATAACTGATTATGTGTTTATTTTTCTTTCTGTATGTTATAAGTGATTAAAGGGCCTGTAACACACCATTGTTCTTATAACTATAACCAATGTGTTATGTGCAATTTTTTGCCTATCCTATAACTAATTTTGCAAAGGTCAGGAGAGCGTAAGTATGAGATCTCCACAGGTGGCCAAGATAAAGCAAAACAGGGAGACCCGATGAGAATAGCAAAACAACTTAGAAAATTGTAGATATGTGAAATACAAAAAGGAAAGGAACTTTATTGTTTGTTGCATCGGGCCCTCTGGAAGAAGAGACTTTGAATGGCAAAGAGACTTTGGCACAGAAGTCCATGATGTTGAAGTTTTGAACTGCAACCTCGTGCTGGAGAAGCCAGAGACTGTGCTAAGCTTGAGTGTGCTGCCTTGTCCCATGCTGAAAACTTGGGGAAGGGAAACCAACAGATTGAATATCCTGACATAGCATTTCTTGAACACTTTTCTTTTGCATAACATTATTTTCCACACTATTTGTATTCAGAGGTAAGGATTGGCAATAGGTTTATTAGTATAGGCCCTTTTATTTTGACAAGACACCACTAAGACTGCTTTGTTATTATTTGATGGTCGTAGCTTGCTCCCCTCTTTAGATTTAGGATTAGATAGGTGTTTTTCAAACCCAGTTGAAGTTCAATAAACACTGTTGAACTGTGGTCACTTGTGTCTATCTTACTGTTGATACCATGCCTTCCTTACAGTAGCTGACTCCCCTTGACCAGTCTCCACCGCACTGCCTTCTGGCCTATCATGCACTACGGGCTGTAACTGTAACCTCTACAGTCCCCCTCCTCCTTGCACTTACCCAGTTGCAGCGGTGTCCTGGCTGCACTACTCACAGCAATGCTGCCCTGATTGCACTTTCCCCTTCCCCACCTTACACATCCCCCGTCCCCCTCCCCCTACACGTTGTGTTACCACACTAGCACGATCTGAATGACACAAGTCATAGTAAGATCGTTGTCTTGTCCTTCCTCCGTACCCTCCCTTATCTTGTTGCACCTAAAAACGCATTTGTACAGGCGCGTTATAAATGATTTATCATATCATATCATATTTCTCCCTATCCGACTACCCCGCCTTCTCTTCCTTCCTCCTCTGCCCATCCTGTGGCACCTCCAACACCTCTGCAGGGTGTACCGCCGGCTAGTACCCCTCCCCGGAAGTCCTTCAAATGTGGGAACTTGCACCACATCGCTACTCTCAACTCTCGTTCAGCTGTCAAACACTCCCAAACACTCCTCTGACATCTGCCATCTCCTGGAAGAGCTTGATTTGGATGTACTCGGTCTCACGGAGACTTGGTTCACTGCCAGCTCTGTCACGAGTTTCGACACTCTCCTTACCGATGGCTACAAGATCCTCTCCAAACCAAGAACCAGCCATCCCAGGGGGCGGGGGTGTAGCCTTGATTTTCCCAGAGTGGATCCCTGCTTCTATCATTCCAATGCAGCACTTCTTATCCTTTGAATGCCTGATCTGCAGGCTCTCTATCTCTCCTGGCCTCGCTCTCACTGTGGCCACTATCTACAGGCTGCCTGGACAGGTTGTCCTCTTCCTCTCAGTGTGGGCTGACCCCTCCTCCTCGCTCCTTGCCTCTACCTCTAAACTTCTGCTCTGAGACTTGAACATTCACCTAGATGCAACCAGCCCTTCTTCAGGACTCTTTTGCAACCTCTGCGATTCTCTCTCTCTCTCTCCCTATTCTTCCCTCTGGCCCGACTCACCCTGCAGGGCACACCCTGGATGTTCTAATCTCCTCAGACATACCCTTCACTAACCCTCTCACCACTCCTCTCTCTTGGAGTGATTACTTTCTCCTTTCTTCCCAACTCTCTCTCTCAATCCTACAGGTCAAGCCAACTCCAGCACTGCCACCTACCTTCTCGGTCATCCGGCCCATGAAGCGTGTGTTAGTTGAGTCTTTCGTTGCTCCTTTCTCTCCTCCGCCTAAACCTTTGGCTGACTCACACCCTGACACAGCCCTCTCTAATCCTCATGTCTCTATCTCTAACACTCTGGATGTCCCTGCCCCGTCATGAGGATCCGCTTGAAGCCCAAATCGGAGTGCAACGCTTGGTACAATTCCAACCTCGCTGCCCTAAAACACAAGTGTAGGGCGGCAGAGAGGAAGTGGAGCACATCGGGCGCACCCCCTGACAAACTGGCCTGCCGCCTGCTCTAAAGGCAGTACAGACACTGTCCTCTCTAAGAAGAGAGCCTACATCCAAGCCTGCATCCAAGCCTGCATCTGTGCGGCATCTAACAACTCAGCTGAACTTTTCAAAATCTGCAAGGAGCTGGCCAATCCTGCTGCAGTCTCTACCTCTCCTGTTCCCCCCGAGGCCCTCTGCACAGCTCAGGGCATCCTGTCCACCCTCTCTTCCTGTAAATCCTCTGCCACTCCTGGCCCATCTGAGGCTGTCTCTCCTCCTCTTTTCTCCTCCTTTCCCCTGTTCACCCCTGATGATGTTGCTAGACAAGTCCGATCTATGAAAGTCTTGTCAAAGCAGGTTCTCCCCTGCTCATCCAGAACCATCAAGGACCACATCGACACCCTTGCTCCAGCCTTGGCCGAATTCTGCAATCACTCCTTTGCCACTGGAACTTTCCCCTCCCCCTTAAGTACTCTCTTGTGTACCCCCTTCTAAAGAAGTCCTTGGCCGATCCTTCCTCTCTGTGTCACGCTCACCTGATTCCCACGGAGGCGCAGGTCTGGCTTCGAGTGCTGATGCTTCTTCAGTGGTGAAGCGCAGGACTCTGAAGATGGACTGGAAGGGCCCCTCTACTCTGGTCTTTTCTGGCTCGCAGGAATATTCCCCTGTGCGTGAAAAGGGAGTATTACCTACTGATGGAATAATGCTCAAGCCTCCCACTCCCTTCCAGCCCTCCACGATACCCTTCCACGATTCCCCGTGAAGTCTCACCTTAGGGTCTGGAAGGATGAGTTCTCCATCCTGCTTCTGATGCAGGGGCGCGTTGAAACCCAGTTACTTCACTGGATTGAGGTTTGATGGGAGTTCAAAATAAGCTTGACTATTCAGGTGAGGCGCTGTAAGAGTTCTGTTGCAAGTTCAAAAGTTCAAGCTTAATAATAATGTTCATTGTGTTATTGCAGCAAGCGCTAATGCTTATGTCTTTTTTCCCCTTAGGGGCCGGGGTTCGGAATGCCGGAGATATGGCGCCGACCCGAAGTGAAACGTGCAGTTCCAGTAAATGACAGGTAAGTTCTGGATGAGCGTTCAGGTAATGTCTTTGCATTCGCTCATTCAATGTCCTTGTCTTTTTTTCCCCATAGGGGCCGGGGTCCGGAATGCCAGGAAGCGGCAGGACCCGAAATGAAATGGGAATAACCCAACAGGTAAGTCTTAGAAGGAAACTGAGCCTTTCCTATTCCCTTTCTTCTCTCACCTTGTTTTCTTGTCTTTTTCTCTCTAGGCTCTGAGAAGTGGGTGCGGATCCGGATGATCGCTGCTGAAGATGGAGGCGCCCAGGAAAGGTGAGTGAAATGCAGCGCTGCAGCGATCGAAGCGAAATGCTTTTAAAATGATGTCTTCCCTTTCAGGATCGTCGGTGTGATGTCTCCGTGATGCAGCTTTAGCTGGTAAGGTCTTCTTTCTCCCCAATTCTCTCTTATCTCCCTTTGCAGGCGACCCAGGATGCTGACAGGCGTGGCTGAAGTCCAGATGCAGGAGCTGACACGGTGAGCGTCCAGCTGCGAGGAGCAGAACAACGCGAAGCGTGAGTTGCTGATCGGGCGTGGTTTAAATAGCTTTGGAGGAAGTTCCAGGTATGTATCCTTCCACCGATCAGGTATGTATCCTTCCCCGACCACACCCAGGTGGAAAGTAGTCCCACAGGTAAAGTAGTTCCATTCAGGCCTCAAGAGGGCCTGGATGTAGCAGCATGGTCTGCATCAGGTAAGTGCACATTAAAACACTTGAACACATGTCTAGCTTTATGAGCCTGGCGCCTAAGGCGCCAGGACAGGGGTCTAACATGAGCCTGGCGCCTAAGGCGCCAGGACTGTGTCCGAAGGGACCCAGCTTGGGCCCGCTGGCACTTCCGTGGGGGGAATGATGCCTGCCTCTGGGGTTGCTGGGTCGGACCTGGCTCCTTGGAGGTAGGCATCATGACAGTACCCCCCCTCAAGGCCCCTCCCAAGGTTGTTCCCTCCGGGGGTTTTGGCTTGTTCGGAAATCTCCGGTGGAACCTTTGTATTAATCGAGGTGCGTGAACATGGTTACTAGGCTCCCACGATCTCTCCTGAGGTCCATATCCCTTCCAGTCAACAAGATAGAAGAGTTTTGACTTTAACACCTTGGAGTCTAAAATCTCTTTAACTTCGAATTCTAATTCCCCTTCAATTTGAACTGGGTATGGAGGGTTGGACAGTCGGGTCCCTGGTTGTACTGGCTTCAAAAGTGATGCATGAAAAACTGGATGAATACGCATGTTAGACGGTAAATCCAGTTTAAAGGCCACGGGATTGATTATAGCCTTGATGGGATAAGGTCCTATGAATCTGGGATTGAAGGTTCGCGGGCCCTTGAGGGGTAAATGTTTCGTTGCTAGCCATACCTGGTCTCCTACTTGGTAAGGAGGAGTTTTACTTCGGTGCAAATCAGCGTTTTCTTTATACTTTTTCTTGGCTTGCTGTAAATGAGTTGCAGCTTCTTTGAAGGCTCGGGTTATTGTGGAATGCAGATGATTTACTGCGGGCATTTCCAGGGTCAGAGGTGGGTCTAGGTCAGAGGTCCGAGGATGGTGACCATACAAAGTATAAAAAGGAGTTTGTCCGGTTCCAGAATGCACTGAATTGTTGTATGCATATTCTGCGATCCAAAGGATGTCTTTCCAATTTGACTCGGATTGGTGTAACATGCACCGAAGATATTGCTCGAGAGTCTGATTGGTTCTCTCGGTTTGTCCGTCGGTCTGGGGGTGGTGGCTGGTGGATAACCGCACATCTATTTGTGCTAGTTGGCAACACTTCTTCCAAAAATGGGAGATAAATTGACTTCCACGATCCGAGACTAATATGGAAGGGAAACCATGTATGCGAACTATATTCTGCAGAAATTCCTTGGCCAAGGTGGAAGCTGAAGGCAAGCCTTTTAAAGGGATAAAGTGGGCCATTTTGGAGAATAGATCCACAATTACAAGGATAGTGTTGTAATCAGCACAAGGAGGCAGGTCAGTTATAAAGTCCATTGACAAGGTGTGCCATGGTTCCGGTGGAATATCCAAGGGTTGAAGTAGGCCGGCTGGCCTTTTCTTTTGACCCTTGTTTTGGGCGCAAATTCCGCAAGACAATGCAAAAGACTTTATGTCTTTTCTCCAAGAAGGCCACCAGAAGTGGCGTTTGATTATTTCCTCCGTTTTAGCGATACCAGGGTGTCCTTCCATTAATGATTCATGATGATGGGCAATAACAAGTTCTTGCAATTCTTTACTTGGCAGAAACAACCGCTCCTGGAAGTAGGGTAAATCATCCTTAACGGTGTAATGAGGACCCTTTTGACTCCATTCCAGTAAGGCTGAAGAGTCTAGAAGTTGTTTTACTTGTGTTTGGATGTCCTCAATAGTTTGCAATGAAGTTAGGCCTAAGATTCTTTGTTCAGGTATGATTGGCACAGGTTCTAAACTCGAATTGGGTTCTTCCAAGCCAATCCGGGATAAGGCGTCCACTTTACCATTCTTGCAGCCAGGGCGATAGGTAATTACAAAATCAAATTCCGCAAAGAATAGAGCCCATCGGAGTTGTAGTGAAGATTGAGCTTTGGCCGTCTTTAAATACTGTAAATTTCTGTGGTCCGTAATTACGGTGATGGTGTGTCTTGCCCCGAGAAGGTAGTGACGCCAAGCCTTGAAAGCAGATTTAATAGCCAGTAACTCTTTGTCGGTAATTGCGTAGTTGATTTCAGGAGGAGAAAATTTCCTGGACCAAAAGGCCACAGGGTGTAGTTGGTTAGTTTCTGGGTCTCTTTGCGACAGGACAGCTCCCATGGCCGAACTGGATGCGTCGGTTTCCACAATGTAAGGGAGATCTGGGTGCGGGTGCTTCAATATAGGTGCAGAGGGGAATTTGGTTTTCAGGTCCTGAAAGGCTTGTTCGGCCTCAAGAGTCCATTCAAAGCGTTTGTTTTTCTTTAGGAGAGCTGTGATGGGTTGGACTGTTCGGGAAAATTCCGGGATGAATCTTCGATAGAAATTGGCGAAGCCGAGCATGCTCTGAACTCCCTTCACCGAGCTAGGAGATGGCCATTTGAGGATGGCGTCCACCTGTCGCGAGTCCATTCGGACTCCTTGAGGTGTCAGGATGAATCCGAGAAACTCAACTTCTGTGGTATGAAAAACGCATTTTTCGAGCTTTGCAAATAGTCTGTGCTGGCGCAATTTCTCAAGAACTGCCCTAACATGTTTTCTGTGATCGGATTCTGAAGAAGAGTACACCAGGATGTCGTCAATATAAACAATGACACAGACATCAATAAGTTCCCGAAGAACATCATTCATAAAGTACTGAAAGGCGGCAGGTGCATTGCACAAACCGAAGGGCATCACCTGATATTCGAAGAGCCCAAATTTGGTGCAGAATGCAGTCTTCCATTTGTCGCCTTCTTTTATATGCACCAGGTGATAAGCTCCTCGGAGATCTAACTTGGTGTACACACAAGCGTCTTTCACCTGGTCGATAAGCTCAGGGATCAGGGGCAGAGGATAACGATTCTTAATCGTTATTTGATTTAGGGCGCGATAGTCTATACATGTTCTAAGGTCGCCCTCTTTTTTCGGCACGAAGAACAGAGCTGAAGAGACAGGAGACTTGGACGGGCGAATAAAACCATTGGCTAGGTACTGATCTAAATACTGACGCAGATGCAAGTTCTCAGGTTCCGTAAGAGCATAAATCCTACTACAAGGTAGTTGAGCATTGGGTACCAGATTGATTTGGCAATCATAAGACCGATGGGGAGGTAACGTGTTAGCCTGTTCCTTCTGAAAAACGTCTTGGAATTCTTGGTATTCTGACGGTAGCTGTAAAGGGGTGGAAGTTGCTGAGGCTAGACCCATAACTTGATTTCTTGGATAACAAGTTGGTTCACAATCAGGAAAACTTATCTTCTTTGCTCGCCAGTCAATTCTGGGATTATGTGTTTCTAACCAAGGAATTCCAAGGATTACTTGAAATTGTGGGGCCTTGATCACATCAAACACAATTGCTTCCAGATGTCCATCCTGACCCACCAGTGTCACTTCAACAGTGGAATGCGTTACAGGCCCTGAGGCTATTTCGGTTCCATCTACTGTAGTAATGACATCTTGGGTTACTTTCGGGCGGAGAGGGAGCTTAATCCTAGAAGCCAATTCACGGTCTATGTAATTTCCAATAGCTCCACTGTCGATGTACGCTTTTATAGCATGCAACTGCTGAGGCTGTTTTGGGTCCACGAGCACCATTGGCATGACAAAATGCGAGGTCAAAGAGTTTGTTTTCAAGCTCGGCAAGCGGACCCCTACGCTTGTCGGGCTAGGTCGTTTCCCGAATCAGGTGTCAATAAATCGTTATCAGTGGCTCCAACCACCTTCTTAGGTGGTTTAACCGGACAATTTCGAAGAAAGTGACCGGAAGTCCCGCAATACAGACAAAGTTGCATTTGCCGCCTTCTCTCTCGTTCCTTCTGCGTTAATGGTCCTTTAACACCGCCGATTTGCATAGGTTTGGATACGTCAGGACTCTTGGAGTTAGCGTGGGTTTTGATCGGTACTCAGGTTTCGTACTTGAACCGATCTGCTTTTCTATTTTGAAGTCTGTGATCAAGTTGAACCACCAAGTCTATGTAGTCTGCGCAGACCTGGGGTTGATTTACAATCTGAGCTAGAACATCCTTAAGCTCTCCGCGCAGGCCTCGATGAAACAATGTGATCCTTTTGTTTTCTGGCCATCCAGTTTCCACAACCAGTCTATTAAAGGTGACAACGTAGGACAGGAGATCCTGATTACCTTGTCGTAAGGATAGCAGTTCGTTATCAAGGGCCTGTCCTTGAGAGTGTCGAGCAAACAATCTTTCCATGCTGGCCTGGAAGCCCTGAAAATCCTGGGGAATGGGATCATCCTGATTTATCAATGGAATAGACCAATCGGCAGCACTGCCACTGAGGTAAGATAGTATAAAGACTACCTTGGTCTGGTCGTTAGGGAAGGCCCCGTGTCTGCATAGAAAGTGTAAACGACATTGGTTCATAAAGACGGCATATTTCTTGGGATCCCCCGCAAAACGTTCAGGCGGGGCCAAAGGCATGTGTCCAGGTAGATTGATTTGAACCGGGTTATTCAAACCCATTGATGTGGAAGTACCTCCGGAATTAGGTAAAGGAGTGTGCCCTGCCTGGGCCTGCAATAACCTTTTGGCCAGGTAATCTGTTCTTTCCTTTGATAGGATCAGTTCTCTTTTGAGAGCGTTAGTCTCCTGGCAGGCTGAGTGCACTTCTGCCCGTAATTCCCCCAAAAGCTGGGCCAGCTGATCTGTCTCGGAAGTCTCCATAGCGCCCGGGTGGGAAATTGTGGGTAGGCTTCGCGTTCTGTCACGCTCACCTGATTCCCACGGAGGCGCAGGTCTGGCTTCGAGTGCTGATGCTTCTTCAGAGTTGAAGCGCAGGACTCTGAAGATGGACTGTAAGGGCCCCTCTACTCTGGTCTTTTCTGGCTCGCAGGACTATTCCCCTGTGCGTGAAAAGGGAGTATTACCTACTGATGGAATAATGCTCAAGCCTCCCACTCCCTTCCAGCCCTCCACGATACCCTTCCATGATTCCCCGTGAAGTCTCACCTTAGGGTCTGGAAGGATGAGTTCTCCATCCTGCTTCTGATGCAGGGGCGCGTTGAAACCCAGTTACTTCACTGGATTGAGGTTTGATGGGAGTTCAAAATAAGCTTGACTATTCAGGTGAGGCGCTGTAAGAGTTCTGTTGCAAGTTCAAAAGTTCAAGCTTAATAATAATGTTCATTGTCTTATTGCAGCAAGCGCTAATGCTTATGTCTTTTTTCCCCTTAGGGGCCGGGGTTCGGAATGCCGGAGATATGGCGCCGACCCGAAGTGAAACGTGCAGTTCCAGTAAATGACAGGTAAGTTCTGGATGAGCGTTCAGGTAATGTCTTTGCATTCGCTCATTCAATGTCCTTGTCTTTTTTTCCCAATAGGGGCCGGGGTCCGGAATGCCAGGAAGCGGCAGGACCCGAAATGAAATGGGAATAACCCAACAGGTAAGTCTTAGAAGGAAACTGAGCCTTTCCTATTCCCTTCCTTCTCTCACCTTGTTTTCTTGTCTTTTTCTCTCTAGGCTCTGAGAAGTGGGTGCGGATCCGGATGATCTCTGCTGAAGATGGAGGCGCCCAGGAAAGGTGAGTGAAATGCAGCGCTGCAGCGATCGAAGCGAAATGCTTTTAAAATGATGTCTTCCCTTTCAGGATCGTCGGTGTGATGTCTCCGTGATGCAGCTTTAGCTGGTAAGGTCTTCTTTCTCTCCAATTCTCTCTTATCTCCCTTTGCAGGCGACCCAGGATGCTGACAGGCGTGGCTGAAGTCCAGATGCAGGAGCTGACACGGTGAGAGTCCAGCTGCGAGGAGCAGAACAACGCGAAGCGTGAGTTGCTGATCGGGCGTGGTTTAAATAGCTTTGGAAGAAGTTCCAGGTATGTATCCTTCCACCGATCAGGTATGTATCCTTCCCCGACCACACCCAGGTGGAAAGTAGTCCCACAGGTAAAGTAGTTCCATTCAGGCCTCAAGAGGGCCTGGATGTAGCAGCATGGTCTGCATCAGGTAAGTGCACATTAAAACACTTGAACACATGTCTAGCTTTATGAGCCTGACGCCTAAGGCACCAGGACAGGGGTCTAACATGAGCCTGGCGCCTAAGGCGTCAGGACTGTGTCCAAAGGGACCCAGCTTGGGACCGCTGGCACTTCCGTGGGGGGAATGATGCCTGCCTCTGGGGTTGCTGGGTCGGACCTGGCTCCTTGGAGGTAGGCATCATGACACTCTGGCTATCGCCCGATCTCCATCACTAACTTCCTGGGTGAACTCTTGGAAATTCATACATACTGAATCTGTTGGTTGCCTCTATGACGACCAGTCTGGCTTCAGAGCAGCCAGAAACATGGAAACTGCGCTCCTGAACACCCGTGAAGACTTGCTCTCCAATCTTAACTCTAATCTCCCTTCTGCCCTCATTCTCCTAGATCTATCCTCTGCTTTTGGCACGGTCAACCACGCCATCCTGTTCAATCACCTCTGTGACAACCTTGGTATTACTGATCAGGCCCAGCATGGTTGACCTCCTTTCTCACCGACCGACCCTCTCAGGTCCAACTGGGATCTTTCCTCTCTTCTATCTCTCTCTCTACTTGTGGTGTTCCCAGGGGTCTAACCTCTCTCGCCGGCTCTTCAACCACTACCTGACACGTCTTTCCCACTGCATTGCTACTTTTTGCTCTCTTTCATGCTCCCTTCAGCCACCTCTGCTTCTTCTCTCATACCAGACTGTCTGGCTGCAATTCAGGAATGGTTTGCCACCAATTATCTCTGCCTTAATGCCAGTAAAACTGAGATCCTCCTCAATGGGACTCCTGCTTCCTCCTTTCCTCTCTCTCAGGCCGTCCACCAGTGATAGCAACATGTTCGAGTTAAGGAGCTAACTTTATCACTTTGTTTTGGCTTAATGGTATTTATTCAGCTTTTTGTTTACTTATAACATGTTACAGGTGCTTTTCATTTTCAGCACTTAAAAAAGGAGGAAAGAGACCACCAGGGGGGGCACGGGAGAAAAAATGGCTGCTTAGTGTTCGGCTCTCACTTCCTCCAGCATTTAAGCGAAGAGATTGAGCACTCCCAGCCTGGGAAAAGACCCAAAAAGGATACACGTTAATAGGTGAGGTGGCAAAGAATACGAAAAGCCACAAGCCAGAGCAGAAACTGGGGAGCATAACAGCGTTCGGCAGAGGAGGTCGGGGCGCAGGCTGCCAGCAGCGGGGAGTACAAGATAACCTGCGGCTGAGAAACAGACAGGACCCCATGATAGAGCAGAGGCGCACCCTATGCATTTTCAGAGGAAGAGTAATCGCGGGACGCAGACGCTGAAGCAGTGAGGGACCGGTGCCGGGAAACGCAGCTGAATGAGGAGGGACGAGGGAGTAAGGCAGACAGCAAGGAGGGAGGGCCTGAGGAAAGGAAAGAGACATTGGAATCGAGCAGGGGGGAAATTAGCCCCCCCCCCCGCACGTCCCTCGTGGCCCTGAAGCGAGTGACAGGAAGCAGGGAAGAAGGCCCAGTAGCAGAAGCATCAGGGGAGGCGGAAAGGAGAAAAAGGGGTAGCCAACAAACCCTTAACTTATAAAAAAGGGCTAAAGCAGAGACACAAGACCCATATCGGAGCTGCGAGTGGCGGAAAAGTGACAGTGATCTCATGGTTGCGCGCTGAGGCTTCACTAAATAGCAGCTAATATCCCGGTCTCAGTGTCGCACACATATTGTGAAACATCGACCCCATGCTGCCGTACCCATACCGCAGTAGGGACTGGAAGGGTTAAGTGATCCCAGTGTGCCAGCGAAAGAGAAAGGGCCTCTGGGACCATAGAGACAGACAGCCATAAGGCATTGCGTGGGCACCCCAGTGCCTTGTCCTCCCCCCCTCCTCCATGCCCTGGCCCCTCGCTCCCCCCCTCTCCTCCCCTTGAGCAACCCGACATATGTCATACATTACACGTTGGAAAAAACAACTCAGACACTTTGTAAAGTTGGAAGATTAACATGCCTCAGCAGCACAAGTGCCCCAACGCTACACATATCCCACATCCGTCGTTAAGGCCGAGACCGCCCTCCGGTGCCGGCCCATACCTTTCTGCCTGCCTATATGATCATCGCTTGGCGATGCCTGTCTATTTGAGACCTTTCTACTCTATTCTGTCCCCCCTTCGTCCCCCAATTGCCGCTTGTACTGTAAGCCCAATCCTATCTATGCTGCCCCCCATGTCTCCCTTCCGTCTTGCCGAGCCCCTAAGAACTTCCCAGTTCCCTCTCCCCCAAGGCCTCCCTGTAAATTCTGACCCATTGCCCCCCTGCCAGCGTCATATTTCTTCCGGGTACCCTATCCCTTCTCCTTCCTTCCTTACCCAAGCTTGCCCCTGCACTCCCCAGGTCCCCAGTTTTTTGGGTCCCGCCAAAACCCCCCCTCCCTGTCATTTCTGCCCCTCCATATCCTAGCTCCATTTCATTTCCCCCCAGAGGCAGACTCCCCCGACCTGTTCTTCCGTACCCCGTCTCTTGTCCCCCCAGCTTTTGGTCCTTGCCCCCCTTATTCCCGGGACCGGCTTCCTCCCCCCTGTTCCCTCTATTCGCCTTGTCACCCTGTCTTGGATCCCCCACCTGCCTCCCCCTCATGCACCCCTCCTTCCCTGAAGGCTTCCCCTTGTTGTTATTTTGTCACCGTTCTCTGACCCCCCCCGTAGACCCCTCTTGCTCCCCCCCCGACCGACTTCCCTTAGTGGCCTTGTTTGTGAGTTTGTTATTCGTTCCCACCCCCCCGCAATTTTGGGCTTGGAATTGGCTCCCAAGTCCCCTACATCCCTCCCCTTTTTCCCAGGGCCTCCCCCGAGCCTATTACTCTTGGGGCACCGTAAATCTAATCTGTTGGCTGATCATTCCCCTATGGGACTGCCAGTGCTTCGTTAAAGTGATTGCAATGTAACTCCGCTGGGCGACCTGTAAAACAAAAGACAATTCATTACAAACAAAACCACGATCCGGGGAGGCGGGAAACCGAGGGAGAATGTGCTAGTGTCTACAAAAGCCTGTGCCTCAATGGGCCTGCTTCTCCCTCGGTTCCTTGCCCCGCCCCTCACGTTTCCCGCACTCCCGTCCACTTCCGGGAGCGGGCTAACGTGTTCCTCCCCCAACACCCGCCCCCTGACCTGTTTGAGTCGTGGGGGAGCAGGTCGGCTGGGCAGCCCCCACTAAGGGGCGCCGCCCGCTATGCCACCTTTGCTGGTGCGTTCGCCCGCCAGAGTCTTTGCACCTAAGCTCAACCCTCCCCCCCCCAGACGCATCCACTCAGCTGCCACTGCAAAGTTAAAAAGTCTGCTGCCAGCAGAGTACCGGAACTGCGCGTTTCCTACAATTGATATATCTGCCAAGGTCTGGCCATCGCAGAAGCACTGTATTCATTCCAGCTCGCCATCTCAGCTACTGATACTTAGGTTTCGTCACGGCAGGCTACGGGGAGAACTGCTTCCACCTCCTTCGTCAGGGCAGCCAAAAATTGCCATTACAGCAGGGGCTACCAGCGAGTGGATACCTCCGCTTGCCGTGCCTCCTGCAACGGTCATCAGTACCATGTGCACCGGTGACCACTCTTTCCCACTCCAGCCTGCACACATCGTTGCTGCCATCTCTACCGCCTACACAGGTAACTGAGGCCAATTAGTAAATTCCATCTCCCCTACATTGCTGCATGTGCTTGCCAACTACTGCCTACTCTTGAACACTCTGGGCACCTGGCACTGTTGTTTAGTCATTGCTGGAGATGGTGCCCCACATCTCTGCCCACACCAGTACCTTCTATGCTCACCGTAAATCGCTGCCAGTTATTCACTGAGGACTGCTATTAATTGGTTCAGCAGTGGACTAAAGTGGTATGAAGAGGAACCACAATACAGTGGTTCCACAGAGAGGAGAACATGCCCAACTGCCGGAAACAGAACACGGGACACCCTTTAGAGACAGGATAAGAAGAGCGGAAAGTGCACCAACAGGCAAGGTATAAGCGGAGGCCACTGAAACAAAGGACAGGGAAGTGAAAACACAGAGGAGGAGAAGCTTAGAAGGACTCGAGGCCGGACAGGAGAGTCAGAGGGCAGTGCTTGTAAGGGACGTTGGACACAGAGAGGAAGAGAGAAAACACAAAGACAAAGGAAAGGAAGTCAAAAAGAAAAGAAAGAAACAGGAAAGGACCACAAGAGGAAGTCCTGAAGGCGGTGACGAAGAATTGATACAATGGCACAGCAACTCAGGAATCAAGGAGGATTACCGAAGAAGGCACCAAAGGGTAGAGTGCTGACAGAAGAAGACATGTCCCTCCTCTGCTACACAAGTTTCTTTTCGACAAACTGGAAACATGGTTGAGGCTTACGATCTCCTGGCTACTGCTGTTAAGATCACACTACATCCCCTGGTAATGTATTTATACCAAGCATTGCTGATAGAGTTACCAGACATGTATTTTGCAGATTTAAGAGGGAGAATCAGCAATTTCTGTGGCAAGGAAAGAAACCGAGAGTAGCATATAGAATATTGGTACAGCCCAAAGAAAAGGGCAGAGTTGACCTCCCTGACATGCGCATCTATTATAGGGATGCCCATTCTCGAGCCTTAGTCCCCCACCTGTGGGGGGATGACAGAAGCAGTGGATGAGTATTGAAAATTACCAATGGCGACCAGTTACGCCGGGGGAATGGCTCGGGGATCTGCAGAAGGTAATCCCGAAAAAGGCAAAGGCACACAGAATGGGAAATAGAAGGAGTCACAACCTGGCCGTCTCCCCTGAGCCATATATGGGCTCCCCCTAATACGGGAGGACATCCGGACCACGCTAGATTACAGGATTGGTTTTAGGTGGGACTGGAAAGAGGAGGACAAGTCCTTAAGAAGGGAGAATGTATCGACGTGGTGGAACCAGAGGAGAGTGTGGGCATAGGCAGGATCTCAGTGTTCAAATACTTGCAACTTAAGGGGGTGCTGATATCAGGAAAATGGAAGGGCAAACTGCAAAGAGACACTGACATAATAAGGACACTAACATAGGTTATATGATACAGGTAGCAATCGAAAATAAACCTGTGATTCACACATGATGAAACGTACGAACTATAAGGCTGAAAGAATGTGATATATAATTAAAAGAAATAATGAAAAACAAGGTAACGGGGTCACAGGTGGAAATATTGGGTGCATGGGAGGAAGCATAACATTAGCCCATTGAATTAAAGGTTGACCCTTCCCTCAACCCCTAGGAGGTCAGCCAATGGGCACAAGAACCCACAAGTGTGAGTGTCGGATTGATGAGAATGTAAAGGTCTTCACTGGATATTTTTTATTTCCCAATTATTTCCAACCCATACCCTGATAGTCACATCTCTGGCCAGGTATTGTGACGCTCAGGTGGCAAGCAAAAATGCCTTCAGGGCTGTAGTGAAGCTCCACCCTTTATAATGCCTGGGCACGTCCTACTCTCTCCGGCATTCTTTGCTGTGCGTGTCCTTTTGCACTTAACCACTTTCCTTGTTGAATTGTACACACAGCATGAGATGCTTCAATGCAGTGCCAAGTCCAGTAGAAAGACTCAGCCCCTCTACTTTATAACTGACAGTAGCAAAAGCTAAACTAATAGTACTATTTTTTTCTTATTATTGTTGATGAGCGACCAAAGGTAGCAGATACCATACAGGGGGTTCTGGGAGACATTTTGTGCAGTGAGAGGAAAATGTGACAGAGGGAAATAGATGGTGATGGGATGGAGTGATAGAACTGGTTCTGAAATGTGTGGTGGGCCAACGCCGCGTTTATTGTCCTGGCCTCTGTAAAACCTTGTGACAGCATTGGCTAGGCCCGTGGCTTCCCAAACTATTACACCCCAGTCTAAATCGGGCCTAAATCACAGCGCATTCACTACACCAAGCCCCTTTCTCCTATCTATCTCAGGCGTGTGTAAATATTTTTCATATGCGTGCTTTCACAGGCAACAAAACGAGCCATTTTGCATGCCTGCCTCTGAAACAAACCACTAACTCTTTTTTCCTTGCCAAAAAAATGAGAAATGGTATTTTCACTCCATTTCTATTTTGAACTCGATGGAAAAAATGAAGCTCGTGGGATTACAGACGGAAAGGATCCAAGCACTGGAGAGGGACACTGCCTCAAGCTTTCTCATCGGAGCCTCCAACTTTCGCAAGAGGACGGTTGGGATCCACTGACCAATTTTGGTGGTCATTTTTGTCTTTGATTTCTGTCGGAAAAGACGTGTGAACTCACTGTTAATTAGGCTAGACCTAGGAGGAGGGACATATATTCTCCATTAGAGCTCTGTGGTTGGAAGGATCGTAAATTCGTCAAGGGAATAAATACAGAACAGGGGGCCCGGTCAGGCGGATGCAGGCATTGCTAACATTCCCTCCGTCTTTCATTTGGAAAATGCTCATCAAGTCGCGTTTTCAGTTTTGGTTATCAGGCAGCACTTTAGCTGCGCTGTAGGACAGCCCCTAGACGCTCACACCAGAATAAATACAACCCACTAATGAAAAAGAACCAACACACCACTTGCAAGGATAACAAGGTTTATTTCCATACAAAAGGGAAAAAGGCCTGGCAAAATCTGCATGAGCAGCACATTATGAAGGTACACAGCATCATTAGTGACATCATTACATACAGTAGAAACCCACACGGCTGGTTGGTGTGGCCCTACACATGGGTAACCTGTTCCATAGGTGATGCCAGGCCATTGGCCCAAGCCCCGTCCGTCCATCTTCTTTCACGTGGGGGATGCTGCATCAGTCTCAAGCCAAGTAATAGGCAATTATTTTGCAAAGTAAACAACATTTCTCAATCTACGTAGAAGTGCACCTGGTACGAGTAGACAGGGGCCCGGGGGGGAAAAGATGAGGTCATCCTAACACACACCCTTATTATTTTTATTAAAATTATTATTATAATTGGTTATTTATAACATGCTTAATACCCAGAGGTTTATAAGTGCGAACCCAGGGATCACATCTGTGTTGCTTGGCGTCCTCTTGTTTCCAAGGCGAGCGCGTTGCCCCTGAGCTATCCCCCCCTTCACTCGATCCCAGACAGGCTGGCACCTCACCAAGGTCTTCCACCCTCGTTCTGGGCTATAATTTGTTCCCTCCCTGCACCTCACAGCACAAATCACGTGACCTAGAAGTGGAGGCAGGAAAGCCCTGCTTTCTGATCTTTTTGATCAATTGGGGGTCTAACAGGTTTATGCTCGGTGGTCTGGTGCTGACTGGTACCTTGGAATTCAGGGATCTTAAAACTAGGGCATTTGGGTCCCATAAATTAGAATTGGGACTGGTGGGGGTTGGAGCCCGTACCCTCCTTCTCATGGGATCGTATTGTTCACAAACACTCAGCCCTCCTCCCATGGCCTTGCAGGGCACATTCTTCCCTGGGCCCGACGGTTGGCAACATTTTAGGACAATGAAGGGTTTATGGATCTGTGTAGATATGGCCTTTCTCATCAGTGCCTGGCATACAACCTATTCCTTTGCTCATGTTCGCGGCCTAGACCTGGAGTGCTGACTGCTGCGCTACATTTAAGCTTTTTGCCACAGTATGGCTGCTAATATCTAAGATGGCTGCTTTTCCTGCATGTGCACTGCATATATGAAGCATGCAATAATGTAATTGGACGGAAGCCTTTAAGGCACCTCCAGCCCCCTGGTTTCCTACAATACATATGGCAGCCTTTGCCTTATTCTGAAGGACTTGGGGATGCAGGAAGATAGTGTCCCCTTTTGAACATTCCCCCCATCGTTAATTCTACATTAACAAACTTCCCATTAAGTCCATCCTTCTCTGTCCCTCGCCAGTGTTCCTCCTCCAACCTCTCAGCCTCTAAAGAAGGTGGTGATCCCTCCTTTGGAACCCATGCTCTACATACATGATGCAAACTATGGCCAGATTGGCCATACTCCTCAGGGGTGCAAGTCATATATATATATACAACCCCCATCTCCTTGCTCCCTATAATGCTCTGGGTCAGGTGGGGGTGTAGTGAAGGTGGGGGTGTAGTGATAGTGCTGGAAGGGTGTTGGTTTGTTTGGGTCACCTGTTTGGACAGCACTAACTTTCGTACCGCGAGGTGCATTAGACACCCCAATTGAAACCATCATCATGACACTGCTAGGTACTGCTTTGGCACAACATCAAAGTCCCAATTGGCAGGTGCAAAAAAGGACCAACACAAACACGATGATGGGCACCAGCATCTTCATGATCGCCCCCATCCAGGATGGTGCTCAAGCGAAAAGGCTGTCAAACCAGCCATCTTGTTACATGCCAGCTTCAGTTTGCATGTGCAATCCGAGGGTGTGCAATGCTTTCATTATTTGCGTCAGGGAGCCGTTCCCTGCGTCGTTGGGAGGCACAAATGTGCAGCAAGAATCGACAATCTTGCGGAAAACCCTCCCTTCCATCGCTGTGAGCAGGTCAAGCACATTTCGGATCTGGAGGGCCATCATTCTTATGGCACGCATCTCGACCTTGATTGCATTGAGGCCTTGTTCCGTGTCGTTCGCCAGCTGTACGACCTCCCATCGCACAATTTGGAGCCACTTGGCATTGGTGGCTGTTTGGACCCTAGGTAGTAGAGATGCAAAAAAATAGTCTTCTTTGCTAAACAGTCTATATTCGTGAGGTATATCTTTGAGCAATTTGGAGGAGTCTTGAGACAGATAATTCAATCTCCTTTTTCTGTGCGATTTGCGGTTCTTTTCTTTCTCAGTTAAGACACGGAAGATGGGGAGCTGCAACAGGTTTTTGGTTGGCCCCATTATGACTGGAGCTGGGGTTGGGGCAGGCATGCTCTTCGATCCCACTACAAGGTGTTCTTCATGGATCACAAGAATCGCAGAGTGCAAGGTGGACAGTGAGCAGTAGCCCCTCCATGATGGTGGGAGATGCAAGAATGCCTGCTGTCCACACACCCAGTAGTAGTCCATTACTGCAGTGGTGCCTTTTTTGAGGCCTGGAATGAACAATCTTTTATTGCATCTCATATTGGCCCCTACGAAAACGGTTTCTTTGATGTAAAAACATAGTTCAAGAGTTTCTTCCTGTTGAACTTTTGCTGGCATTTCCTTAGCTTCGACCCACGTTAGTTTTGCGATATGTTCATTCCAGAATTGCGCACATGCTTTTTTCACTTGAGCATGGGCGTAGGACATGGGGGGAACAGGGGGAACAAATCCCCCCCAGAAAATGTGTTTTGTGTGTCGTGCAGGGATCTGTTTTTGAAGTGGGGGGGAGGGGCTGCTTACTATGTAAACTTCCCTCTCCCCCCTGGCCCCCAAAGCATGGGGGCAGTACCCTGGGGGCAGATGGGTGATCATCTTTCCCTCTGCCCACCCACCGAAACACGCCGCCAACAACAGATGTCCTACCTTCCCACGTTCCCACAGGTGTCCTGATGAAAACAGTACCTCACATGTGTGGATGCACCTACCTCGGCACAAAGGGAAAAGGCTAACCCTCTGGTAACCCCAAGCCTTTCGACAGAGCAGATTTTGCGCATGTGGACAACATACAGATTTGGGCCTAGGGTGTCGAAGCCACCAAGGAAAACAGGGAACCCCATGCATTTCCAAAAAGAGGACACCCGTGGGAATCCACAGAGGTCTGACTTGCGCGAATCGCCCCAAAATGTATTACCCACAATCCCCAGCAAAGTCTGAAATTTTGTGAAAAAACTACAATTATCAGACATTTCCCTCTTGCTACTCACCGAACCACGCCGCAACTCCACATGTCCTACCTTCCCGCATTCCCACAGGTGTCCTGACATAAACGGTAGCTCACATGTGTGGGTGCACCTACCTGGGCGCAAAGGGAAAAGGCTAAACCACTGGTAACCCCCAAAGGGTTTGGGGAGACAACCTACAGATTTGGGCCTAGGGTGTCGAAGCCACGAAGGAAAACAGGGTACCCCATGCATTTCCAAAAAGAGGACACGCGTGGGAATCCACAGAGGTCTGACTTGCACGAATCGCCCCAGAATTTATTACCCACAATCCCAAAGTAAAAAGTGTGTTTTTTCCACAAAATTTCAGACTTTGTCAGGGATTGTGGGTCATAAATTATGGGGCGATTCACGCAAGTTAGACCTCTGTGGATTCCCAAAGGTGTCTTCTTTTCGGAAATGCATGGGGTTCCCTGTTTTCCTTCGTGGCTTCGACACCCTAGGCCCAAATCTGTAGGTTGTCCACATGAGCAAAATTCCTGACAATCTGCTGTGCGAAAAGACTTGGGGTTACCAGTGTTTTAGGCTTTTCCCTTTGCACCCAGGTAGGTGCACCCACACATGTGAGGTACCGTTTTCGTCAGGAAACCTTGTGTTGTTGGCTGTGTGTTTCGGTGGGTGACCAGAGTGAAATGTGCGGAAATTGTGTTTTTTTTTCTGTCATTTTCCCGATTTCCCCCCAAACTATGGAATCTTTCCCTACATAGTTGTTGCCTGACCTGCGCAAATCACCCCTTCCTAAACTTGGAATATTGTCTACTTTTCAGAAATGTATGCCTTTCTGGCTTCCCATTCAGCTTTCCTACCCTTTTCTTCCATTCCGTCCATGCATGTCCTATTGGACAAAAAAAAACCAAAATTGCCTACCTCTAACAAAATGGCTGATTAGCATATCAAAATATGTTATTTTGGTTTCCACTCAATCTGTTCTTGAAAGCCTGGAAAATGGCGAATCCAGCACAGCAAACCATTTGCTCCTAGCTCTTACAAGGAAAGCACTACAGGCTTCTTTGTACAACATTTTATTGGCATTTTCTGAAAAGAACCCCAATTATTTCCTTTTTGGTTATTTTCTCTCACTCCCCTACAGCAAATTAGGATTCCTGGGTGGCGTTACGACCGCCTACATGTGGGAAAAAAGGGGCCAACTTTGGCCGAGATATCTCATGTAACAAAGAAGTTACAAGGAATTGAATGGTGACATACCGAAATCACCAAAAAAAGGCCTTGGCACTGGGGGGGAAATACCCATGGCAGTTAAGGGGTTAAGATGGTAAAGCCCCAGAGGAGATATCATTTGTAAGGTAGCTCAGTTAGTTAATGCTCCAAATGCAGATTATGCACAGAAATATGTAACACCTGTGTTCACTTCCTGGCTTAATATTCCGGTGGGATAATAGGCAGAGTGAATGCATTCAGCTTCCGATGCAACACAACATTTTCCAGGTCAATTGGTTCAGAAAAAGTGGTGGAAAACACTATTACTGTCGCTTTTTCTAATTAGCCAGATTTTCGTGCATTTTCTGGGCGGAGTTCGGGAGCCGAATGGACATACCAGGACCCCCTGTATTTCCCGCTCCATCAGACAAATGCGGCCTTAATGCCAGCATGGATTCTCATGCTGGAAATAAGGAAAGGGATTCCTCTGGGATAAACCTGGTAAAAGCGAGCAGAGTCCAGAGGAAGCCGTTGTCAATTCTGCCAGCAATCCCTAATTGCGCAAGGTATTTACACTCTTCCAAAGTGGAAAAGCAATGTGATTTCACCTGCCTTTTATGCTAAAATCTTCAATTTTGTGGCGTAAAAGTAAAAACATGTGGCAATGGAAGTGGTCGACTCCATGCAGTTTACTTTGCGCCTTGATGCTTGGGGGTTTTGCGTGATGCTACACATGTAATAAATAAATAAATACATTTAACATGACCCCAGATAAATGGCAATTCATGATCAGAATGAGTGAGCATGGCATGTCGCTGGTAAGAGGGTGTTCTGTGCTTCTTGAGTGCGTTGGCAAATGCCCTTAATTGCCATCTCGCGTTAAGCAGGTGCTTAAACCCATCAGTGTGGATTGCGCAATAAGTCGTCGACAGGGGTATTTCAAATGGCCAATTTCGCACTTTGGGTGAAATGGACAAAGTGGGAGAATGTTGCCCAGCATGTGCCACTTTCTCTGCGGAGTGAATTGTGCCCACCCCGAGGAAGAAGTGTAAAAAACCCACAAGGGCACTGTTCCCTGCTCTTTCTGCGTGTGTCTCTCCCACAGGGCGACAGCTGCCGACTCAGACATGGCTAAGTCTCAGGTAGCAAGCCTGTACCCTAGTTAATGTGGCAAAGGATTCCAGACTTCTGAGGCTGATAACATTAGTAGCATTGAGTTACATGCCACCTGACAGGTATGTGTGATAAAGTTGCAAAGCAGAGCTGTTAGTGGGCTAAAGCAGGAGGCAATGTCTGCCCACCCTCAAAGGGTACGTACAACCAAAAGTAATTAGTCCCTCCCCCCATCATGGCTGTAGGGGCCAGGCTCCAAACCAGGGCAAGAATGCCCTCCAATCATCCATGCCCACGAGTAGGGTACCCCTTGTGCTCCAGGAACCCTGTTGAGCAACCTCTGTGCTTTCCAGGTGATACTAACGTTATTTAAAGCCAGAAGTCTAAAAGGTAATCGCTTAAATGCAGCTGGAAGTTAGCTCCTGGCGTGATCAAAATGCCTTAACCAAGTGTGACATTATCCCCTTCATTTATAAGCAATATTTGTGTTCTCGCGTTTCTTCATCCACTGAATTACTGTTAGAAACAAAGGCAAGAGTTGTCTCTTGTGTAGACTTTAGAAAGGCAGTTGCCAGCCTCTGGCACAATATGCCCATGTTCTTCCAATATTGGCTAGCTGTTGCCCTCTTATGGCCAGGTAGAACCATCATGGCAGTGACTGGCTAATGCCTTTCCCCTGCAGACAGAAAAGCAGAAATAAGAGGCCAATTCAAGATACAGAACAAACAGATGTTAAGACAGACTGCAGCTGCCATTGCTGTGTTAGGGAGAATATGTTGAGTGTTCAAGCAAGGAGGTATGTATTAAGCAAGCAAGCAGTGAGACAAGGGAGAGGCAAAGAAAGGCCAGAGGGGCTCTTTGAATAATGTAACAGGGCAGAGGACCCATGCTCTGCCGTCCTAGTAACATATGAGAGAATCAAATAGATCAGGCTTTGCAGGAAATGTGTTAAAGAGAAAGGAACAGAGTCCAGCTCTGCATTCAGAATAACAATGGCAAAGAAAGGCTAGGCTCTGATGCCAGCATGAGATGGAATAAGAGGGACCAGACTCACCGTGAGAGGCTGGCTCGGCCCTCGCAGGGGTTCTAGAGGGGCAGCCCACATATCGGGCTGCCCTTCTGGCCACCCCCCTGGGTCCACATACACCCCACCTACTAGGCATCCCCCGGGTCCGACACATCCGGCCGCGGACCTCGGGAGTGCTTTTAAGGGCTTGGGCTTGCGATCACTCATCCTCCTTGTTTGCTGTACCCCTTCTCCCGGAGGACAAAGTAGCAACATCACACACCTGGACCCTCTACTCCCATAACAGGGCTTACTCAGAGGTACAAACAAGATTTCCTCTTTCTTTGAAACCCCCATCCTTACATTCCAAGAGACACACATGTCTCCTTACCCCACACAAAAAAAGTAGCAACTTGCAGTTGGTAGAAAAGGCTGCAACTCCTTTATTTGGCAGGAGTCCACTTACAGGTGATCTGCCTCTTAACGAGCTGGTGTCCTAGCTGTGTCCCACTGGAAGTAATCATTATTTCCTCTCTCTTACCATGAGCTCATAGTCAGATGATAAATCCAGAAATGCAACATACAGAGACATGTTCTTTGCTGCTGCATCCTTTAATTTTCTTCTGTTTTCTTTTCTTCTTTTCTCTTGTTTTATACAGTGATATTTGTAATTTAATATGTACTGCTATTTTAATTCTAATTTTGTGAAAAGTCGAAGTATTTGACTAAAACACAATAAATAAATAAATAAATAAATAAATAAAGCAAAGTCCCCAAGATGTCCCATGTCCCCCCAGATTTTATGTGTCTCCTACCCCCTGCACTTGAGCCAACACTTCATCCCCAAATCCCAGTAACCCTCCTGCTGCGCAACTCATTGATGTTTCTTGCCACCTGCTGTCTACGTATTTGACTCCTCGTACTTACGTATTCCCAAGTATTCCCTCCACAAACACTGGATGCTTTTGGGATTTTAGGTACATTGCAGCTGGTGAGGATCCATTGTTTCTAATCGCACACTTTGCGCCTGGAATGTGCCTCACAGCCTACACAGTACCAGATGAACCAGGCATTGAGCCTCTAAAATTGGTAATTCCTGTGATATTAATACCTTGGGTGCTCCTGACACATCTGGAATCAACAAACAGACATAACAACTTCCATTCACCCTTCTCTTTCCCACCGAACCCATGTCCGCGTACCAACTATTGGCGAGTTCTGGATGGTGCACATCTTCTATTTTTTTTAGACCAAGTCTGCAGTATTTTTCATATTTATACTTCCTAAATTGCCTTTTCCATGTGCAAAAACTATGTTATATACATTTTCAAAAGACCTGGTGGGATCAGAAGGTATCATAGAAGAAATAATAGAATCATTGGTGTTATGAATAGTACTGTCACTTCTGATTTGATCATTGACATGGGGATCTGTGGCCACAGTGTTGTGTGTGAAACGAAATGAGTACACATGCATATTTGTACATTTGGTTGAATTGAAATCCTGAATAGACCCAATTGGGAGAGCGTTGGAGTGTGTTGCCGTGTGGTGGCTATTGCAATGGAGTCTTTCCTTGCTGGCTGGTACTGGAGGCGGTCTGTTGTGCTCATAACATCACTATTGCAGCGGAGCACTGCGCAATGTGTTGCTGCGTTCCTGTGCCTCCCGCGCCTCCTGCGAGGATCTCTGCAGCCCCACAAGCTGAAAACTGGGCCTGGGTCAAGGGGGACATGAATGACACTGAGAAACGATGAAAGACCTTCCTTGTGACTTCCCTGACATTAAGTCCAACACTGCAGTGGACGCTGCAATCTAGCACTCCTCTCCTGATTGTTGGAAATGAAGTGGAAAATAGTGAGGGTAAGGAGGAAACCTATTTATGCTCCACACAATAATGGATGAGTGGTGACTGCAGGGATATCCCTTTGAGCCTCTATGCATTGATCATTAATGGTGCATTGGCACTTTTAAACTTAACATTTCTTTTTTACTTACATACAGAGGAACTGATTTTCTTGTTTCTTCGTTTTTATATTTGGTGGGAGTGGTGACTGTTGGAAAGATGCAAACTTATGGAAGAAGGACTCCCTGCTGGCACAGAATGTGAAAATCTAAGTCTATGAATGCCAAGAAACCCCTTAAAAGGCAGGAAGCAGACTTGAGTATTATCGCCAAGTGCAATACATCAAAAGTATTAACTAACAGGGACTGTTTTTTTCCTGAGGTGTCAACAACAAATGCTTTAAATGACTTGACAGATGCTGAAATGTTGGAATGCGTAGTTGAGGAAGTGGCGAGTGATGCCTCCACAAATGGCTCTAATTCCAAATTTACACCAAAATTGAAACAGCCCATAGAGCCTAATAATCGCTCACATTTTCCGAGGACTGAATTTGTTATGAACAAAACAATGGGCCTCATTACAAGTTTGGTGGTAGCCTTGCCGGTAAAACCGGAAGGCTGCCGCCAAACTTGTGAATTTTTCTGGCCCCTGACAATGGGGTCGGATGCACCCACACCGGTGCATCCGACATGCTCTGGTTGTGGATGCCGTTCCACCTGCCAGGTCCGACCTGGCGGGTGAAAAGACACCCGCGAGCAGAACTAGTAGTTTGTCGGTCTGGTAACTACGGTACTGGCAAGCTTACCAGTACCACAGTTACCGGACCGGCAAACTTGTAATGAGGCCCAATATCTATGAAGAAGGAAAAGACATGCCAAAGTGACTCGTCGATTCTGCCCCCAACTCGAGTAGGAGCCAATGGACTAACAGAGTATGGCCTAAGCAAAAATCTCCAGGCCCCAAGCAACAAAGTAACAACAGCACCTAAACACGAAGGCGATGTCACAAACTTGGCATTGACATTCCCTGGAAGGAGTGAGGCTATGCATGAACAGTCTTCTCCAAAAATTTCCAACACATGTTTGGATCTTAAGGAAACCCACAACCAGTCCACAGGCCTATATAAAACTGGAAAAATGCAAAGAAGTACAACCTCCGCTAGTTGAGTCCAAAAAAAAACCACGATACCTGTCTCAATGACTTGGCATCTCAGGAATTGAAGCCCACACCGACGGATCTGAAAGGTCAGCGGCGCCCGAAATCTTTTGTAACAATTAACCAGGTGGAGGCAGTACTCTCAATCTCAGCATTGGAAGACGACATCTTCTCTCCAAAAACGCTGAAAGGTCCAGCGAACCCTCTTAATTCAACATGCTTTCAGACCCATTGTAGCCTCTCATCTACAATCTCTCTGACATTGACTCTGTTTTTGAGATTGCATGACACCCTGAATGAAAACCTCAAAGATCAAGCCACGATGCTGCCGATGATTCGCACTGAATTAATATATATTGAATCCTTCAAAACTTCATTGCAAACCGGGGTAGATAATAGGCGGCTATGAGTGTTTATCTCCAAATAATTCTACAGGACTCTCTGGAACAAGAGCGCCTGGACACAAAGAGCATTCTAGTCTCTCTGATGGAATTGTGTCAAAGCAAGAAGTCTGCGAGAGACTCTAAGGATCTAAACATAATGGGTACGGATTCAGCATCAAAAGAAAAAAATAAATGACCCTGAATCTATAATCAGGGCCGGTCTTACACCAGATTGTACCCCAGGCGAGAAGCATCATTGGCACCCCTCCACCCCAAAAATGGTATGGTACAAATGTTGTAAATGGGGCACTCGATAAAGAACTAGATGGAAATACTAATTCAAACAAAAATGCATACATTAGATACTATAGTAAACACGCAATGCCCAATGACGAGCTCTAAACCCCTCTGTCAGCACTTGGCTGATGTGGACGAACCAGTGTTAGAAGGAAATTAGGTGATAACACTTCTTTATACCCTGTGGGAAGAGACAACACTTCTTTATACCCCGTGGGAAGAGAAAACAGAGTTTGTAATGCAGGCGCTGCAAAGCGCGTATTTTAAGCCCCAGAATGAAAATAAATCAGTGAATATATTGAAAGACTGCTAACAGGAAACCTGGGGGCAGTTGCTCTGGGCCCCCTGAGGCTTGAGGCCCCTTTCATTTGAAAAGGTTGAAAGGCCCTGACACCATCCCTTTAAAACAACTGTGATCACAAAGATACTGGGTCTTCTCTTAAATGTGGGTGTGTACACAATATGTATATCTATTCCAAGGGCAGAGCACATTTTTCGGAGACATTCCCAAATCTTTAATTCAACATCTTCAAAAAGGTTCCTTGAATAATTGTGGACCAACTAAATGTAATAGTAATTTCAGAGCTAATACATCAATGTCTCTCCATCAACCACCAGCAGGCTAAAATAAGATATTGCCATCATCATCACCACCACCACATGTTGAGAAAGCCAAAAAGGGCTGACAACATGATAAAGTCGCAGAAACCAGAACCCTGAGCAGATTGGTTAGTTCTAACAGGAGGCCTCCCGACTGAACCACTGCCCTGAAAAAGGTGTTTGAAAGTGCTGTTCGGGCTCAACATCAAGAGTTTCCTAGTATGAGCTACTTTTAACGGCACATTGATGTAACCATCAAGATTTGTAGTGTGTCTTTTTCTTGCACCATTGTGGCAGGTGCTCAACAGAAGGCACTAGACATTGCTCCACGTTTTACTCTTCGGGGAGGTTCAATGAAACAGCTTGTTTAAGATGACCAGGCACCGCCCCAGGCAGGCAGAGCGCACGTTGTTCCCATCAAGACTGCACCGAGGATGGGTTTGATCTACTGACTTCTGGCACTTCTGCTGCAACAGAATATAACTACCCCAGCAATGAACGCTAAGCCTACATCATCTACACCCAGTGATCCATCTGCTTGTCTTCCAAAAAAGATATTCTTGTCAGGCAAATGTAGCAAGGATGGATGGTGCGCCATATGGCAGGATTAGAGGGGATGCCACTCACTTAACATTACTTTAAAAGGGTGTTGTGTAGAAAGGCACGCGATAACCACACCGAGAAAGAAGCTACGCACAAAAGCATCATCAATGATTATACAATCCTGACAATCAAAAATCTGTTGCCTAAATATCGAACACATAGTCCATATTATAACCCACGTTTGTCATTTCACCCGTTATTCTTCTTTGGCATATCTTGCAGTTTTCTATGTTCACTTGCTTTATCATGGATTACATTTCTTCCCAGTCGTTTAAAGCTTCCCTATTAATTCAATATTAAAGTAATCAAACGGTGCACTTCTAGAGCTCAGCAATATATCTGTCACCTCGATGCATGTTTTCTTGCAACTATCTATTCGTCCAAACTAATTGTGTTTTGTATCACATTCTTGGACGATAACAACCAGCCATTGGCAAATCATGTTTATAGCAGTGATAAAGAGAATTCTTGCTGTTGATGAATGTCCAGCCAGCACCTCTGCAGTCTGCGTTCAGAATCTGGGTTACGTAGCTGTCAAAGAGCACACAATATGGACAAGTGGCAAAGCCCTGAGATGGACCATGGGCTCCTAGACCCTCACTTAACCATTTAATATCCTGGAATGTAGTGGGAAAAGTTCTCACCATTCACCAAAGCAGCTTAGTCTACTCCCTCTGAGTCATGTATTGCCAGTCTTTGCATCAGGCCATGCATTTTTGAAATGTCAAAATTAAGGATTTAAAAGCACGTTTTCAATCTTGTGAGTTAATTTTGATGTTTCAAAATGTGTCCTACTGTCTTTCAGATTAACCCCCAGGACACCTGGTTAGTCCAGGAAGTACGTAATACACCTTATTGTTTTTTATGTTCTTATGTGGGTGGGGAGTGAGGACGAGGGATCATTGTGGTGGTCGGTACCCAAATCTTACCTAAATAAATACCATAGGGATCTTGGCGCAGGGGCCAGCTTCTCCCTCACTCGAGCTGCTTGCTTGCTCGTAAGAGTTTTTGGCCTCCTACCCTGGGGACCTGCTGGCAGCTGTGCTGGGCCTTGATCCTCCGAGCCCAATGATGGTGAACTGGCAATCTAAAGTTTCTTTAGAGTATCTGTCCGTCCAGTCCTGATGATCTGACTGAACACAGCCCAGCCAGACCAATAATTGCCCCCTCCCCTTCTGACTGCAGTGCATTTGCTGAGGAGGCATATGCGGTCGCGCCTGGCTGGGCCCAGACTGATAAACTACAAATGATGCTTTTAACTAGGAGAAACTGAATTGCTGATTATAAAACCAATCTGGTGCTAGCCTGGCTTTGCTGGACAGCACCAGCAGCCAGAGCCAGACATCATGCAGTCAGTGGCAGTGCTCTCGCTCTCAGACAGTTTGATTTCAAGTAGCACTTAAAAAAAAAAAAATTACATTGATAAAGTTACCCAGTTACCCCATGGGCCTGTGCTGGTGTAAACGTGTGTACTTTATTAAATCAAATGATGCAGCAGAATATGTGTTGATCCCCTCAGACTGAGCTGGCTGGCGCCCCTTAGAGGCTAGCACATCAGCACATCAGACAGTTGCCTGTACCTCCTTATGCAAAGACCGGCCCTGTCTATAATGAAAACACTGGCACTGGAAAAACATCCTGAAAAAGATACTCAGCCGACATTTTCGAAAGGAGTCCAATATTAAAGAAACAAAAGAAAAACAGCCCGGAATATGGGCTGCAAGCTCAACAAGTGGGAAAGTCTACACTGATCAATCTGAGTCCCATACGTTACAGATGAGTTCCGGGCAGAGCATTAAGATGACTGACAGAGGGGGCGTAGCCTGGAGCACCAGCGATGAGGCAGCTCCTTTGATGGCCTCCGCATGGATTCTGCCCGTTTCCAGCCGGGTTTGTGATACGAGATGGCGAGCCTTCAGGTGCTGAGGTCCCGGGCTACAGATGACAGCGTTTGGAGTGCATAACGCTCTCGCCAATGGTGAAAACGTTTGGATGCCCACACCCGTACTACGGCCAAAATGGCGGCCGCATCTCCGCAACTCATCCCAAGCTGGCGTCTGGGACTCATCATCAGCCCTGAGCCGCATCTGATAGCGGGGGCCCACGTCTGAGGCCTGCACCACCCGACATCCTGCAGCGGGACGCCCCCCGCCCCCCTGTGCTTGATCCTTGACGCTGCGAGGCCCGCTGCTGGAGCTCCGGAGACTTCCTGCCAGTTGCTGCACCACCAGTGGCTGCGGCCCCATGGGCCTTGGACTGATCTCGGAGCCGGAGGTTTACCCACCGCCCGCCTCCAGCGGCGCCCCCGCTGGTGTTCCTGTTATCTCTGCGGGACCCTTGTGGGGGCTTTTCCCCGCCCTACACCAGCGCCCTCTTCGATTCCTGGGGCGCCCCTACCCGCCTTCTGCCTGCTGCTCCCGGGGGTGAGGCCCTGCCTCCCCGGCTATCATCGGAGGCCCTCCAGCTACAGCGTGACCCTGGCTCATGTGGGGGCCACGCACATCGCCCAGGTGAGATTGGCGGCCCCTCAGCATACCTGCTCCCAGCCTCTCCCGGGGTCACTCTGGGGCCCACTGCAACAGGTGGGGTCTGGGAGCCTACTGTTCCTCCCAGACCCCACCTGGTCAGAGGACCCTCGGGCCCACTGGCCCTGACCCCATACAGAGTGTGTCACCCCCTTCGACTTCCTGGGTTGCCCCTGCCCACGTATCCTTGCCACCGGCTGGGGGTGGCGGTCTCCGCCGCCATCTTCCTAGGCGGCCACCCATCTTGCTGGACTGCTCAACCACAATGAACTGTGCCGCTTCGTGAGACTCTGGAAGCGTAACCTGTCTGCTCCACCGCCTGGGACACCCTGGCCCTACCCATCCCATACATCTATTTGGCCGCCTTCTTCTGCCTTCCGTGGAACGTGGACAAGAGACTCACCCTTGGGCGACGTCCCCTCGCCTCGGAGCCATGACCAAAGCACTAAAGCTCCCTAAATCGACCGACATCTCTACCATGCTGCAAGCCTCGGAGAGGGGTAAGAAAGCAGACCCCCCCAAACTTACTCCCCAGAAGCCGGCCGACGGCGGGGGGACACTTGCGACCAAGGAGGATCTCCAAGCCTTCATGAGCGATATTAAATCGGAATTTAGAGCCTGCATGACGGAACTCACCACCAAACTGGAACAGACAGAACAAAGAGTCGCCGGCATAGAACAGAGGGTTGGGAAGGTTGAGGACCTAACCACGGACTACTCCACCTCTCTAACGTAAATTCAACGCACCGTCCAGTCGCTAGTGGCAAGAACCGAAATCCTTGAACATAAGCAGGAGGACATGGAAAACCGCTCTCGCTGCAAAAACCTGCGCCTCTGCGGGGTGCCCGCTTCAATCTCCGATCGGGAGCTCCCTGAATATGTCAGCACCTTCTTTCAGTTTCTCCTGCCAGACTTGGATGAGACCCACCTCCTGCTGGATCGGACCCACAGGCTGCGCCCTCGCCGGGGTATCGACACGGACCCCTCCCCCGGATGTGATCACTAGGGTCCACTTCTACACCACCAAGGAGGCCATAGCAGCTATTGGCCGTTCAAAGGACGAGCTCTCATTCCAGGGAATCCCGATACAGATTTTCCAAGACCTCTCCCCGCTGAATCTTCAGAAGCGCAGGATGCTCTGGCCTTTATCACTTTTTCTCCGGGATCAGCAGATCCGTTATCGATGGCTTTTTCCTACGGCTCTACAATTCTTGTACAAGGGCACCCCGCGCACCATCAGCCACCTTGACGATGCAGCGTCAATCCTTCGTCCGGACTCCCCTGGGTCCTCAGACCCCTCCGCTCCGAGCCGAACAAGCCTGGCTTTAGACACAACCTCCCCAAAGCCGAAACGGACCCCATGGTCAAGGGTGCAGAGGAACCGCAAACCTAAATAAAGCGCTATAATGCCTGCACCAGTCACATGGTACTGGAAACGCCTGAAGCTTTTACATCTAGCCGCGGACCCCTTGCGGTCCATAACCCCCTCCAAGGCGGATGCCATCACTCTACCCTTGGAGGCACCTTCAACCATGTTGGCGCTGTCAGATGACAGCCTTGGCGCCTAGGGGCCATGTCGATAGTTCTAAATTGACCCCCCTGACCGCAATTTGGACCTCCTGTTGGAGGTCATTCGTGAATGTGAATTCCTCCCGTTGGAGGCGAGTTAGACCAGTTAAAAAACCCTCAACCACAGGAGACCCCGAAACGACTACGCTCTCACGTCCATGGCTGACCTAACTCCCCCACGACACCCCTCACCCCAGAAAGTGGATCTTCCGGACCAACCTTCGCATCTGAAACTTAAGTTCACCACCTTGAACGTTAGGGGCCTGAACTCCCCCCCCGAAGAGGAAATCAATTCTACAGAGGCTACAGGACGACGGGACCTCGATTGCCTTCTTGCAAGAGACACATTTGATTCCGGTGAACTTTCCTCGCTTACGAAGCAGATTCTTTCCGCTACAATTCCTCGCCTCTAACGGAACTAAGAAGGGAGGCACCGCTATTTTATTCGCGAAAGACCTGAGCCCCAGATCCTTGACTCACGACGATGCCAAGAGGGTCGATTCATTGCAATCAAATGCACCATACATGGCCAGCTCTATTCCCTCATCTCGGTGTACGCTCCGAACGAATACCAGGAGGGCTTCTACCAGGACCTAGAGGACTCCCTCCTCCCATTCATTGAGGGGCATGTCTTCATGCGAGGAGACTTTAACAGGGCCCTGGACCCCCTCAAGGACAGGCCCACCCCCGACACCCAGAGACCTGAAGTTGGCCACTGGCCTGCTCCACCTATTTTGCACGCTGAACATTGTAGACTCTTGGAGGGTACTGTCCCCGCATGAAAGGGACTTCACCTTCTACTCATATGTGCATCGTACTTTCTCTAGAATTGACCTGATCTCGACCTCCCCACAGATCCTGACTTTCACTGATGATGTGGTAATTGGCCCCCGGATCCTCTCGGATCATGCCCCAGTTACATTGACCTTGCGGTCCCATGACCCGGAGCCCCCTCCACGCCGCCGGTGGTGCTTATATGACCCTATTCTGAGGGATATGGCTGTGAGAGACTCAATCACCAGCTCCATCAAGAATTTTTTCGCTGAAAACCGGGACAAGGACACTTCCCCGGCCAACACCTGGGATGCCATGAAAGCGGTCCTTAGAGGAGAGCTGATCGCCCAAGGTGCCGCATTCCACAAAAGAAAGCAGGCGACTCGAGCCATCCTGGAGGCTAAGGTCCGTGAAGCTGAGGCTACTTACAAAAGGAAGGGCTGGGCCCCCAAATCTTACAGGATCCTACAAATGGCTAGGAAAAAGCTGGAAGCTCACTACGCTGAGGCTACGGCGAATCTGCTAACCAGAACCAAGCAATGATACTACGCCCACAACAATAAGGCCAACAAACTCTTGGTGAACAAACTGGCAAAGTTGAAGAGTAGTAATGCCATCCTGGGCCTCCGTGATCCACAGAGGGTGATCCACTACGCGGACCACAAGAAAGTACGCTTGGCAACCGCCCACCACCTGGAAATAATGACAGCGGCCCCGAAGGATCCGACCAAGCAACATTCATACATTCGAGAGGCGGCCCTCCTGTACCTGTCCTCGACGGCCAGGGAAGACCTTGAAGCGCCGATTACGACTGAGGAGGTGGAGGCAGCCATTAAGAGCCTAAAATCTAGAGCCCAGGGCCCGGATGGATTCTCCACCCGCTTCTACAAAATCTTTCGGCCCCAATTAGTGGCTCCCCTGGCCCGCCTCTACAACTCATTCGTGGCCACTGCAACGGTCACCCCAACAATGCAAGAATCTATCACAGTCCTTATCCCCAAGCCTGGGAAGGACCCCCACGACATTAGCTCGTATAGACCCATTGCCTTGCTGAATCTGGATGCCAATATTTACTCCAAGATCCTGGCCAATCGTCTAGCACCTATCCTCCCGAACATCATAGACCCGGATCAAACGGGCTTTATTCACCATAGGTCGACGAAAGACAACATTCGCAGACCTCTGGACCTAATTGAGATCGCCACTCGGGACTCCCAACAACTAGCTTTAGTGGCGCTGGACGCAACCAAAGCGTTCGACAAGCTGGACTGGTCTTATCTGCGCCTCACTCTAGAGGCCTTTAGCTTTGGCCCGACCTTCCAGAAAATGATCTTTGCGAACTACCAGGCCCCTAGGACTAGGCTGAGAATCAACGGCCGCTTATCGGACACGATCTCCCTCACGTGCGGAACGAGACAGGGATGTCCTCTGTCCCCTTGCTCTTTTCTTTGGCCATGGAGCTGTTGGCTCAACGAGTCCGGAAAACCCCCCGAATCAGTGGCCTGAGTACTGGCTCTGGGCAACATAAAGTGGCCCTCTATGCGGATGATGTTCTGCTCACCATTACAAACATTGAGGGATCCATGAGGGAGGCCTTAACTGAAATCCACAACTTTGGGATGGTCTCGGGATTCACGATTAACTTCCAAAAGTCAGCGGCGCTGGGAGTGGGTTTGACCCCAGCTGAACGAGATTCCTTGGATTCCTTGGAGGACAGAGGTCCTTTCCAGTGGAGCATCAAATCGATCCCCTACCTGAGGGTTCAGATCCCCGCACAACCAACGAAAGTCTATCGGGCTAACTTCCCGTCACTCTTCGAGGAACTAGAAAAGGATCTGACCCGCTGGCAATAACAAGAGATCTCCCTCCTAGGCCACATCACGGCATGCAAAATGAACTTACTTCCTCGCTTCCTCTATGCCTGTGCCGCCCTCCCGATCACCATTCCGCTCCCCCCCTACAGCGGCTCCAAAGAAAGATGGTGGACTTCATCTGGAGGGGGAAGAAAGAGCCATCCCACGGAGAACAATGATAGCCAGCACGAGACTGGGAGGCCTGGCGGTACCCGACCTCCGTAAATACCAAATGGCGGCACAACTAGCCCACCTACAGGAATGGGTGGAAATCGAACAATCCTGCCTCTCTCTCCCCCTTCGCTTCCTCCCGTTCCTACCTACAGCCTTACGTCGAAGTTGGCCGGGCACTCTAACAGCCACAAAACAAACGATAAGGGCTTGAGAGTGGGCTCGCCGACACCGGGGTGTCCCAGGAGACCTGAGTGCGCTCTCCCCAATCTTCCTCAACCCAGCCTTTTCCCCCAGGGCCCATCCCAAAAACTTTAGAAACTGGGTCGCATGGGGCCTTACCACTCTGGGACAACTCTTCGAGGGGAATTCCCCCCTAACTTTTGAACGCTGCAAGATGACTTTCCAGTTACCGGAAACGGATAGGTATTCCTACGCCCAACTTAGGCACTGGTGCTCCCACCCGCAGACCTGTGCGGCGGCCACGAGACCCCTCACCTCACTAGAGCTGATGGTGAACGACCTACCGGCCCGGGGAAGGATCTCTGCCCTATATGGACTGCTGCAGGAGGACCCTCTCCAGTTTAGGCCTTCCTACATGTCTCAATGGGAAACGGACCTCGGACTCACCACTTCCAACCGGCACTAGACCCCCACTGTTGGCGACTTTGTGGCCTTCCAGGATCCTACTTCCACATGTGGGGGACATGCCCCCGAGTGAAGGAGTTCTGGACTCTTTGCTTAGCTACCATAAAGGATGTCACCCAGGCAACCATTCCGCTCACGCCCGAACAGGTCCTCCTAGGGATTCCACTGCCAGGCTCATACCCGCGGTCGGGGAGAAGAGCTGCTCTGGTGTCCCAGTTCTTGTTAGCGGCTAAGATCATGGTGGCCCGCACCTGGAAGTCTGCTGACCGACCCTTGATGGCCCTTTGCTGGGTTAAACTCTGGGATATTTTGATAGCCGATAGGGTCACAGTGGCCAAAGCGGGACTGCTTCACAGATTTCGAGACATCTGGGCGCCAGTACTGGTCTATGACCTGAACTACCCGGCCCTGACCCACAAACCGCACCTGATTGCAAGAGCCCTTCACGCTATCGACGACCCGCTACCGCCACCAGACCAATCTGATTAAGGCCTGAGAATTATGCTCGCCGGGGAACGCATGGGATGGGAGAAGGGGACTCCGGGTTGGCACGATTTGAGAAGCTACATGTAATGCGTTTGTATAATTTCTCCTGTGTGTTGATTTACAAATAACCACATTTTTAAAAAAAGAGGACTGACAGATGCATTTCCCTATAAAACTCCAGGGGGAAGAAAAGACAAGGGCTACAGAGATTGCTTAACAGACCCTGCATCCGACCAAAGATGTAATCTCTTCAGGATCAAGCCCTTTCCCTATTTTCCAAAAAAGGAAAAAAGGAAAATTGGAATTAAGGATGAAAAGGGAAACATGCAACTGGAAAAAATAAAAAACATCAAGAGACCCCTTAAACAGAAATCCAATGAGGCTAAATCGTTTATAGAGAATCTCTCAGCCCCTTTAATTTGACCAAAATAGGTCTTTTCCAAATATAAGTACCAACCAGGAGATGGCAGAACGATAGATAAATGGGTCAGGAACGTCGATACCGGAAACAACACTATGAGATCTTTGGAAACTTCAAACGATCAATCGAACATTCAGGAGCTTTTAAATCTGTCTACCTATATGGTAGGGAATGGAATGGAGGAGATTAACAGGGTAATTCATGGAATTTCGCACAAAAGTGTCGCACGCGGCTGGCGCACAGCGTGCCCGTGCGAATGTCTGCGCCAGCCCTGTGCGCTAAAATCGATTTCCGCGCACAGCGTATTCATGGATTTTCGCATCCAAAACCAGCCGTGGCGCAGCGACCCTGCAGCAGCACCAGTTACGCCCCCAAGAACGCCCTTGCGCAAGGAAAAGCCTTCAAAATCCCCAAATAATCGCAAAGGGCTGCGATAACCCTGGACCAGTTCACAGGGCTGGTTCGCGGGAAGTTCCACACGCGATTGTCTTGTGTACGTGTGCATCAGGGGTGCGTGGGAAGGAACACACGCAAAAGCAGCAGGGGACGTGTATTTCAGGCGTACGCGGGAAGTATCACACGCAAAAGCAGCAGGGTACGTGTATCTCAGGGGTGCGCGGGAAGTGTCACACGCGATTCCATCAGGGTACGTGTATTCCAGGGGTGCGCGGGAAGTATCACACGCAAAAACAGCAGGGTACGTGTATTCCAGGGGTGCACGGGAAGTATCACACGCAAAAGCAGCAGGGTACGTGTATTCCAGGGGTGCACGGGAAGTATCACACGCAAAAGCAGCAGGGTACGTGTATTTCAGGGGTGCACGGGAAGTATCACACGCAAAATCAGCAGGGTACGTGTATGTCAGGGGTGCGCGGGAAGTTTCACACGCGATTCCATCAGGGTACGTGTATTCCAGGGGTGCGCGGGAAGTATCACACGCAAAAGCAGCAGGGTACGTGTATTTCAGGGGTGCGCAGGAAATATCACACGCGATTCCATCAGGGTACGTGTATTACAGGGGTGCGCGGGGAGCACCACACTTGAATTGCAATTGTGGGTCCTCCCAGGTGTTCCCTCTACACCCTCCACGGTCCCTGCAGGTGGCCCACACCACAGGGGCCTACCCTGCACATGTCCTGCAGGCACCCCATCCACCATGGCCATGTCCCCCAGCCAACCCACATGTCACCTTGCACTACTGCCCACCAACGCATGTCCCCCTGCACCCCCAGCCACCAGGGGCAGCCTCCACCAGGCCCCCACTCATGTCTCCCACCACCCCCAGCCACCAGGGGCAGCCTCCACCAGGCCCCCACTCATGTCCCCTATCACCCCCACCCCCCAGCAGTGCAGGGGCAGCCTCCACCAGGCCCCCACTCATGTCTCCCACCACCCCCACCCCCCAGCAGTGCAGGGGCAGCCTCCAACAGGCCCCCACTCATGTCCCCTATCACCCCCACCCCCCAGCCACCAGGGGCAGCCTCCACCAGGCCCCCACTCATGTCCCCTATCACCCCCACCCCCCAGCAGTGCAGGGGCGGCCTCCACCAGGCCCCCACTCATGTCTCCCACCGCCCCCACCCCCCAGCCACCAGGGGCAGCCTCCACCAGGCCCTCACTCATGTCCCCTATCACCCACACCCCCCAGCAGTGCAGGGGCAGCCTCCACCAGGCCCCCACTCATGTCCCTATCACCCCCACCCCCCAGCCACCAGGGGCAGCCTCCAGCAGGCCCCCACTCATGTCCCCTATCACCCCCACCCCCCAGCAGTGCAGGGGCAGCCTCCACCAGGCCCCCACTCATGTCTCCCACCACCCCCACCCCCCTGCTACCAGGGGCACCATCCACCAGGCCCCCACTCATGTCCCCTATCACCCCCACCCCCAGCAGTGCAGGGGCAGCCTCCACCAGGCCCCCACTCATGTCTCCCACCACCCCACCCCCCAGCAGTGCAGGGGCAGCCTCCACCAGGCCCCCACTCATGTCTCCCACCACCCCACCCCCCAGCAGTGCAGGGGCACCCTCCACCAGGCCCCTACTCATGTCCCCCTGCACCCCCACCCCCCAGCCACGAGGGGCAGCCTCCACCAGGCCCCCACTCATGTCCCCTATCACCCCCACTCCCCAGCAGTGCAGGGGCAGCCTCCACCAGGCCCCCACTCATGTCTCCCACCACCCCCACCCCCAGCAGTGCAGGGGCAGCCTCCACCAGGCCCCCACTCATGTCTCCCACCACTCCTACCCCCCAGCCACCAGGGGCAGCCTCCACCAGGCCCCCACTCATGTCTCCCACCACCCCCACCCCCCCCGCAGTGCAGGGGCAGCCTCCACCAGGCCCCCACTCATGTCCCCTATCACCCCCAACCCCCAGCCACCAGGAGCAGCCTCCACCAGGCCCCCACTCATGTCCCCTATCACCCCCTACCCCAGCAGTGCAGGGGCAGCCTCCACCAGGCCCCCACTCATGTCTCCCACCACCACCCCATCCCCCAGCAGTGCAGGGGCAGCCTCCACCAGGCCCCCACTCATGTCCCCTATCACCCCCACCCCCCAGCCACCAGGGGCAGCCTCCACCAGGCCCCCACTCATGTCCCCTATCACCCCACCCCCCAGCAGTGCAGGGGCAGCCTCCACCAGGCCCCCACTCATGTCTCCCACCACCCCCACCCCCAGCAGTGCAGGGGCAGCCTCCACCAGGCCCCCACTCATGTCTCCCACCACCCCCACCCCCCAGCAGTGCAGGGGCAGCCTCCACCAGGCCCCCACTCGGTTACCAGTCAAATGGTCGAAAACATTTGGTCGACAGGACAATTGGTCAACACCATTTGGTCGAATGCCAAATGGTCGAATTATTTTTTTTTTTTTTTACCCATTTTTTGTTTTTTTTGGGGGGGGTCCACCCCACAACCCCCTTTTTTTTCTTTTTTTTTTTCCCACACGAAAACACACAAAACACATATATATATATAAAAAAAAAAATTCGACCATTTGGCATTCGACCAAATGGTGTCGACCAAATTGCAGTCGACCAGTTTGTTGTCGACCAGTTGACTGGACACCAGTCTCACCCCCCCCCACTCATGTCCCCTATCACCCCCACCCCCCAGCCACCAGGGGCAGCCTCCACCAGGCCCCCACTCATGTCCCCTATCACCCCCACCCCCCAGCCACCAGGGGCAGCCTCCACCAGGCCCCCACTCATGTCCCCTATCACCCCACCCCCCAGCAGTGCAGGGGCAGCCTCCACCAGGCCCCCACTCATGTCTCCCACCACCCCCACTCCCAGCAGTGCAGGGGCAGCCTCCACCAGGCCCCCACTCATGTCTCCCACCACCCCCACCCCCCAGCAGTGCAGGGGCAGCCTCCACCAGGCCCCCACTCATGTCCCCTATCACCCCCACCCCCCAGCCACCAGGGGCAGCCTCCACCAGGCCCCCACTCATGTCCCCTATCACCCCCACCCCCCAGCCACCAGGGGCAGCCTCCACCAGGCCCCCACTCATGTCCCCTATCACCCCCAACCCCCAGCCACCAGGGGCAGCCTCCACCAGGCCCCCACTCATGTCTCCCATCACCCCCACCCCCCAGCAGTGCAGGGGCAGCCTCCACCAGGCCCCCACTCATGTCCCCTATCACCCCCACCCCCCAGCAGTGCAGGGGCAGCCTCCACCAGGCCCCCACTCATGTCCCCTATCACCCCCACCCCCCAGCAGTGCAGGGGCAGCCTCCACCAGGCCCCTACTCATGTCTCCCACTACCCCCCAGCCACCAGGGGCAGCCTCCACCAGGCCCCCACAATCTAGATCCCTGGCCCTTATGGTCAGCCTCCAAATGCCAAACACCCACCCGAGTATTGCATCCACCCACTTAGAAATGGCAAAAACATGATAGAACCACAATTGCAAGTTTGCAAATGAACACATGTCCCTCACATACACCCAATGGGTGTCAGTGAATGTCAAAACCCATATCATGATAGGCATGAAACCAATGAGATGATACTACACATTGAAGTTTGAAGAAAAAATATGTATTAAACGAAACATAAATTGAATCAAAAATAAATAAACAATAATTGACATTTTTTAAAAATAAACCAGCAGGTACGTGAAAAAATGCAAAACCACAAATCATAATGCAAACGAAAGGTGTCCAAAGTCACAGTCCACAAAAGTTAATCCAATGGAAAATTAAAATCGAAAACCATTGGTCCATGGGGAAATCATAAAAAAAATGAAAATCCAAAAGTCAACTATATACAGATAAACAATCCAGGGTCCATGATCCCAACCGAAGAAATGAAACCTATCTAATAACACTACCTAAAAAAATAAACTATATACAAAAATGTGGGCCATTGTCCAAAAGGTCCAAAAAAAATGCTAAACCAAAGGAAACCTAACACTAACTACAGAACTATTTACAGCGGTAGCGGGCTAGTCCGACGGCTCACTTCGGGATGTTCCGGGCCAGGGCATCATCGAACTCCTGCTCAATGTCCCGGAGGCGCTTCTCCTCCATGGCCCCGAGGGTCCGCAGGGCCATCCACATGTTCCCCCCAAACTCCATGCGGATTGCCTCGAGGCACTCGGCACGCCTCAGGGCCCTCCGCATGGAGTTCTCCGCCCTGACCATCGTGAGCCGTGCCTCTTCCGCCCGCTGCCGCTCCGCATCTATGGAGTGGCCCAACCGCTGCCACACGGAAGACACTTCCCGTCCTGGGTCCTTCTGCCCTCTGGCCGATGCCTGCCCCTTCGATGCCGAAAGCCCTGAGCCATCATGGCTCCCACCACGTTGCTGCTGTGCCTCTGCCCGTGCACTGCCTCCTGCTGCCTGCACATCCTCCGCTGGCTGGGGTGCAGTCGTTGATGTGGCCACCCCTGCTGGACATCCGACTCCCGACTGTGGACAGGGAGTGCACTACACATGCACGCACACCACCACACTTGCATGCATGTGTACACATCAACCAACTGTCGCAGTGTTCCGATGGGCATCCATGTCACATCTGCCAATCATGCTTCCACATCCCGCTGTCACATGCATCCATGGTGCATCACTGTTGCACCCTTGTCAAATACACACACATGCACATGTACACAGTGCTGATACATGCTGCTGAAAACAACATACATGCGTGACATCACGACCATGCCCACTTACATACACATTCATCCAAACATGTGTGCCCACGCTACTGCATTTGGCATGCAAGCCTACACACACAAGCACCATCCATGTCTCACACATGACAGCCCTCGCATGTGTTAGCCGCACGGCCCTGTACACCCCCACCCAAACTCGGCCCAATACAAACATATGTGCAACCGGCACACTACTGGCGCATCACCACACGCACAGCTTACAATCATGATGCATGTACACTTACCGCTCGACTCCAGACGGGTCTGCCTCTCAAGGACCTGGACGTGGAGCGCTGGGGATATGCGTTCCAGGACCCTCATCTGATCTTCCGACAAGTGGCCCCAGCGCCCCTTAGCATCCGCTGCCTTCAAGAGGCGCCGGGCCTTGTTCAGGGTCCTGGACCTGAAGTCCTCCCAGCGCTTCTTGACATGTTGGAAGTCGCGGACTGCCACCCCTCCGCGTTGATGGCAGTCACGATGTCCGTCCAGATCCGAGTCCGTCCTTCCTTGTCGGCGCGCACACTTCCGTAGAGGGCATCATACTGCCCCAGGACTTGCTCCACCAGGACACCAACTTCCCTGGCACTGAAGCTGGTGCCCCTCTGCCTCTCTGGCCGGGGGTTGTCAGTGGTGCCAGATGTTGCAGTGCCCGACATGACAACCCCAGAGGCAGGAGTGGGTGGGCAACTGGGTCCTGGGGCTGGGCTGTGGAGCGATGGAATCCCAGTCGGGAGTCTTCGGTTCCAGCAGGGGTGGTCACAGCAACAGCACCCCTGGCTGATGTGCAGGCAGCAAATGGCAGGGCACGTGGGCAGCAGGCAGTCAGGCAGCAGCAGATGGCAGGTGGGAGCGTGCTCGGGGCTCTGGGGGGCAGTCATTCGGCCTTGTGGGCAGGAGCGTGGTCTTTCGTGTGCTTACGCGTGTCCAGCTTGATACGGAGTGATTTTGCACGTCTGCGTGTAAATCGAGGAAAGGCCCTTAGCGCGTATGCACGTCAGCACGTATATGCGATTTCATTGGACCAAAGGCCCTTAGCGCGTAAGCGCGTCTGTGACGTGACGCGCGTGGGTGTTTCCCTCATTACACGTGATGACAGAGCACTTGTGGTTTTCCACCAATCGCGTGTGAAACTTCCTGCGCACCCCAGAAATACACGTACCCAGGCCAATCGCGTGTACGCTCACTTCCCTCCGATTACACGCGATGACACTCGGACGAGCAGTTTTACCACGTGTGCTCGCATATGCGATTTCATTGGCCCAAAGGCCACCATGCGCAGCTGTGACGTCACGCGCATGGCCGTAGAGAAAGCCGTGTGTAAAAAAAAAGAGATACACGTCCGAGTGTCAAAGCGCATAATTGGTGGAAATGGCCTCATCGCGTATGCGTGTCTGTAACGTGTGTATAAAAGGTACGTGTAGAACGCCATTTCCTTGTACGTGCTTTTCGTGGAGAGCGAGTGGGTGAAATCGGTACTTCTTGTCGGTTCACACGCGATTTACCTCACGGCGTTTCCAGTTCGTACTCCCTGTTACCTCTGACAGCTTTTTCTCTTTTCCTCTTTTTCCTGGGCCTGTTTCCTCAAACAGCGTTCCCTTCTACTGTTGTCCTGTCTCCTCAGACAGCGTACAATTCTTCTTTTGGCGGGGGTGTTGCCAACGCGCACACGCGCATATTTTTCACGCTTTTGTTCCTGGCAGACGGTGAGTCGTGCACGTATTTAACATCTGTGCTTGACCCGTGTGTCGCGTACCCCTTTAGAGGTCATTCTAGGCTGCGTGTGACACGCATACGTTCATTCTTGTGTTTCTGGGTGCCACAGCGTAGTGCAGGTTTATTTTTCCACGCACGTGGTCTAGGAGGGGTTGCGTGCACCTTACTTCCCTTTTTTGGGGGGCCTGTGCGTGACCCGTCATCTTTCCCCAGGGGTGACATACAGCCTTGCTAGAGCACTAGGGTACGATTACCATCTGGTACCCAACCCCTTTGACCCCCAATTGCCCAGGACAATAGTTCACATCGACTCCCATACGCACAATAACATCAGTGCCAATGCTGGGAGGCGAACAAGTTGTAAGGGTGGCAAAGGTGGCCGAGCCCCAAGTGGTGGCCGTGGTGGATCCGGTAGGGGACGTGGCCGTGACTTGCAGGGTGCCCCTAGCCCCCCATGCGTGGAGGAGCAGTCAGGGACAACCATGCCCCCCCCCGGTTGAGGTTAACGTGCCTGACACCATCCATGCTTAGCCCTTGTTGGACCAGCCCACTGTGGAACCAGACCTGGCACAGGGTGACTCCATGGCTGACTTCCAGGTCAGCAGGTCTAGGCCACGTGCGCCGGTGAACGTTGGTGTCATCAGGCCACGTGGATCAGGGGCAGCTAGGTCATCTGCTGCCCCGCGTAGACAGGCTGAGGAGGCTGCAGGGGCAGCTGCGGCTCCATACACCCCACCTCTCACACACCCAGCCAGGACAGTGTCAGTCCAAGTCCATCATGCTGACATTCTCCCTGACACCATCACACTTGAGCTAATGCCTGCACCAACTCCCATGCTGAGTGTGCAATCCCATACTGATAGTACAGAGTCCACCGGGGCTCCTGCCTCTAGTGTCCAGAGCGGCGTAGGACACTCAGGATCCCCACCACCTTCCAAGCGGAAGAGGAAGAGTGCTCGTCCAGTAGAGGCTGATGCCCCAGACACGGCTACACAGTCCGGCCCGTCAAGGAAGCCCAGCTTCAATGAGGCCGAACTGAATGCACTTGTAGAGTATGTGTCCGCACATGACCTCGAAATGGTGATTGTTGCAGGATCCAAGACCACACCTGCACAACGTCAGGCACACTGGCAGACCATTGCGGACATCATAAGTGCCCTTGGAATCGTGAGGCGCACAGCTACTGAATGCTACAAGCGCTGGAATTACCTGAAGCGCAGGGCAAAGAATAAGCTGGCCTCAAGTCATGCCGCAACTCTAGTGACTGGAGGTGGGTCTCCAGCAGACGACATAGAACTCACTCCACATGAGCAGGTTGCTGGGACCTACGTCACGGAGGAACAGATCCAAGGCGTGGGAGAACTGGCAGATTACGAGGCATTGTCCGGTGAGTGCACATGCATGTGTGTGTCATCCATGTGCATGGTGTGTGTGGGAGGGCTTCTGTTTGGGTGCCAGGTGAGGGTGTGTGTGCCTGAGTGGTTTGGGTCACCCATGTGCCTCTTCCTATACATTCTGCGCACCAGCATTTGGGTATAGCAGCATCCCTTCTGCCAACATTAGACATCCAGCCCAATACCACGCCAGTTGCCCTTGGAGTGTCATCTTGCCACAACATTGTTGCTTATTTACCTCTGTTTATTCAGGCAGATTGTTTGCATACCACCACTTTTACTCGGGATTTCTCAGTCCTATTGTCACATGTCTGACATGGCAATGGTACAGTGGACTGGCTTAGTTTCCTGGACATGATTTGTTTAGACATGTCCCTGTGCTATAGGACCATTTTGGACTGGCAGCTGCAGGTTAAACATTTGAACCATTTCAATGAAAAAATCAATTACATTAGCAAACTGGACTGAATGAACAATTGGTGACCTCCTCTCCCTCTTCACTTCATGGCTAGGGTACATGCCATCTGTGTGATGGCATGTGTATTTGACCTGCCAATCACTGGCCAATGTGTGATGCCACTGCTAAGCAGCATGCAGCAAATGTGTTCATCTTCCATCTTGGTGTCATCAATGTGTGCCATCTGCCTCCCCTTCACACGCAGTGACGGTGCATGCATGGGAGGGTTTTAGTCATGTGGGACATGTGTTAATCAAGTACTGTTTCTGTAGCCTCTCAGCCCTAATTGTGTGCCATAGTGCTAATGCCTGTTTCCATTTGTTTTCTTTTATGTCTTTGCAGGGAATGACGCACTTGATACTGCTGGGGTTGTGGAGATGGTGCAGACCCAGAAGGGGTCTGAGGGCCGACCGACCACCAGTGAGGGACGTGGTGTGGTGGTGGGTGAGAACCCACAACTGCTGCAGGTCGTGCTCTCAAGGGGTGTCTCTGGCTGCACCTCCCCCGAGCTGTATTCAGGTGTCGATTTGAATGATGAGACCTATGTGCCGTCGCAGGTGAGTGTTCCTGGGAGGGATTCTGTTCTGTCTGACCCACCTGCACCAGGGTTAGAGCCCTCAATGGGGATGTCAGTGTTGGCAGGTACGCCTTTGGTTGTTACGGATGCAGGGTCACACTCCGCGACATCTGATCCTGTTCCTGGGCCAGCAGATCAGAGGGGGAATGCAGTCCTGCAGCCTCAGGCAGTGCCGGCACAGCAAGGCGCAGTTCGCCTTGCCCTAGACAGGTGTGGTGCCCGCCGACGTGGTGGCCGTCAGCCACCTGGCAATACCGCATGAGAGCAATCCATATACGGTATGGCAACCTAACAGGCAGCATCATCAGAGATCATGGCTCAGGCCATGGATAGGGTGGCCACTTCCATTGTCCCCCCCGAAAGGCTGATGGAGCGACTACAGCAGGCAACCGACTCCATCTGCCAGTCACACAGGGAGGACATATTGGCGTCCGACAGGGACAGGCGGGCGGCACTGGTGACTCTGCAGGAAGCCATTTCCATAGAGTCCCAGGGCCACAGGGAAGCCCTGAGGGTGGAACTCCTTCACCTCAGGATGACTCTTGTTGAGCTTGAGGCTTCAACAAACAGAAGGACAGAACAGCAGCTGGAGCGTCTCACACGTACGCTCTCAGCTGAGATACAGGCAACTAGGGCAGAGGTCCGGGCATCCCGTGAGTTGTTGCATGGGGACCTCCGCACACTTATCCTCCAGAACGAGACCTACCACACCCGCATGCTTGCAGCCATGGAGGAACAGACTAGGGCTTTGCGTGGGCTGCCTCCCATAGTGCCACCACCTCCTGATGCAGCTGCAGAGGGTGAGGAGAGCGACAGCAGTGATACTCCCACAATAGGGTAGCCGTGTAGGCCATGAGCCCATGGAGGTGTTTTTTTTCGCAAGATCCACACAGGTGGGTTTTGGTGTGCACCCTGTCCTTGGACCTCCTGGGTGGCCTCCCCCACCCCCCCGGGCCCATTAATGGCCATTATTGATTATTTTTTTTTTTGGGACAGTGTGTTGCCTTGTGTGGCTCCTGTGGGCATACGCTGCATTGTGGCTGGGCACATGCAGACTTGTCATGAATTTGGTTCAGATGCTTGGGTTTATGTGACACACACCCCTCCTGCTTCCCGTTTCCATGGGCTTGCAAAGGGTGTGCCCAAGTGACATTGACGTACATGGTGACATTGGACTCCCTGCTGTTTGGGCAGTCTGTAGTCAATACTGTGTATACATTCATAGTGCATATTGTTGTTGTATTGTACACTGCATGGTGTATTGATATGTGCCTCTGCATCCATCTCATCCTCCTAATTTGCAGGTCCATTCCTTCTGTCTTCACAATGCGGTCCACCTTGGAACTGGAGTCCATGTTGTAAGCAGTGCACCTACACTCTTGCGTGGCGCTAACACTGTATACTTGGAAGTGTTCGGAGGGCTGGCATCTTCAGGTAGTGAGGCTAGCACATTTTTAAGTCTGTAATGTCATGTTTAAGGTAGGTTGGAGGTTGTGTAGGTGATTGGTATTCTTGGTAAGTATTTGGTAATGTGTGTTGTAGGTCCTGCATTACTGTGAGCATTTCATGTGTGGACATGTTTCCATTAGGGACACTGTAGCTGGTGACACTTGGGGCATGTTGTGGGGATTCATTTGTTTCCTCTCACATTGCATGACATGCCATGGTGTGTTGTGTGGCCGTGCCGGGGAGGGGTTGGGTGACATGGCACTGTTTTCATGTAGTATTTTACGAGTGGGTATTCATTTCTGCAGCATGGAAGTGTCTTTTGATGACACTGCATTGGTGGTGTTTGTGTAGGTAGGGATGCACACATTGTGACACTTCCACATGAACAATCTCAGGCTGCTATGGTCTGTCCCTTTGTTCGTCTTAATTGTCAGGTCGAGTCATCATTGCTTATCAGATGGTATGTGCCAGGGCTGTGTGCACTCCACTGGGGTGTGATTTCTATGTGAAGTAATTAGCCACCAGCTGCGTACGGGCTGCCTCACCCCGTGCCCTCTCCCCTCCCTTGCGCAGCGGGAGTGCACGTGGTTGGGGATGTGGGGGCACCACCATGTCCACAGCCAGGCCCCGGCGTGTTGCAACATTGTGCAGGACACATGCTGCCACTATGATCCTGCACACTACTGGGGGCGCATATAACAGCTGCCCGCCAGAACGGTCAAGGGAGCGAAAGCGTGACTTGAGCACTCCGAATGTGCGCTCCACTATGCCCCGGGTTGCAATATGGGCTGTGTTGTATCTTACCTCTGGAGGCGTGATGGGGTTCCGAATTGGCGTCATCATGTGGGTGCTCAGAGGGTAGGCACTGTCCCCTGGTGAGGAGGTGATGGGTATCATTAGTGGGGTAGTGACATAACTCTGCATCTGACATGCATGCATGTGCAGTGGCATTCATACTCACCAAGCAGCCATGTATCGCCATGCCGCCCAGCTTCTAGGTCCCGGCTTAGGGTAGATATTCGGTAAATGAAGCTGTCGTGGGTGGACCCTGGATAGTTGGCATATACTGAGGTGATGATTCCCTTGGCATTACATACTACCTGCACGTTGATGGAATGCCAGTGCTTGCGGTTCCTATAGATGTGCTCAGATGCCCTGGGCGGACGTAGTGCCACATGGGTGCAGTCAATGGCACCTAGCACTTTTGGGAATTGTGCCACACCGTAGAAATCGAGGGTGGCAGCCTGCATTTCTGCAGGTGTCCTGGGCAGGTATATGTGCCTACGGACTGATGGGCGTGCAGTGACGATGTTCAAGACCTGGTGTAGGCAGCGTGACTGCGTGGCCTGTGATACCCACCCACGATGGCACTTGTCCGCTGAAATGATCCTGTGGCCAAGAAGTGCAGTACATTGAGGACCTTCTCCAGGGGGCTGAGTGCTTGGGAGCACAGGGTGGGTGATGTGAGGTCATGCTCCCACTCACTGACCAGGTCCAGTATTATGTGTGGTGGAAACCTGTACCTCCCATACACCTGGTCATCAGGCATCCCAAAAAGGCTGGTTCTGGGAGTGAAAATTCTGGCCCTCACTATCCTCCTCCTCCTCCTCCTTTGGTAACCCACGGCCACTGCTGCTAGGAACGGCATATTCATCCTGGCGTCTGAGCTTGTTTGTTGTTTGCGCGCACTTTTATGCTGCGCGGGTCGACGTACGCCTGCTTCATGCTGGCGTACGTGTTTCAGGATTGGACCATTTATTTTTCGGCGTGTCGTAGGCGAACGTGTGAATCTTCCCGCCCACCCCAGGAATACACGTAGCACGCTCTCCCAGGCCCAGTCGCGAGTGAATATTCCCGCCCACCCCTGGAATACACGTACCCCACTCTCACAGGCCTAGTCGCGTTTGGAACTTCCCGCGCACCCCGAAGTATACGTACCCAGGCCAATAGCGTGTGAAACTTCAGGCCAATCGCGTGTGGAACTTCCCGCACACCCCGTAGTACACGTACCCAGGCCAATCGCATGTGGAACTTCCCGCGCACCCCGAAGTACACGTACCCAGGCCAATCGCGTGTGGAACTTCCAGCGCACCCCGTAGTACACGTACCCAGGCCAATCTCGTGTGGAACTTCCCGCGCACCCCGAAGTACACGTACCCAGGCCAATCGCGTGTGGAACTTCCCGCGCACCCCGTAGTACACGTACCCAGGCCAATCGCGTGTGGAACTTCCCGCGCACCCCGAAGTACACGTACCCAGGCCAATCGCGTGTGGAACTTCCCGCGCACCCCGTAGTACACGTACCGAGGCCAATCGCATGGCTGGGGGGTGGGGTGATAGGGGACATGAGTGGGGGCCTGGTGGAGGGTGCCCCTGCACTGCTGGGGGGTGGGGGTGCAGGGAGACATGAGTGGGGGCCTGGTGGAGGCTGCCCCTGCACTGCTGGGGGGTGGGGGTGGTGGGAGACATGAGTGGGGGCCTGGTGGAGGCTGCCCCTGGTGGCTGGGGGGTGGGGGTGCAGGGAGACATGAGTGGGGGCCTGGTGGAGGCTGCCCCTGCACTGCTGGGGGTTGGGGGGTGGTAGACATGGGTGGGGGCCTGGTGGAGGCTGCCCCTGCACTGCTGGGGGTGGGGGTGGTGGTAGACATGGGTGGGGGCCTGGTGGAGGCTGCCCCTGCACTGCTGGGGGGTGGGGGTGGTGGGAGACATGAGTGGGGGCCTTGTGGAGGCTGCCCCTGCATTGCTGGGGGGTGGGGGTGGTGGTAGACATGGGTGGGGGCCTGGTGGAGGCTGCCCCTGTTGGCTGGGGGGTGGGGGTGGTGGGAGACATGAGTGGGGGCCTGGTGGAGGCTGCCCCTGGTGGCTGGGGTGTGGGGGTGGTGGTAGACATGGGTGGGGGCCTGGTGGAGGCTGCCCCTGGTGGCTGGGGTGTGGGGGTGATAGGGGACATGAGTGGGGCCTGGTGGAGGCTGCCCCTGCACTGCTGGGGGGTGGGGGTGCAGGGAGACATGAGTGGGGGCCTGGTGGAGGCTGCCCCTGCACTTCTGGAGGGTGGGGGTGATAGGGGACATGAGTGGGGGCCTGGTGGAGGCTGCCCCTGGTGGCTGGGGGGTGGGGGTGATAGGGGGCATGAGTGGGGGCCTGGTGGAGGCGGCCCCTGCACTGCTGGGGGGTGGGGGTGGTGGGAGACATGAGTGGGGGCCTGGTGGAGGCTGCCCCTGGTGGCTGGGGGGTGGGGGTGGTGGGAGACATGAGTGGGGGCCTGGTGGAGGCTGCCCCTGGTGGCTGGGGGGTGTGGGTGGTGGTAGATATGGGTGGGGGCCTGGTGGAGGCTGCCCCTGGTGGCTGGGGGGTGGGGGTGTAGGGAGACATGAGTGGGGGCCTGGTGGAGGCTGCCCCTGCACTGCTGGGGGGTGGGGGTGGTGGGAGACATGAGTGGGGGCCTGGTGGAGGTTGCCCCTGCACTGCTGGGGGGTGGGGGTGATAGGGGACATGAGTGGGGGCCTGGTGGAGGCTGCCCCTGGTGGCTGGGGGGTGGGGGTGGTGGTAGACATGGGTGGGGGCCTGGTGGAGGCTTCCCCTGCACTGCTGGGGGGTGGGGGTGGTGGAAGACATGAGTGGGGGCCTGGTGGAGGCTGCCCCTGCACTGCTGGGGGGTGGGAGTGGTGGTAGACATGGGTGGGGGCCTGGTGGAGGCTGCCCCTGGTGGCTGGGGGTGGGGGTGGTGGGAGACATGAGTGGGGGCCTGGTGGAGGCTGCCCCTGGTGGCTGGGGTGTGGGGGTGGTGGTAGACATGGGTGGGGGCCTGGTGGAGGCTGCCCCTGGTGGCTGGGGGGTGGGGGTGCAGGGAGACATGAGTGGGGGCCTGGTGGAGGCTGCCCCTGCACTGCTGGGGAGTGGGGGTGGTGGGAGACATGTGTGGGGGCCTGGTGGAGGCTGCCCCTGCACTGCTGGGGGGTGGGGGTGATAGGGGACATGAGTGGGGGCCTGGTGGAGGCTGCCCCTGGTGGCTGGGGGGTGGGGGTGGTGGTAGACATGGGTGGGGGCCTGGTGGAGGCTGCCCCTGGTGGCTGGGGGGTGGGGGTGCAGGGAGACATGAGTGGGGGCCTGGTGGAGGCTGCCCCTGGTGGCTGGGGGGTGGGGGTGATAGGGGACATGAGTGGGGGCCTGGTGGAGGCTGCCCCTGCACTGCTGGGGGGTGGGGGTGGTGGGAGACATGAGTGGGGGCCTGGTGGAGGCTGCACCTGCACTGCTGGGGGGTGGGGGTGATAGGGGACATGAGTGGGGGCCTGGTGGAGGCTGCCCCTGGTGGCTGGGGCGTGGGGGTGATAGGGGACATGAGTGGGGGCCTGGTGGCGGCTGCCCCTGCACTGCTGGGGGGTGGGGGTGGTGGGAGACATGAGTGGGGGCCTGGTGGAGGCTGCCCCTGCACTGCTGGGGGGTGGGGGTGGTGGTAGACATGGGTGGGGGCCTGGTGGAGGCTGCCCGTGGTGGCTGGGGGGTGGGGGTGCAGGGAGACATGAGTGGGGGCCTGGTGGAGGCTGCCCCTGCACTGCTGGGGGGTGGGGGTGGTGGGAGACATGAGTGGGGGCCTGGTGGAGGCTGCCCCTGGTGGCTGGGGGATGGGGGTGGTGGGAGACATTAGTGGGGGCCTGGTGGAGGGTGCCCCTGCACTGCTGGGGGTGGGGGTGATGGGAGACATGTGTTGGTGATCAGTGGTGCAAGGTGACATGTGGGTTGGCTGGTGGGCATGGCCATGGTGGATGGGTTGCCTGTGGGACATGAGCAGGGGTGCAGGGTAGTCCCCTGTGGTGTGGGCTGCCTGCAGGGGCCATGGAAGGTGTAGAGGGAACACCTGGGAGGACCCACATGGCCAAATCACGTGTAGCATTCCCCGGCACCACCGAAATACACGTACGCTGCTGAAATCGCGTGTGAATCTTCCCGCGCACCTCGGAATACAAGTACCCAGGCCAATCGCGTGTGGAACTTCCCGCGCACCCCGAAGTACACGTACCCAGGCCAATCGCGTGTGGAACTTCCCGCGCACCCCGAAGTACATGTACCCAGGCCAATCGCGTGTGGAACTTCCCGCGCATCCCGTAGTACACGTACCCAGGCTAATCGCGTGTGGAACTTCCCGCGCACCCTGTAGTACACGTACCCAGGCTAATCGCATGTGGAACTTCCCGCGCACCCCAAAGTACACGTACCCAGGACAATCGCGTGTGGAACTTTCTGCGCACCCCGTAGTACACATACCCAGGCTAATCGCGTGTGGAACTTCCCGCGCACCCCGAAGTACACGTACCCAGGACAATCGCGTGTGGAACTTCCCACGCACCCAGGAACACACGCACACGCTATTTTTCACGCAGCGGGTGTCCGTGTTTGTCGGTACCCCTTTGCACCTCATTTGTCCTAGAGGGCCACTGTATGGCCCATTCATCATGGCTGTATATGGGTGCTTTTCGGCGCACATTTTTTTCAGTCGCAGGGGCGCTACCGCCTGCTTTCTTGTGGCGTACTTGTTTGGCCCTGTGCGTGTCTTTGACCGTGCGCTGGTTTGCCCTATTCGATTCCATGAATACGGGTTGTAGGCGAGCGTGTGGGCGTTCCGCGCACTTGCCTCCTGTACTTCCCCCGTGACGCCCATATTTTCACGCGTTGTTCCCCATTCCGAGTGTTACGCCCCGTGTTCCGCCTACTTTTGTGATGTGCGCCGCGCTATGTGCGATTTCGCAGTGGCCGTGGCGCACGCTGTTGGATGACCTGTGCGCCGGCGTGCGCGGTGCACATTTTTAGCGCACATCCAATGTTTTTCTCGCGTACGGACTTCCATGAATCGCTGTGCGGCGGTTTCCCTGCGATTTGCGCACTTGCACTGCGATTTTCACACTTTTACTGCGATTCGCACGTTTTGGCACCTCTGCGCGGGAATTTTCGGTGCACATTATTTCCATGAATCGACCCCATAATCTCCTGTATCATCAAGAATGCACAATCTGACTATGAATAAAACTAACCAGGAGATTATACCAGCCGACTCGGATAAGTGATCGCTGCCCTTTCCTAAAATGGAAGAGAGAAGAAGAAGGGTTCAAAATAGATCCATGGACGCTGAGTACATAATTGAAGTTCCTGAATATCGAAATTCTAAGGAACCAAATAAGAGAGAAATATTTGACCGGCCGTTGGTAGATGACCGAAACCATAAAACTCCTCGATTTACAAGACAACCTGTGGTGCCCCAGAGAGAAACGTTAAACTTACCCTCTCTACTTCTTGAAGAGGTAATTTCAGCTAAAGAAGGATTAATCTTAAACTGCTGTAACATCCTCAAGCTGCTCCATCATATACCCAAACTTTCTATCGACAGCTGACATTAAGATAGTTGAATTTGTGTCTGAACGGTACGGGGACAGAGTGATTTTACATTTAAATTCTAACTTAATAAAAATTGCAGCTAACTCTTTATTACCTTTGGGATTTGATCTCTTTGAACTGTTGGGTAATGATATTGGAAACCAAACACAAATCTCAATACAAACCCAACAGATACTTCAGGACGGGTCGACTACAGATCATTGGCAACTTGAAAAGTGTAACTTCAAAAGTGTTGCAATCCACAAGCACAGCCCCTGGGAATACGCAGAATAACACAGAGGAAGGCAAAACCGATACGGGAATTGGAGAAAAAAGTATTTAACGCAAAGTTTTACGCTCACCTGGCTCCCACAGAGGCGTCGATCGGAACTGGACAGCTGCAGTCTCCACCAATGTGACGCGTAGGGTCGAGATGACGGACTGGACTGGCCCACCTAGCTTCGTTTGCTTGGCCCGTAGGAATATTCTTCTGCAAATGGAGAAAGGGAATTAACCACCCGTGGAGTTGAGCGTAAATCCCCCCACCCCCGCTGTTCTCCCCACAGATCGCCTTTGATGTCCCCTCTTATAGTCTCACCTGATGGTTTAGAAAGATGAGCTCTCCATCCTGCATTGAGCGCAGGGGCGCGTTGATAACCAGTTGCTTCACTGGCTCCAAGGAATTGGTGAGTTCCAGAACAATATTGACTCCGAGATTCCCGGCAAGACGCCGTAAGTATAAAGTTCGTAAGAGTTCAAAAGCCTGACTTTCACTCTTGTCCGATTCCTTGCAGGTTGCAGCTTGACCCTAATGAAGAGTTCCTCATGGCAACCGGTAGTATTCTGGTAAGGATTTGTATTTTCCAACACAGTTCGATAAAATAATGTCAATATGTAACCTGTTGGTTTCTCCCTTATTCAGGCGCTGACAGAAAGTATGAAGTCTTGGGGAATAATACCTCCGGCGGTAAAACCAGGAAAGTGAGGAGGTGAGGATCATTCATTGTGGTGAGGAGGGTTCCCCTTGTTAGTCCCTTTGTTTCACCTTGCTGTCCTTTTGTTTCCCCTTAGGGGGGGTATTGCTCTTGTTCTAACCTTTTCTCCTTCTTTCTCCCCTTTTCTAGGAGCTCCAAACTCGAGGCGGGCGTGGCAGAAGGCTGGATGCAGACTTGCAGGCACGGTGAGCGTTACGCTGCTGGATGCAGAATAATGCGAAGCGTGTCTGCTCTTCGGGCGCGGTTTAAATAGCGGCCAAAGTAGTCCCAGGTAAGTATTCCTCCCCATCCCCGCCCGAGTAAAAAATAGTCCCTAAGTAAAGTAGTCCCTTCCAAGCCTCTTTTGGCTTGGAGCTCTTGCAGCATGGTCTGCATCAGGTAAGTTTGCAGCATGGTCTGCATCAGGTAAGTTTTGGCACCAGGACTGACTCTCCATATGAGCCTGCCGCCATAGGCGCCAGGACTGGACCCAAATAGCCCCTAGCAGGGGTTGTTGGGCTTGCTTAGGATAACTTGATGCCTGCTTCTGGGGTTGCTGGACGTGGTCTGGGTCCCCGGGGGTAGGCATTATGACAGCACTCCCCCCCAAGGCCCCTCCTAAAGTCGTTCTTCCCTGTGGTTTCGGTTTGTCTGGGAAATTTCGGTGGAATTTTTTCACCAATCGGGGTGCATGAACATGGTCACTAGGTTCCCATGACCTTTCCTGTGGTCCGTAACCTTTCCAGTTGATTAAATAAAAGAGTTTTTTGACTTAATCAGCTTTGAGTCCAGGATGTTCTTAACTTCAAATTCAGGTTCTCCGTCTACAAGGATAGGGTCTGGTGGCTTGGTTAGTCTTGTCCCTGGTTGCACTGGCTTCAAAAGTGACACATGAAAGACGGGGTGAATTCGCATATTAGCAAGTAAGTCCAACTTGACAGCCACCGGGTTGATAATGGCCTTAATAGAGTAAGGTCCCAAATATCTGGGGTTAAAGGTCTGTGTTCCCTTTAGAGGTATATGTTGTGTGGCTAACCATACTTGGTCCCCTATCTGGTATTGTGGAGTATCACTTCTATGCCGATCAGCATCTTTCTTGTATTTTTCTTTCGCCTGTTTTAAATGTGTAGTTGCTTCCTTAAAGGCTTGGTTAATCGTAGCGTGCAGATGGGCCACTGCGGGCATTTCTAAGTGTTGCGGTGAGTCAAGGTCTGAGGTTCGAGGATGTTGCCCATATAAGGTATAAAAGGGGCTTTGTCCAGTTCCAGAGTGTGCTGCATTATTGTATGCATATTCGGCGATCCAAAGAATGTCTTTCCAATTACTCTCAGTCTGATGTAACATACAACGCAGGTATTGTTCGAGAGTCTGGTTGGTCCTCTCCGTTCGACCATCGGTCTGGGGGTGGTGACTGGTTGATAACCTCACATAGATTTGCGCCAATTGACAGCATTTTTTCCAAAAATGTGAAATGAATTGACGGCGCGCTCAGAGGCCAACAAGGATGGAAATCCGTGTATGCGAACAATGTTTTCGAGGAACTCCTTGGCCAGGATTGAAGCTGAAGGTAATCCCTTTAAAGGTATAAAGTGGGCCATCTTGGAAAAAAGATCCACAATAACTAGAATGGTGTTAAATCCATTGCATGGGGGTAGATCAGTAATAAAGTCTAACGATAAGGTGTGCCATGATGTAGGCGGAATGTCTAAAGGTTGTAAGAGTCCAGCTGTTTTTTTCTTTTGACTTTTGTTTTGGGCACAAATGCCACAAGACATCACAAATGATTTAATATCCTTTCGCCAGGTGGGCCACCAGAATTGTCTTTTAATTTTAGCTTCAGTTTTTGCAATACCTGGGTGCCCCTCCATTAGGGTATCATGATAACAGGAAATGACTAGCTCTTGTAGTTTCTTGTGTGGCAGAAATAGCCGCCCTTGGTAATAAGGCAGATCATTGGTGACAGAGTAGTCCGGGCCTTTTTTTACCCAGTCCTGCAGGGCTGTAGGATCAAAGAGTTGCTGGATCTTTACCTGAATGTCCTCTAGTGTCTGTAGAGTAGTCATGCCAAGAATTCTTTGTTCGGAAATTATAGGTACTGGTTCTGGGTTCACTTCTGCCTCTCCCATCCCTATTCGGGATAAGGCGTCTGCTTTACCATTCTTACAACCTGGTCGATAGGTTATTATGAAATCAAACTCGGCAAAGAACAATGCCCTTCGGAGTTGACGTGACGATTGGGCCTTGGCTGTCTTTAAATACTGTAAGTTCCGGTGATCGGTGATCACAGTAATGGTATGCCTGGCACAGAGAAGATAGTGCCGCCAGGCCTTGAAGGCGGATTTAATGGCTAATAACTCCTTGTCGGTAACCTCATAGTTTAACTTGGGTGCCGAGAACATTCTGGACCAAAATGCTACTGGATGAAGCTGGCCAGTTTCAGGGTCCTTTTGAGACAGGACAGCTCCCATGGCTAGACTGGATGCATCGGTTTCCACTATGTATGGAAGTTCAGGACGCGGGTGCTTTAATACAGGTGCAGACGTGAATTTCACTTTCAGCTCTTGGAAGGCATTTTCAGCTTCTTCAGTCCACATAAAGCGTTTATATTTTCGCAAGAGTGCTGTGATGGGATGTACAACATGTGAAAAATCTGGGATGAATCTGCGGTAGAAATTGGCAAAGCATGCTTTGTACTCCTTTAACTGAACTTGATGATGGCCACTTAAGGATTGCATCCACCTTTCGTGAGTCCATTCGGACTCCCTTTGGGGTCAGGATAAACCCAAGGAATTCAACTTCTGTGGCATGAAAAACGCATTTTTCCAGTTTTGCATATAGTTTGTGCTGGCGCAATTTCTCAAGGACTGCTCGGATGTGCTTCACATGGTCAGATTCTGAAGAGGAGTATGCTAGAATATCATCGATATATATACGACAACACAAACGTCAATGAGTTCACGAAGGACATCGTTCATGAAGTATTGGAAGGCTGCTGGTGCATTGCACAACCCGAAAGGCATCACCTGGTATTCGAATAACCGATACTTAGTGCGGAAAGCAGTCTTCCATTCGTCGCCTTCTTTTACACGTACCAGATGGTATGCCCCCCGGAGATCTAATTTAGTGTATATACAAGCGTCCTTCACTTGGTCTAGTAGTTCAGGGATCAGAGGCAATGGGTATCGGTTCTTAACAGTTATCTGGTTCAATGCGCGGTAGTCTATGCACGTTCTGAGGTCACCTTCCTTTTTGGGCACGAAGAACAAAGCTGAAGATGCAGGGGACTTGGATGGGCGAATAAAGCCATTGGCAAGGTACTGGTCTAAGTATTGTCGCAGGTGAAGGTTCTCAGGTTCCGTAAGGGCATAGATCCTGCTACAAGGGGGTTGTGCACCGGGTATGAGATCGATTTGACAATCGGACGATCTGTGAGGAGGTAAGGTGTTTGCCTGTTCTTTTTGGAAGACATCCTGGAATTCTTGGTATTCTGGAGGTAGTTGCAAGACTGCTGTGGTTACTGTGGCCAGGCCTGCGTTCTGACTTTTCTTTGGGTAACAGGTTTGTGCACAATCCGGGAAGGTTAGTCTCTTCTCTCACCAATCAATAAAAGGATTATGTGTTTCCAACCAAGGTATCCCCAGTATTATTTGGAACTGTGGGGCTTTGATTAGATCAAACACAATAGTCTCTCGATGCCCATCCTGACCCAATATTGTCATCTCTGCGGTGGAATGAGTTATAGGCCCAGAGGCAATTTCAGTTCCATCGACTGTGATGATGACATCTGAGGTGGTTTTTCGGCAGAGAGGTAGATTCATCCTGGAAGCCAATTCATAGTCCACATAGTTTCCTATGGCCCTGCTATCAATGTATGCCCTTACTGCGTGCATACGGGATGGCTGCCCTGGATCTACGAGGACCATTGGTATGATGAAATGCGAGGTCTGAGTATCCTTCTTCAAGCTCGGCAAGCGGACCTCTACGCTTGTAGGGCGTGATCGTTTCCCGAGTCTGACTCCATATGGCTTTTATCAGGAGCTCCTACCACCTTCTTGGGTGGTTTTACAGGGCAATCCCGTAGAAAATGCCCAGATGTTCCACAATATAGACACAATTACTTTTGCCGTCTCCTTCGTCTTTCCTTCTGGGTTAAGGATGCTTTAAACCCTCCGATTTGCATGGGTTCTGAAGCATCTGCTCCTTTGGGGTTAGCGTGGGTTTTGACCAACACCCAATTCTCAAACTTGGCTCGATCAGCCTTTCTGTTCTGAAGTCTGTGATCTAACTGGACCACTAAGTCTATATATTCAGCGCAGTCTTGAGGTGGGTTCACGACTTGAGCCAAGACATCCTTGAGTTCTCCTCAAAGCCCTCGATGAAATAACGTGATTCGTTTTACCTCAGGCCATCCAGTTTCCACTATCAACCTATTAAAGGTTGCAATGTAGGATAGAACGTCCTGGTTACCCTGTCGTAGGGACAAAGGTTTGTTATCCAGGGTCTGTCCTTGGGAGTGCCGGGCAAATAGTCTTTCCATGCTCGTTTGAAAGCCCTGAAAATCCCGAAGAATTGGGTCATCCTGAGTAACTAGTGGAATTGACCAATCAGCTGCACTGCCACTGAGATATGACAATACAAAGGCTACCTTGGCTTGATCGTTTGGGAAGGCTCCAGGTCTGCATAAAAAGTGCAAGCGGCATTGGTTCATAAACACGGCAAACCTTTTGGGATCTCCGGCAAAGCGTTCGGGTGGAGCTAATGGAATATTTCCTGGTAGGTTTATTTGCAAAGGGTTACTCGATAACACAGGAGCAGGATTTCCCCCGGAACCAGGTAGGGGTGCTTGTCCAGCCTGGCTTTGCAATAGTTGCCTAGCAAGGTAATCAGTTCGCTCCTTTGACAAAATCAGTTCTCTCCTAAGAGCATTGGTTTCTTGACGGGCGGAATGCACTTCAGCCCTCAGTTCCCCTAGTAATTGGGCCAATTGGTCAGCCTCTGAGGTATGCATAACGCCCGGGTGGGAATTTGTGGGTAGGCTTCACGTTCTGTTACGCTCACCTGGCTCCCACAGAGGTGTTGATCGGAACTGGACAGCTGCGGTCTCCACCAATGTGACGCGTAGGGCCGAGATGACGGACTGGACTGGCCCACCTATCTTGGTTTGCTTGGCCCTTAGGAATATTCTTCTGCAAATGGAGAAAGGGAATTAACCACCCGTGGAGTTGAGCGTAAATCCCCCCACCCCCGCTGTTCTCCCCACAGATCGCCTTTGATGTTCCCTCTTATAGTCTCACCTGATGGTTTGAAAAGATGAGCTCTCCATCCTGCATTGAGCGCAGGGGCGCGTTGATAACCAGTTGCTTCACTGACTCGAAGGAATTGGTGAGTTCCAGAACAATATTGACTCTGAGATTCCCGGCAAGACGCCGTAAGTATAAAGTTCGTAAGAGTTCAAATGCCTGACTTTCACTCTTGTCTGATTCCTTGCAGGTTGCAGCTTGACCCTAATAAAGAGTTCCTCGTGGCAACTGGTAGTATTGTGGTAAGGATTTGTATTTTCCAACACAGTTTGATAAAATAATGTCAATATGTAACCTGTTGCTTTCTCCCTTATTCAGGCGCTGAGAGAAAGTATGAAGTTTTGGGGAATATACCTCCGGCGGTAAAATCAGGTAAGTCTATTGTGGTGAGGAGGGTTCCCCTTGTTAGTCCCTTTGTTTCACCTTGCTGTCCTTTTGTTTCCCCTTAGGGGCCGGGGTTCGGCGAAGATGCAGTGGAAGCTGTGCCGACCCGTGAAGAGGAATAGTATCCCCGGTGGTAAAATCAGGTAAGTCTATGGGGGGGTAACTAATATTCCTCTGTGTATTCCCTTGGCTCACCTTGCTGTTCTTGTCTTCTCCTTAGGTGCCGGAGTGCGGCGGGAACATGCAGGAGGATGCAGTGGAATGTGAAGATGCTGCGAAGGCCGGTGAGTTCAGCGCGGCGCTGCAGCAGGCGAGGCGACGTGCATAAAATAACTTCTTTCTTCCAACTCGAAGGCGTGATGGATCGGGAATTCAGGTAAGGATTAAAGGTATTGCTCTTGTTCTAACCTTTTCTCCTTCTTTCTCCCCTTTTCTAGGAGCTCCAAACTCGAGGCGGGCGTGGCAGAAGGCTGGATGCAGACTTGCAGGCACGGTGAGCGTTACGCTGCTGGATGCAGAATAATGCGAAGCGTGTCTGCTCTTCGGGCGCGGTTTAAATAGCGGCCAAAGTAGTCCCAGGTAAGTATTCCTCCCCATCCCCGCCCGAGTAAAAAATAGTCCCTAAGTAAAGTAGTCCCTTCCAAGCCTCTTTTGGCTTGGAGCTCTTGCAGCATGGTCTGCATCAGGTAAGTTTGCAGGATGGTCTGCATCAGGTAAGTTTTAATCTATGAGCCTGGCACCTATGGCGCCAGGACTGACTCTCCATATGAGCCTGCCGCCATAGGCGCCAGGACTGGACCCAAAGGGCCCCTAGCAGGGGTTGTTGGGCTTGCTTAGGATAACTTGATGCCTGCTTCCGGGGTTGCTGGACGTGGTCTGGGTCCCCGGGGGTAGGCATCATGACACAAAGCACCTCCCCTACAATGTTTGAAAGACATGACGTGAAAGGGAAATATAATCATATGGATACAGACAATCAACTCCTAGCTCTACACACGAAAGTCTGATTACCAAAAGATGAATACCTCGCTTAAAATCACCTTTAATGCTGCAAACCAGCACCTTCAGGCAGTGACTGATGGACCACTGATAAACAAGAAATTGTATACAGTTTATACCGCTCCACGATAAACTCCTTCAAATCTCATTACCAGAATTAACAAATAAAGGATAGAAAGGATGAGAAGTGGAGGATCGGATCCTGGAACACCAGGGGCTACTGTCATTTCTTCGATTAAACCAACATTTTCTCAGGAGAATTTGATATGTTATGCCTTCAAGAGACTTGGGTCCAAGAACCTTTAGTACTTGACGGATATAGTACTTATTTGAATCCAGCTTATAAGGGTGACAAGGGTCGTCCCTCAGCAGGGTTGATGACTCTGTTAAAAAACAATTCAGTCATCATTGTAATGGAAACCAGTAACCTAAATCCATTTGTTCAATCATTATTTTGCAGGGTGAATGAATAGACAAAAATAACATCAAGTGGCTTCTTCTAATGAATGTATGCTGGAACCCTAAGTCCAGCTCCACCAACCTTCTTATAGATTAAATAGACAATATTGTTGATTCCTTTTCTTCACGTTTTAACAATGTTTGTATAATTAATCTGTGGGGATCTGAACATGGATTGTATCAACAAAATCGGTAAAACAACAGATGACTTGACCGATCCAATTGGCCACGAACAAAAAAGACTAAAGCATTGGTGGGATGTAATGCTTGTTAGAGAACTATACATCTTGAATTGTCAGACCCCTGGTGACATTCCAGCTAGACCAACTTGGTCTAATGGAATAACATCAAGAGTCTTGGATTGCATCTTTATATCCATAAACATGCTGAGCATGGTCAAATGGTTTTGAATATTTTCAAAAAAGAATAGTGACCATGAGCTGATAAAAATGTCATGGTTGTGGGTGTCCAAAAAAAATACTAGGGCATGGCCAGTAAAAGTAATCGCTTTACAAGCTGGTAACCGTCTCCGTATGGAAACAATGACAATAATTTGGCTAATGAGGGCATTTATAAATCAGACCCAAATCAACCCAAAAGACACAAAATATATCCCTCTTCTACGGGAATTCATGGTTAAACCGTGTATGATCTTAAAGTCTAGTGGGATCCATAAACATACATGTGATACGCGCATCAGGCTAGAAAAACAACAATTGAAAAGGGATCTCTGGAAATTAAAAAATACAGAGATGCAACAAACCATGAATTAGTTAGGAAAAGAAAAGAAAAATGTAAAAATTGGCTTTTGGCCCATAAGACTGCTATGACGCAGGTTGATGCGGAAATAATGCTTCGTCAATGGAGAAAAAGGATTCTAGATTCTTCTGGGAGCTTATTAATAACCATGATAATTTTCAAGCCGCAGCCTTGACCAGTGTGGTGTCGGAGGACATGTGAACCAAATTCTATGGAAATCTTTATGCTAAACCAGGAAGGGGGTATGACTCCAACTCTATAGAAATTAAAAAACCTTGGTCACTTGAATTCGATCATCCCGACATTGTAGAGTTAATAAGGAAAGCCAATGCATCTAGGGCCCCGGGATCTGATGGCTTGACCAATGACATGATAAGAAAATACCCGGAAATCTGGAGCCCTATCATCTTCAATTTATTCACCCAGCTAATGAATCAGGGAAAAGTCCCTGATTCTTGCAGGAATGCTATCATAGTCCCTACATTCAAAAGTGGTGATAGGACTGATCCGGCGAATTATCGTCCGATAGCACTCTTGGATGTACTAGGGAGATTGTTTGCAGCCTTGCTCTTAAACCATCTGCAAACGTGGATTAATGCCAAAAAACGACTTGATCCCAGACAAACAGGTTTTGTCAAAGGGGTAGCAACTGATCTTAATTTATTTCTACTCAACACTTTGAAAGGTAGGGTCTTTAAAACCAAAACTAAAATCTATTTGCCTTTTATAGACCTAAAAAAGACATTTGACAGCATAAACAGAGAGAGCTTCTGTGGGTAAAGCTAGAAGCCGGTAGATGCCCTCCAGATTTCTTATTGGCAATAAAATCTGTATATACAGACACTACCATCCAAATAAGACTCAACTCGAAGAGCCTTCTGACTAAAAAATATTTGCATCTAAGGGCTTGAAGCAAGGCTGCCCACTGGCTCCGATGCTCTTTAACTTATTTTTGTCAGACTTGCCGAACCATATGTACACCACTAGATCATTCCCCCTTACAATAGGTGACCAAAAACTAGCATGGATGCTTTATGTGTATAATCTGGTCGTGATCGACCATGCTCCCATAGGCCTCCAACACAGTTTGAATGCTCTAAATGAGTATAGGAATAAAAACTGTTTGGAGATAAATGATGCCAAAACAGAGGTACTCGTTCTGAAATCGATTAAGAGACCAAAATCCAAACGTTATAAATGGTACTTGGGAAGTCAGAGGTTGATCGAGGTCTCTTCGATACGATACTTAGGGGCTCACTTCAAGTGTAGTGTGAATGATGCATTCCGCTGCAGAGAGCTGCACAGGAAAATGAAAAGTTTTGCTATTCAAGGATCTCTGATTAAAAAAAATACAGGTAATGTTCGCTTATACCGGTGTTAACCTTTTTCAAAGCCAAAGAGATTTCTATAATAACCTACACTGCGGAGGATTTTCCTTTCACTCCTTGGAAGATTTGGTCTACCCTGGAGGGTGTCTTTTGGAGAAGAATCTTGCGTTTACCATCTGGCTTCCCAATAGTCTTGGTAAGATTTGAACTGGGGTTAACCTCCCTATATGCTAGAACTGCATGGAAAACCCTAGGTCTTTTTAAAAAATGTTCAATGTTCCCTCCTGTTGTTCCATACCAGATCATAGCTAACGGTCGAACGGACAAAGTTTCAAGCTGTTAAATATTTGGAATGAACAATGTACATCTCTCTTAAATAGCTTAGGAATCGATAAAGAAACCCGGCTTGAGAATCCAAACTATGTAAAAAAGAAACTGTGGGAGCAATACTGGATCCAGACATTAGAACGAAAAAATGAACATCAACTATACGCAGATCCTTGAATAGCTCTGAAAGCTTTGAATGTCATCCCTAAATACCTACTAAAGTTTCCATACCAAAAGATGAGAAATCGCTTTATGAGATTCCACTTAAATATACTTCCCATAAAACAAATCGCAATGACCTACAAGAAGGGGGATGGAAACTGCTTCTCTAGGTTGTGTCAGAAAGCGGAAGTGGTAGAGACCTTAAAACACATCACATCTGCCCGAGCCTAACTAAAAGGTGATCTTTCTACATAGGCAAATTCATCAACAGATTCCCCTCTGACGAATCAGACGATTGGTGGAAATTGTTGTTGGCAGGTGAAAATACACATTTAGCATTCGCCCTTACGACATTTCTGGGGGAAAGCAGGCATGTTGGGGAAGTGGAAAGATTTTTTTTTCTTTTGATGAATGATTTCTTTTGAAATATCTTTGCTTGTGAGCAACTGTAACGAAATAGAGGTTTGTAATAAACCAAGTTTCTAGATAAAACAATTACAAAAAATAAACCCATTGATGGTGGCATTTGCTTGTACGCCCCCTCTTTTATATTGCCTCCCCATATAAAAGTACATCTTAAATATATGCCTAAACCAAACATGAATATTGCAAAACAGTCCAACAATATAATGCAGTGCGCATAAATACGAAACACTTGGAACATGGTATCATGCACATTACTTTTCCTAATATAAACGGAATCAGTAGAGCCAGCTGGGTCCATCGCGAAAACCACCTGAAGAGGAATTGCTATTATAAGAGGTTAAGGAAAGGACAAGAGAGAAAAGGAGAGAGAGAGATGGAGAATCAGAGAAAGAAAGAGAGGGAGAAGCAAAGAAAGATACAATAGAAAAAAGAAAAAGTGAAGAGTATGGGGAACTGCAAGAGTGCAATCCCCGTGCAAATGTAATGCGTAGCAGCGTTGTGAGGGAGTATTGGGTAATATGGTTTTAAAACCCAGTAATGTAGTAATGTAACTCCTTCACTTTGACAGCAAGGGGAGCAGCATAAATGTCCTGAAAAGGACCATTGTATCTGGGTAGGTTCCACTGGTGGTTGAAATTCCTAACGTAAATCCAGTCCCCGGGCAACAACAGAAAAACGGGTGATGTTGCTGGCCTGCCTGTTGCTGCGCCGGTTGTTTCCTCTGTCCGTGGAGGCGCAATCTTTTGTGAGACACATTTTATTGCCTTTGTTAGGGAGGACAAATAGCAGATAAATTCCTTCCCCAAAATCGACACGGTCTTATGAGCATCTGACACTTGTCTAACAGAGTGACTGGGTGTGCAGGCGAGCCTCTGTGACAACTAGTGGGGCGATAAATGGTGGTCTTTGTAGGGGTGTGTGCGCAAACTGAATAATACAGGTGGTAAACAGTGCACCCAGTTTTTCTTTAATGTGGTACACAGCTTCGACAGCTTGCTTGTTAACAGGCCATTGATCCTCTCTATGGTTCCCTTGGCCTGGGGGTGGTAAATGGTGCACATCCAATGCCTAATTCCCAGTAATGTCGAAACCTCATTCAAAAAGGTTGTTAAAGAAATGCATGTCATTGCTGACCTTAATACATCGCACATGCCCCATCGAGGAAAAACCGCACACACCCAAAGTTTTGCGGCACATATAGCATCTGGATGTGCACAAGGTCCCACCTCCACCCATCGTGAGAAGGGACACACGACAATAAGAAAATGAGATCCATTGAACCTTTTGCCCATGTCCGCATAATCAATATGTAGTTAGCGGAATGGCCCAGTAGGGCGGGGCAAGGTGCCTCTGATAGTTCTTAGTGTAAACCCTGTATTCTAACTTTGACACGTGGTGCAACGTATGGCCATGTTAGTTAAGTTCTCCTGAAGGTTGGAAACAAATCAGTCCTCGTGTATGTCTGCTACAATGTGCTGTTTAGAAACGTGTGATGGATGATGAAACTGGTCAAATGCAACCAGTAATAACTCATGTTACATAACAGCTTTACCAGATATCTTTTGGCTCCACCATAACAGATTGGTGGGGGACTGTTTACACCAACTTTTCACCTGAAGTTTTTTTCCCTCTTGTTGCGCTCGTCCCTGTAACTCAATTATCTGTGCAATTGGTAAGGCGCAGTAGGTTGCTGGCAACTGTTCATTGTTGGGTGTTAGTACAGGGTACTGTAAAACCTGTGGCACCGGAAGATACGCTGCCGCTTTTGCTGCTGCATCCGCGGGAGCATTACCAAGTGAGACCCCGTCTGTGTAATTAGTGTGGGAGGTGCATATTATGACTGCCACTACAGATGTTTGGGATAATGCTTGAATGAGTTTATCCAATAATGCAGCATGTTGCACAGGAGATCCGTCAGCCCTCCTGAATCCCCTCCTCTCCCACCATGCAAGGCCGGCATGAACTGTGGTGGTGAAATATGCTGAATCAGAGTAAATGGTCACGTGGCACTCTTGGGATGTTTGTAGCGCTTCAATAAGCGCTATGTGCTCGGCTGCTCTGTTAAAAATGTGGCTGGGTTAACAATTTTACATCGTACAATGTGAATGTTTTGTTGCTTGTATGCAGACGCTCATTGTGTGGTCAGTGTGGATTTGAGCATTCTACAATGGCAAAAACTGCATGCTCAACATACAGTGTTATGGAGCATCCCATAATGACAGTTGAACTCTTTTGAATAGCAAATGCCCCAGCAGCAAGTACTTGCTCACAGGCAAAGTGGCCCTGCATCACTGAATCTAGGATGGCACTGTAATAGGCCTATGGCTTGTGGCCCATGGAGCTTTTCTGGGTCAGTACTGCAGTCATCAGTTGTCCGTTGGAGTGGGAAAATAGGTAGAACTCTTGCGTGTAGTCTGGGGTTGCTAACACTGGTGCAGTGGAAATGTCCTCCTTGAGGTCATTGAAATTGGTACGCATTTCCTCTGTCCCTACTATTTTGTTGTCACCTTTCTGAGCTTCCTTCTGGCCTTGCAACATCTTGTGTATGCTGCACAATCAAGTATCCACACCCTACAATAATTGCATAGCCCCAAAAACATTTGCATTTCCTTCACTGTTTTGGGCTGTCGGGTAGCATGCACGGATGCAGAGCGGTCAGGAATGATTTTTTTTGCCATTCATAGATATTAATTGGCCCAAATAGAGTACCTCCTGGAGGCAGTATTGTAATTTCACCTTATCAACCTTGTATCCCTTAAGGGCCAGAAGTTGAAGGAGGGTTATGGAGTCCTTCCTGCACTAGTGCTCACTTACACTGCACACTCGTAAATCATCAACAAATTGAATAATGGTACTGGGCATCTGAATATTGCCTAAGTCATTGTGTAATATTCCGGTAAAAATACTAGGGGACTCGCAGTCCCCTTGATGCAGTCTTGTGTGTTCAAAGTTCCTCCCCCATGCGTAAACGCAGTGAGGTGCTGTGAATTGGGGTGCAGGGAAACAGAAAAGAAGACATTTTTAAGATCCACCACATTAAAAGTGGGTCGCCTCTTTAGGAATGTTACAAAGTATTGTCGCAGGATTTCGGGACCACTCGAAATTCTGCTTGTACAATGTCATTAAGAGGGCAAAAACCTGAATCATTCTCTAGCTCCCCACTTTTGCCTTCTTATTCGGGTATATAGCCATGTTGTATGGGGAGGTAGATGGTACAATTATCCCCTGATTTAGTAAGGCAACAATGGTGTCCTGTATCCCTTCCTCTGCCTCTCTTGACAAGGGATACTGCCTCACCCGGGGCAACACGGCACCTGGCTTGAGTGTTTTTTGAACTGGGGACATTCCTTGTAAGAGCCCAACATCGTGAGCATTTGTTGTCCACAGCCTTTGAGGGACCTGTTCTAAGTCGGTCTACGTGAAGGGGGAAGGTGCTACAAGAACCATCAAGACACAGTGCATTTTCCGGTAATGCACATTAACGTCACAAGGAATAGAAATTGGTAGGACAATCTTGCCATCATCTGGTTTGTCTTCAAACAAGGCTGCATCCGTCACTTCCCTGAGAGGCATTGTAGGGTCAATACACAACACAGTGCGCCACTCACACCGCTCTGAGTCGGTTCCAATTACAACAATCAATTTAGCTGATACCACCAGACCCTGCAAATCTAGGGACAATGTTGTTCCTGCCACCAATTCAGGGGACACCAAAGGTCGAAAAATGAAGTGGACCGGCACTCGCCAAAAAGCCTTGCCAATTTGGAGTATTGCCTCGAGAAGCACTGTTATGCCATACACAAACATGTTCGGGTAGACGGCAATACCACAAACCATTGCCGCTCCTCCCCTTGCATGTATGATGATCATTGCTCTTATGACACACATGCCCTGGGTGGCACACACTACTCCGTGGTCTGTGAAGGAGATTGGCATATTCAATTTACTCAACAGGTCTCGACACAACAAATTTATCAGAGAACTTTCAGACTACAACAGAGGTGCACGCACCATCTTTCCTCCTATTTTGATATCAAGTTCTTTCGTGTAGGGAACCGTGGCGACAGCCCCAGAGAAGCCCTGCATGTCAAGAGTTTCACCTGATAATGGGAAGTTTCCCTCACTGAGGCATGATTTAGTGGCACCTGTGTCAACCATGAAGTTGAATTGCTTGTTACCTGTCTCAGCGCCCACCAAGGGTTCCTTGTCAGGGTGGACTGTCATGGACAGGACTAGACACGCAAGAGTTCTCTATAGGCTATCCTAGTCAGGGTAAGTGTTGGTGCCGGGTAACGCGAAAGGGTTGTTTGCCAACACGGTCACCCCTTGATAGGGTACGACGGTGCCATTCGGCACTGCATCGGTTGTTGTCATACTACTCCTGTATATGGTATTCTGTTGGGGCATTACTGATGTGGTCACTTGCAAGTGTTGCACTATGACCCCATAGTGGCAGTTGAGTGTAGGCCTGGTATATCTCGCACAGTATGGTGGTTGGCCTCTATGTTTGTACCTGTGGTTGGGGCTGGGACAGTGGGCAATAGTTGCTATACAGATTGCATCCTGCCCCCTGCCTGCTCCTACACTCCCTTGCAAAATGTCCCCATTTCCCACAGCTCCAGCATTGCAAAGGACCCATACCTGCTCCTCGAGGTCCCATTACCCCAAATCTCCATTTTCTCCCTCTGAACCTGCCCCTCCCGCTCTGCTGACCTCCTTGCTGCCACTCCTGGTAGGGGTACTGCGGTATACCTCACCACTGTTCTTGCCCTGCATCTGGTCAAAACCCAGCTATTAATACCTCTGGAGGTGCCGAGGCCTGCTCTGCCACCTCCGCTTGCGCATTTGATGATACCGCCCCTTCAACTGCTATTTTTGCTATCTTTTTCTGTTCTAGTTTCGCTTCCTCATCCTGCAGCCTCTGATTCATTTCCTTTTCTCGCTCCTTTATCCTCTTGCACTGGTGGATGATTATGATTTGAACCTCAGCCCACGCTTTTGCTTTGATGCCCACTATTTTGTATATCGCCTTTTGAACTGCCTTGGGCAAACCCCTTTTAATGATGAAATAAAAAAGAGGAACGGATCAGTCCCACTGGTCCCCCGCCTCCAGAGGCCATGTCTCCTGAACCTTAATAATGTTCTGCACGGGGTCCTCATTGTCTCCCATAGTGTAATGCATGATAGACTGCAGGTCTGGCATGTCAGGGTACGTTTGCTGCAGCGTGCCCCACACCTGTGCTCTGATTTTGTTAAAGGGTGCCCCAACATGTCCGTCTTTGTCTAGTTTTAGTCCGGGATATCCTGCTTTCACCCACACATCCCCAGGTTGGACCCCCACTATTGCAACAAGCAAACTTTTAATATCCTACACTGCCAAGGGAATCCCCACTGTCTGCTTTTCAAATGCATTGATCCATTTTCTAGCCCGTAAAGCAATGGCATTTGAGTATCTGTATTCCTTCCTTCTTTACGTCCAACACTTTCCTTTTTCCCTTGCTACAACCACTTGGCCAAAGCTGTCCCTTAACTGTGGTCCCCACAAGCTTTCTACCCAAGGCGTGACATCTGATATTTGCCCATTCCCTTCATTCCCTCCATCACATTCATCATCCTCAATCTCATCCACGGTATCCCATTTGTCTTCCCCTAACTCTCAGTCTGCATCCCTGCCAGACCTTACAGTCCTGTACTCTGTGCTCCCTGCTCGTCTGTCGCCAACCCCTCCTTCTAAATAAGCACATCCTTTATTCCTGAATTGTCTAACCTGAACAAAATATCTCCTGCCCTCCGTTCATCCAACACATTCCCCTTCTTCCCTCCTCCTTCCTGTGCTGCCCTCAATTCTACCCGCATGGCCTACAGTGCATCTTCTAGCTGCTTCTGTACCTTATTGTCCTGGGGTGGGATAGCACTCTGTGTTGATATGTAGGGAGGCAGGGCAGTATTTAGAGTAGGCACATATGTCGGGTTTGTATATCCCGCAGCTGGGCTAGTGGTGATTGGGAAAAGTCCTGTATCTGTGAGCGCAGCTTTGTCCTCCTGTGTTGCCCTAGACATAACATCTATGGTAACTCCCTCTGTTGTTTGAGCCCCCCCCCTTTGTCAGGGTCCTCTGCATCCTCTATCATCTTGCAAAGATTTAGTATCTCTTTTCTCTTCTGAAGTTGTTTGCCCTTATTTTTAGCAGTTAAAATCATGCTCATGTGGTCTAATATCCCTCTATTGTGGGTGCTCTGCTCTCATTGTTTGTGATATTTCTCAATTGTGTCTGTGTACAATGGTATGCACTATACATGTACTCCAATGGCATTCCCTCTCCCATCTTTGCAATTTGTGCACTCAAACCCCAACCTTTTTAACTATACGCTGCACACAGTTTTATCACCAAAGTCACTACCAGTCCACCATCCCCACCTCCCTTTTGCACCCTATCATCACTTCCTCCTCCCACCCTTTCCACACGCACACACACATTATTACACTACACACTCTCAAAACAAATTATCAACACTGGCCCACCTCTGGCCTCCGCCTCTTGCACAAAAATTTGCAATACACTAAAATACAAGCTAAATGACGCCATCATCTTCCTTCACTCTGAAAGGTTCCCTACACTCCTGTTTTTACTCTGTAAAATCCTCTAAAATTACCAAAAAGAATGATAAAAAATTAAATCTCGCTATATAGCTTTACCACACTCCTCATTTACTTATGCATACCGCATTCCCCCACACACGCTACCCCTCATTGTTATCACTCACAAGCGTTGTAGTCACGTCTGCGTGTTCACCCAAGCTCCTCCGTCACAGGATCCCAATAACGGCCTGCACTCTTCCAGGAGCCGCGCACCGCTCCAAAGAGCAGACAGGAATTTCTGTAAAAATGGCTCCTGCACACCTCTGCGGTTGCGCGCTTGGGATTGGTCACTGCAGGTGGGCACGGCCACTTTACAGAAGTTGCCTGGAAGCCTCAGTAGTCGCTAGGATCGCTGGGATCACGTCGGGGACACGAAATGTAGGAAAGCCCCTAGACGCTCACACCAGAAAGTAAAAATCCCTCTAGGGAAAAAGACCCAATAAACCTCTTGCAAGGATAACAAGGTTTATTTCCATACAAAAGGGAGAAGCACCAACAAATAACTCTGCTGCCACGGAACGTTCTGGCAAAATGTGCATGAGGCAGACCCAATGGGGGATTCCCATTAAGCTACTGGAACATTGGTGAACCCACTAAGGATTTACTTATCCAAGTATTGATGCTTTAACATTGATATGCTATTCCACGAATGAATATGAGGCCCTCAAGCTATACATTAGGAAACTGAATGGTCCTACAAGCTGCTCACTGGTCCAGAAGAGGACCAATTGGACTAAAACTTCATACTTTGCACTTTGAAAATGCAATTTATATTTCTGTAAAAATGTCCGCAGTGCAAGCACTGATCAAAAGTGTTTTGTTTTGATCTAATTATAAATAATTGCTCTGGTACAAAAAGGTCTCTGCAACCTGTTTTAACGCCTTTTCTCCTTTCCCCTTTCTCTTGAGCATTCTATGCAAATACTTCAGAGATCGTTCACGAATTCTGTTCTCTCACATTGGGTCTTATCTACTTTTTGAGTCTATACCAACTTTCACGTACAAGTGGGACCTACCCACTTGGTCTAAAGGTCAGATCAACAAAACCATAACATGAGAAATGAATTTGTAAAAAAAATGTTTTTTTCTCGTTTTTTTGTCACAGAAAAATCTAGATTTTGTGTTTTGTGCTCCTGTGTGTTTGCAGTTTCCCAATTTTGATGTGGAATAATAATAATTCTTTAATTTTGTTACATCAAACCAAGCTGTGTGTCTGTGTTCTTTTGGCATGTAATACATGTTTACAGTGGAATTTGATGTTACAAAGACCCACGGCATTGATACCCCTTTAGAAGATTAATTTGCAATGCATCAGCACCTATGGTATCAATACTTCTCCATTTGATATAAAAATGGGCATGGCCAGCACATTATGAAAGTACAAAGTGCCATTAGTGACATCATTATATACAGTAGAAACCTGTGCTGCTGATTGGTGCGACCATACACTACACATAGGTAACCTGCTCCATAGGGGATGCCAGGCCATTGGCCCCAGCCCCGTCCGCCCATCTTCTTCTACATGTGGGATGCTGCATTCGTCATCAGTCGCAAGCCGAGTAATAGGCAATTATTTTGCAAAGTAAACAACACTTCTCTATCTATGTAGCAGTGCACCTGGTATGAGTAGACAGGGGCCCCGGGTGAAAGCCAAGGTCATCCTAACTTACACACTTCACTCACTCCCAGCACCTCTCCAAGGTCTTCCATCCTCGTTCTGGGCTATAATTTCATCCCTCCCTTCACCTTGCAGCACAAATCACGTAACCCAGAAGTGAAGGCAGGGAAGCCCTGCTTTCTGATAGAGTGGGGGTCTAATAGGTTTATGATCAGTAGTCTGGGGCTGGCTGGTACCTTGGAATTCAGGGGTCCTAAAACTAGGGCATTTGGGTGCCATAACTTAGAATTGGGATAGGTGGGGGTTGGAGGCCCATGCCCTCCTTCTCATGGGATCGTATTGTTCACCGAAACTCAGCCCTCCTCCCATGGCCTCGCAGGGCACATTCTTCCCTGGGCGCGACGGGTGGCAACATTTTAGGACAATGAAGGGTTTATGGATCTGTGTAGCTCTGGCCTTTCTCATTAGTGCCTGGGATACAACCTATTCCTTTGTTCATGTTCGTGGACTAGGCCTGGGGTGCTGACTGCTGTGCTTCGTTTAAGCTTTCTGCCACAGTATGGCTACTAATATATAAAATGGCTGCTATTCCTGCATGTTTACTCCATCTATGCAGCATGCAACAATGTAATCGTGTGGAAGCCTTTTTAGGGCATGCCATACCCCCTGGTCTCTTACACTACCTGTGGCGGCCTTTGCCTTATTCTGAAGCAATTGGGGGTGCAGGAATATCGTGTCCCCTTCCCAACAACATCCATTAGCCAAAACTGTTGAATTCGAATATAAATAGGAAGAGATGGGATATTAAGAATGACATACCATCTTAGTGTTGGTTGGTTATTTGCCCACCGATTGACTTTGACTGCCCATGACCGTGCTAATCCCTATGGCCATTCCGACCCGCTACCTGCTCCTCCCCACCTAAAGCACACCCTCCTGGAATCTTTTTTGATCTTGCTCACACAATCAATAACATCAAACGTTGTGCTAATCAGGGCCTGTTGGGGCTATTTCCAAGTAGTCTTCTGAGAGTTTATGACTTAATTGCAGGTGCAAATGAGATACAGGTGTAAAATAAAATGTCTTAACCAAGTGTGCTTTCAGCCACTTGATTGAAAAGCAATATGTTTGTCCTCACATCTGCTCCTTACACTGATGTCCTGTTCAAAACAAGCATTGGCAAAGCCAACAGCTTTAGCTCTTGTATTGGTATTGGATAGGCATTTGGCAGGCATGGACACCATATGCCCAGGCACATCATTGTATAGCTGTTACCACATTACAGCCATTGCCTTGCTGACACAAAAGCCAAAACTGATGGCTTTGCACTTACTTTTTTGTTTATATCCTGGGGCTTGAAGTTTCGATTTGTGTAACATAAATGCAAGACAAGTCCCATAATCCAAAGAAAAAAACAAGGCTGGATGGACATCTTCTGAATGACACGGGGCATCTTGGCATGTATGGTGATGTCAGACAATTAGTTGAGGGGCAGGGTTAGCAATATGCAAAAAAAAATGTTAAACAAGAAGCAAAAACAATGAACAGCCTCTAGGGGAAGTGGTGGGAACAGAATATCGGATCTATACGAACGAATTATTTCCGTATGGTTGGGTACTACCCCTAGAGGCAGTGATGTGTCACTTGTCTTAATGAGGGGAGACGAGGGCCCTGCAATTATGTAGGCTGCCCTGCTTGAGCTCACGCAATTCATAAAGTCATTATGTTAACTATAATATATATCAAACTCTCCAGCGTAGACTGACTGTGTTAACTCCTTTGGGGCAGGCCCAACATCGTGCTACAATTAGTGGTAAGAGCAGCCTTCCAAAGCCACTCCAGAACAAGTGAAAAAATAAATGTGCCACGCACAAGTAATGCAAACATATGCCTATTTAAAATGCTGTGTCTCTCTGGATCTATTTTATTCTATCAAAAAAGAAATGTGGTTGTTAAAAATCTGCTTTAAAATGATGGCTTGTATAGAGGTGTCATCATTGTGAAATTTAAAAAGAAATGCTATTCCTGTTTGAGGGATAGAAATGCCAGTGAAGCAGCAGTAGATCATAACAATAAACAAATGCACAGCAGGTTTAGGAAATATATTGGGCTCTATCAGAACCATGGCGGTATCCCGTGGTAAATCCGACATGAAACCACCAACGCAAATAGCGTGGGATCCCGAGTTGCGGTATAGCTGTAAGTCCCCATTTTTCCAAGAGTCCATAGGACTCTATGGGGAATGCTGGGCGCTATTACTGTGGGGAAATTTACGGCGCAGTAATAGTGCCGCAAATGGACAGAAAGTGGAGATTTTTACCTCCAGCAAAAAGCTAGAGGTAAACCTCCCACTTTCTGCCCACACTCGGGATTCGCCAGAGCGGTAATGCGGAAGTAATAGCGTTACTGCTGCATTTTTACCGCTCCGCCCAACCCCTGATGACCCCTTGTCATGGACTATGTATCCCCCCGAGGAATGTGTTTGCTTTCATTGCATTTCAAAGCACATCCCATTTCTGACTTGGGGATGCGCATTAACACACAGAAACGTCTCCTTTCTTGCGCAAATACACAAAGGGTGTCAGAAAGGATGGCATGCCAGTAAATCTCTGGACATAATTTATCTTCAAGTTGGAATTCTGTTGTTAATAGCCAAGGATATGACTGACTTTCATTTGCATGCGTTAAGGTAGGTGTTTTATTAATTTTGCAGCTGAGATGCTTATTTCACAATATGCACTACTTTCTGGTAATGCACAGGCAATTTTACAGAAATGGTACAATAAAAAACTATGTCTCAGTGTAAGCTTGAACAAAGTTAGTAAATTCTAGAAAATTATTTATCTCGTCGGCATCAGAAGATATATTTCTCTTTTGAATATTAAAAATGCTTCTGAAGAGTACACTAGTCCTCCTGTTGCTTAGACTTCTACAGATCCAACAATGGGAACTAGTATTTTTTCTTTTTCAAAATGCATTCTGTATATGTATTGGATACTGTCCGATTAATATTACCTGATTAATAAATCGGGCTAATCCTACTTCTGCTTCTCTAGTCCCTCTTCTTGCACCTTTCTCTTTTATAACCATATTAGGCAGTTTTATTTAATATTTCACTGCAGGCAGTTACATGTCCTACCAGCTTCAAACATGCTGCTATTATGTCCTTATTTAAAAACCCTAACTAAATCCTTCTGTCATCCAATATCTTTTTTTATCCTTTCTTTCAAAGTTACTGGAAGGAATTGTCCATTCTCGACTAAAATAATATCACAATCTTTATAATATCCTCTTTCCATTGTAATCAGGCATTCATCCAGGTTATTCAACAGAAAAGCTGTCTCTAATTGTATATTTTACTGACATATATTCAGGGAATACCTGAATTTTATCAAAGTTTCCGTTTCAGTTACAAGTCAAAAAGTCCCGCTATCAGGTTTCACAGAGAAGGCTTCCTACAGATCTACCAATACCTCTGCGCTGGCCAGAAATCGCCCTGTTTTCTTAGCAAAACCGGGCCTAAGTGAGCTTCTAAATGGTAGTAAAGACGGTGGAGGATGCCTCGTTGATCTGTCGGAATGCTAGATCTATTAAATTTGCCATGGCCACCTGGTGGTTTCTCCAGATATCAGTCTATTCCATAAATCATCTTCTTGGAACATCCACGGATTAAAAATCAGAGGTAAAAGATAGGTAGATCTGTTTTGTTTGGTGTTGGGGCAGCTTACGACCAGATGTTTTAGTGTTTCCACCACCTCAATTTTTTTGCATAGCCGGCAACTCTTTTTGCCTACGACACCTCGGATAGTTAGAATTTCTTGTGTTAGGAGTATGTTTAGTCTTGCTTTCATAAACAGGATTCTTTTCCTTTTATCTGGGAATTTGTCGGCGTAGTTCAGTGGCTTTTTCACTTTGTTAAACGTGGGGGGAAGGTGGATTAAGAGTTTATTTTCTACTGCTTTCTGTATCGTGCTGATCCAGTCTATTTCTTCGAGTTTCTGTTTGATTCTGTCCGGGTTTTCTTTTAGATCTGATTCTGTGCATACTATTTCAGACAACCTTTGTTTTCTGGTTTTGACCCACTTTTTGAGTGCTTCACATTTACCATTTTTCAGTTCTTCTTTGATGATGGTATAGGCGAATAACAAGTCTGCCAGGATTATTTTTCTATAAAGTCTCATGGCGCTTTGGTCAACTATCGAGGCTACTGAAACTAGACCCAGTTCTCTTCGAATAGCCGCCATTGAACTTTACTTCGGTAGGCCGAGGACGGCTTTCCAGACCAGACCTTCCAACTTGTTCCATAACGCCTGGGGGGTGAAGAGTGAAGCCTCCATTCCATACGCCAGCGCCGGTACTACTTTTGTCTTGTAGAAGTTGATTGCAAGCCTTAGTGAGAATTTACAGAACTTCCTATCAACAGTTCTCATTTGCGATGTTAGTCTTTTAGCTTTCTCCCAGAGCAAGCCTCGTGAGTTGTCTATTTGCACACCCAGGTATCTGATATTTTTTACCTTTTCGATCTTAGTATTGTCTAGATGCCACGACTCCTGTTTCGAAAGTTTCTTCAGGAGTTTCTCAAAAGTCATGATTTTTTTTTTTTGGTTTATTTCAAGATGATTTTCGTCAATGTATTTTGCCAGGTTCGTTAATTTGCGCTGGATTCCGACTTTCGTCTGGTCAATCAGGATGACGTCGTCCGCGTACAGCAGTCGCGGGATGATGGTTTTTCCTATTTTAGGAGGAAAAGTCCTGATCTTAGTTTCGGAGTGTTGGAAATCTCCCAAGAATGCAATGAAGAGAGCAGGAGCCAAGAGGCAACCCTCTTTGACCGCTCTTTTGACCTTGATTTCCTCTGAAAGTGTTCCTTGTTGGTTTAGCTTCACTCTTATGGTGGTTTGCGAGTGAAGCCCTTTGAGAGGGTCGAGTACCGCTTGAGGGCAATTCCAAGATTCGAGTTTCGACCACAGCATGTTACGGTCCATCTTATCGAAAGCTTTCGACAAATCAACGAAAGCTAAGTAGACCTTTGGTGCCCCTTCCTTAACTTTTGCTTTGAGGATGTTGATTATCAGGATGTTAATTGCTGTGGTGCCATTTTTTTGGAAGCCTGTTTGCAGAATGTCGTTGCATGGGCCAGTTTTTTCCCAGACTCTGAAATGGTCCAGTAGAAGAGTTGAGAACATTTTTCCTATGATATCAAGGAGTGCGATCGGCCTGTAGTTTTCAGGGTCTTCCCGGCTGCCCTTCTTATAAATCGGGACAATGACAGCTTTCTGGCATGTCTCGGGAAGTTGATGTTTTCTCTCACATTCCCTAAAGATCTTCCCGATCACGTCTGCCCACTCTTTCAGGAATTGTTTGAGGTTTATGTTTGTCAGGCCGTCCGGCCCAGGAGCTCTAGATGTTTTGAGATTTCTAATTTTTGTTTCAATGTCTTCCGAATTCGAGACGTTCATCCAGGACAGGTTAGCATTGCGTTCTGTCACGCCGAGAGTTTCCTTTGGCTCGTCAAACTCATTTGAGAAGTACTCTATCCATTTGGCTTCTGAAACTGCATTACTCAACGTTGTCCTCGATGTGGGGTTGGTATTTTTTATAAGTGACCAAAATTCGCTTGCTTGCCAATCTTTCATCATTTCTTCCGCGTCCTGTTGGTATTCTGCTGCTCTTTGTTGCTTCCGCCAGCCATCGTATTTTTTTTTCCCGCTGCCAAGATGACCAGTCTTCTTTGGTGTTTGTTTTCTTGGCCCTTGTTTTTAATTGTCGCCCTAGTTTCCTTTGCTCCACCAGATCTTTATTGTAGGCATGGTTTGGCTGGTGTTGTCTCAACCGTCCTCCTACAGCTGGTTTCTGAGAAGGTATTAGGAGCGGAAGGTAGTTAGGTCTCTCGTTTGCCATGCTTGACTGGTTATACAGAATTTTTTCATCCGAGGACGCTTTAATTTTCAGAATGTCCGCTTCTGTTAAGCGTAGCTGTGATTGTTGGCAGTTGACTTCGGTGGCGACAAGGTAGGGTGCTTTTTCTGGTCTCCGTCCTTGCCATGTACATGCAAGTAAGTTGTGATCGCTGTTAGCTGTTTTTAAAACCTTGAAGCTCAGAATATTGGGTATGAGGCCGGCTGTGATGAATATATAATCTAAAGTCGCTTTCGAGGAACAGCGTTCCCAAGTAGGGATGTTCGTTTGTTTTGGAAAAAGTGTGGCTATGTTTTGTATGTTTTGTAAAGTCCCGCTATCAGGTTTCACAGAGAAGGCTTCCTACAGATCTACCAATACCTCTGCGCTGGCCAGAAATCGCCCTGTTTTCTCAGCAAAACCAGGTCTAAGTGAGCTTCTAAATGGTAGTAAAGATGGTGGAGGATGCCTCGTTGATGTGTCGGAATGCTAGATCGATTAAATTTGCCATGGCCACCGTCCACCTGGTGGTTTCTCCAGATATCAGTCTATTCCATAGATCATCTTCTTGGAACATCCACGGATTCAAAATCAGAGGTAAAAGATAGGTAGATCTGTTTTGTTTGGTGTTGGGGCAGCTTACGACCAGATGTTTTAGTGTTTCCATCACCTCAATTTTTTTGCATAGCCGGCAACTCTTTTTGCCTACGACACCTCGGATTGTTAGAATTTCTTGTGTTAGGAGTACGTTTAGTCTTGCTTTCATAAACAGGATTCTTTTCCTTTTATCAGGGAATTTGTCGGCGTAGTTCAGTGGCTTTTTCACTTTGTTAAACGTGGGAGGAAGGTGGATTAAGAGTTTATTTTCTACTGCTTTCTGTATCGTGCTGATCCAGTCTATTTCTTCGAGTTTCTGTTTGATTCTGTCCGGGTTTTCTTTTAGATCTGATTCTGTGCATACTATAAATCGGGATTAGTTCCATCCATGCTTTCCCACGTTCCAAGGTTGCGTTCCATAGCTCATGCCATTGTTTAGCAGTAGATGGTCCCTGTTGCTCTTCGTTACAGTTTGCTTTGAAATCTCCGCATATCATGATTTCAATTTCCTCAAACTCTTCATAGAGTTGGTCAATGGTTGCTCCCATGGTTGAGCAGAATGCTTTAGAGGTCGTGCGTTGGAGGTTCCAGTAGCAATTTATAATTGCTAAAAGGTTCAACCGACCTCCTTGTTTCTTCCAGGTGAGTTGAGACCATGTTGTCAGGATCACCAGCATTTCTTGGGTTTCCTTCCACTTTCGGGGTTCTGCCAGACGAAGGCCTGTTTTAATGGCTGTTAATATGCCCGATGACAGTCTTCCTAAGAGGCCCTTGACCGCTGGAGAAATTTCTACAGAGAACCGTCGAGCGTGGGTTTGTCTAACAGCCATGTCTCTTGGAGACATAGTATGTCATATGCTCCTACGTTCACATCTCCCGAAGTCGTTAAATGCATGTGACCTCTCATATTCCAGGATCCTAGGATAAAATGATCCTTGTCAGGCCGCTCCTCTCCGCTCAATGCAACGGTGAGTTTCTTGAGGGCCGGCCCTGTTCGCTGCTATTTGACGATTTTCTTTGTCCAGGTCGATGTGAACCAATCCCACGGGCCTTTCGAGTGTGTGAAATCAAATGTCTTTGTGCTGGTCTTTGGGTCGGAGGCTTTTGAAGTGAAGTTGCTTCTTGGGTGTGGTTCCTCGTCTTCCTTTCTTCTAGTTCTTATAGCTCGGTTTTCCTGGTCATGATACTTTCTTTCTGAGCCACGCCTTTGCCAAATTTTTTCAACTTCATCTTTCCGATCGAAGTGTCGTTTATCATTTCTTTGGTCATACCTGGTCCCTCCCCGAGTTGCTTCTCCCGCCCTTGGCATTTTCCAACGATTGTGGCGATAAAGGTCTTCTGTTTTGGAATGATAGTGTGATTCATGCTGTCTTGGTCTTTTCTATGTCTCGCTCATTTCTTTCAGGCTTGTTTATTTCAGTCAAGCGGAATCCCATCAGGGCTAATTCTTTGAATGCCGACTGGTCAATATGGGTGATTCCCGCTGCTTTAACATGAAGGTATGTTTTGGCTGTTTTATCCTTATGGTATGGTTCCACCAACTTGACGTCTTCAGTTCTTATGGACCTTAACGATTTGGCTCTCTTCATTATCTGCAAGAAGGTTGGTCGATTTAATATTAGATTTTTTTTTTTTTAGTCCAATTGCTCAAGCTTGAATAGGAGGGTCTGTTCATTTCTTTTGGAGTCCCTTTTCTCTGTTTCTCTTGACGAGTTCTGATGCCCAGGGCTGCCTCTGGGTCTTGACCTTGCTCTTGGGATTGTCTGTTGGTCCTCTTTCCACAGTTTGCGGCTGCTCTGATCGGCATCCCCTTTTTTCGTTACTGTCGCATTCCGGTTCGCGTTTTCCCAATGATCATTCTCTTTGATGGATTTCGTTGCTTCTCCAGCGTTTTTTCTTTGGGTGTTAGGTTTGTTGGATGTCTTTATGTCATCTTCTTTTGCTTCTGATGGATTTTTTTCCCAATGTTGTGATAAATTCATTAACGCCGAGTCTGTCAAAAAGTCCTCCACTGTTCTCGATGATCTTAAAGAGATGGCCTCTGGTGGAGTTTCTTCGTCGAGAATTTGGATCTCTTCTACATGCGACCCTGTTTTCTTGAGTTTTAGCACTGGTTGCTCCCTTAACGTCATATGACCCGCCGATGGCTTTCGGGTTGAAATAGTTGGCAAGTCCTTTATTATATTTCGAAAAATATTCCCTTGATTTTTCTCTGCCGTTATAGCCGGTATTTTGCTTTCCTTGTTCGCCATCTGGAGTTTTGCTTCATACGGTTTGTCTAACTGCGAAGAGTGGGGTGTTGAAAGTTTTCTGGTCAACAACTCCATACTTTCAATTTTTCTTTCGAGGGCTTCGATTTTAGTTTCCCAAGCTTTTTGCTGGATACTTTTCTGGTCCTCCACGGCCGTTATATAGCTTTCTACATGTGACATTTTTGATATCATATTTGTGAAAATTGCTGTGTTGTCTTGGATCTCTTCTTTTATTGCTTCTTACAGTTTGCAAAATGGTGCTAATATGATGGACATCGCGGACATGATTGCTATCATGTCCGGCTTCTTGTATGGAGAGTCTTTCTGTATGGCTGAGGCTATGTCACTTAAGCGGCGATTTTTTGGGGAGGTATGAATTTTCTCAGGTCTTTTTGAGATCCCTGAAATGCCCAAGGCTGCACGGTCCATTGAGGTGCTTAGGTCCAGGTCTGTCGCTGGGTGACCCGCCGCGGATCTTTGGTTCGTGTGCGAAGAGTCTCGCTGACGTCCATCCCCCTTCCCGGACTTTGAAGGAGGCGTAGTTAGGAGTCCAGTCACCAAGTGGAGCTTAGACCATGTGAGTCGATGCTCTTTTTCTCCCACGGCACTGTCCCACCATTGGGCTTCCTCCAGTGGTTGGGTAGACAGTGTCGGATCGCTCCTCGCCTCTGCCACACTATCTTTTATGCCGGCTAGGTTCGTCTGCGCCACCTTTTTGTTTGCTGTGAGTATGTCTTTTGACACTGTTGCTTTTGGGGCAGTGCCGTTTTCTGTTATGCCGGGGGCTGATTGCTCATCCCCCCTTTTCTTTTTAGGGGTTATGTTTTTACCCATAGTGTTTTTGTTCAAGTTTCCTGGGTGTTGGGTCTCTTCCTCCACCGGTGTTACCTTTGGAGTCCAAATTGAGTCAATTTTCCTCAGTTTTAACCCCGGCGGGTTTTCTTGTGCCACTTCGAGCATCTCGGCATCAGAAACCTCGGTCTCCGCCGCCAACTTTCGTTTATATTGTTGGGTGAAAAAGGCCTTTAGTGGGCACGATAGTAGTGGAGACTGCAATTTTCTGGGTGTAGATCCTCTCCTTTTTATCACCCATCCTATCTCCTGTCTTTCAGGTCCTTAATCGACAGTTTATTTGCTTGGTTCGGATTAGTCTTTGTTGGTTTTTGCCCCTTTTTTGTTTTAGTTCTTTTCTTTCTTTGTTGATTCGCTGCCAACTTTAGTTGCTCCCCTCCGTTTCCTTATTAGAGTCCTCTGGTTTGCTTGCCGAGATACCCTCTAAGATCTTATCTCCATCTTCAAAGACGTCATCGTTCTCTCTTTCTGAATTAGATACACTTGTGTAAATCTCAATGATCTTTTTATTTCCCTTTTCCAACTTTTTCTCCCCAGCCGCTACTTTGGCCCAATTAGGAGAATAGGGGGCTTGGCATTTGTTGGCTGAGTGAATCATCGCCTTGATTTTTATTGTCTTCTGCACGACCTCCATGCTATTTGTAGATTCCAAAGGCGTTGTTGTTACATTTTTTTTTGTTTTATTTTGAGGCTGCGGACTTATCCTGTGCTCTAAAAGTTTGCTGCATTTTTTTCCCCTTTGCTGCCCTTCTTCACCCTGGTCCAACAAGTGTGAGCTCTCTTCTGGGGTTGCCTGTCCCTCTGATGTAGTTGATTTGCTGAGGGGTGGGAGGGAGGAGGTCCCGTCACACGGGGCTTCCTTTTCCTTAACCACCAGCAGGGGTGCCGGCAGGTGTGCCGCATTGGCGGCGCTATCATCGCTCCTTTCCTCCCGGGTTCGATTCCTGCAGTCCCGTCCTTCCAACTCTCCCCACTCTCCCCACTGCCGAGGTTCCGCTTAGATCCCGGCGAGGGCCGTCCTTCGACAGCCCTAGCATCGGAACCACTCGTCCCAAGGACGGATGGCGGGGTACCCACCGCAGCGGAGGTAGACGAGGTGGGAGTGAGGCCCGGCCCTCTTTCTTCTGCTGCGGCGCTGAACTCCTTATGCTCGTTGACCTCCTTGTGCTCGTGTTCGCGGTCGCAGGCCTCCACCTGTCTCCCGCACCCGCTCCAGCTCCAGCCCCCCAGCTGTGATGGCCCTCTCCCGCCGGTGCCGTTGGAGAGCTGCGGGAAACCTTCCACAAGTCTTTCGCTGATGGCCACAATGCAGGTAACAACGGCCTCCCTTGGTTCCTAACTCTGAGCCCCTGGAGCACTTCCATATGGGAGTCCACTGATTCCCGTGAGCCTTCCTGGTTCGTGGCTTTGATGAAACTTTTATTCGGCAGTGGTTTCATATTCAGGGCTGCCTCGCTCCTCTCATGTTTGTTTTGTGGGATGTCCTTGGGGGTAGGCGTCGGTATGGTTTTTCCTACGGACGGCGGAGGTCGCACTTCCAGCTCCATAGCGCTCTTGCTTCACGTCTGCAGCGGACTGATGCAAACTAGCTCTCCACCTCAACTCACCAGCTACGCTCACCGCTCCGTGGTGTGTTGGGTCAATTATAGGCACTTCCTGACACAATGAAGTGGATATGCTGCACACTGCTGCAGACTGGCTCTCCACCTCGGCTCACCAGCTCTGCTCACTGCTCCGCGGTGTATTGGGTCAATTATAGGCACTTCCTGACACAATGAAGTGGATATGCTGCACACTGCTGCAGACTGGCTCTCCACCTCGGCTCACCAGCTCTGCTCACTGCTCCGCGGTGTGTTGGGTCAATTATAGGCACTTCCTGACACAATGAAGTGGGTAGGCTGCACACTCCTTCAGACTGGCTCTCCACCTCGGCTCACCAGCTCCGCTTTGTTCTTTATCTTCAACTTGTATCTCTTGTCTAGTTTTCTCGTGATTTACTTTGTATATCCAATGTTGATCTGTTTCAGTATCTTGGAAGGGTTCTACATCACAGGCTCAAACATTTCCTTTTGGTGTCCCTCAGGGCTCTGTGCTTGGTCCTCTTCTGTTTTCACATCTCTACAATTCCTTTGGCTTCCATGCTTACTTCTACGCAGACGATACACACATCTTTTTCAGATTCCTCTTATATTTGACACCATCAACTCTCAAAATGTCTATTATGAATTGAGTCATGGGTGGCTTCAGAATGTTTTCAGCTCAAACCTAAGAAAACCATAAGTTTCATTTTCTTCAAGCATCTGTATTAGGTGTTAGTCCTAATTCCATTTCTTTTCCATCGCTCCAAATACCTATGGGTACTTCAGCAAGGTTTTATTTTGTCTATTATTCAAACTTGCCAGTTTCAAAGTTTGAACATCCCAAAAATCTGTAATTTCCTGAACTTTTCCTTCACAAAATTATTGATTCAATTCTTAGTTCTTTCTTGGTTAAATTATTTTTACTGGCTATATTTCAGGCTGCCGAAATATGCATTTCTTTAAAGCTAACTTATACTGATCACATTACTCCTTATCTGGCTCGCATGCAATGCCTTCCTATCTATTTTATATTTCAATTTCATAATTTATACATCATCTTTAAATGTGGATATGGACATGCTGCATCCTATCTTTCAGATCGTATTAAATTATATCAGCCATCTAGACTTTTACAAAACCTTTGTTTATCTTTTTTACATTCCCCTTGATTTCTTTCAGTCCAATTAACGCCAGCAATTACTGTGGAATGACATACTCTTAAACATTCAATCTTGTACTACCTTTCTTTTGTTTAAGAAATGTCTGAAAGAAAATCTTTTCATTCATTACTGCACTTTTTTTGGTTGGCATTTTTGCTGAATCATATGCGTTGCTTATGCTAATTTAACTTTTGTAACCATTTGAGTCTGCTGCTATTGTTCTTAGATAAAGGCGCTAAATAAATACTACTATTTAAGCAATTGCAATTAGGAGGAATGTCGCTTAATAGAGCACTTTTTATTTTATTTTAATGTAAACACTGATGTGCTCTCATGATCTGAAGCGAGTCCTTTGGAAAGTGAGGTTTTAGTTCAGAAATGATCCTGTCAGAACTTCAATGGCACATTTAAAAAAAAATCCTCTTTGATGTTCGTTCACTGTCTTTGACATGCAGTTGCCATACCATTGCAATTGCTCAGGTGAAAAGGCAGGCAGCAGTCCCCGATCTGTCTCTCGGTCCTTGTGACATTTATCCTGCATTTGCTGCTCTACGCCTTTCTTTCCTCCCTGACCTCTTCTTCAGCCCACAGGAGTGGGATCAACATTGCGCAATTCTTCAGGTTTTTGTATCATTAACTGAACAGCAAGAGCGGTATGTTCCAAGTCTGGATCTGCAGCTCTCAGTTTGTTGGACAATGTTTGTGTCCTGTAGGTTTTCAACTGTAATAATGCCAGATTGAAGCTGAGGTCTATGCAGAGCTTGTAGAGCAGCTTGCCCTGCCTCTGTCTGTGCTGTAACCATTGCATGTGAGTGAAGCTTGCACTTCTGCTGCCTGTGCTGTTCCTGTCCTGTGAGGGTGGTGGGGTTGGAGGGTTTGCACCGAGGCTGCTTCCGCTGCAGTAAACATCAGTGTTTCTGGCTGAGGGGGGTAATCCTGCCTGAATAGCACAGGTTGTTTGTTGGTGAGGCCCTCCTGACCCAAACACACTCATAAAAGGCTTTAGTTTTCTCGATCGGTGCAATATCACACATTGATTGTGGTGACATATGTGCATTGTAATTGTGCAGCACTGGAAGCAGTGGTGTGGTAGCTAGGGTGACTGGATGACATGTCAATGGGGCACCACTTCTCCAGTCCCGGGCTTCCCTTTTACAAATCACTGATTTGCTGTCCTGAGGTCAAATGTACTCCATTTGAATGATCAATTTCATACAACCCCCAGAAGGAATCAATTATTTACATGAAACTGGAGGACTAGGATCGTGGTGTCCTCGTTTTTAGAGTGATCCCCTCAGTTCTGGGTTCAGGGTGTGAGTGTAGCACCCTTAACCTTGGTAGACCAGCTTCCCTCAACATTCGTTAGAGTTGCATATCTCCCCCTGGCACACCCGGAGGAAGCAATGGTGGAGTCGTGGAGGGCTGCCCTTAGCAGGGGATATGAGTAGACTACTGAGTATAAAAAGTAACAATTTGAATCAATGGATGTTCACACAGAGGTTATTATGAAAATAAGATTCAAACCTCATAAAATGTTATCTTGGTGGAGACCACAGGGCACTAATTCAGTTAAACCCTGTAGGAATGTCTTTAGAACTTGGCCCTACTTGTTGGGGTCAACAAGGACATGCAGGTGCAACGTTTGATTGTTTGAATCACTGGATGTATGGAGGATTTGTATAGGCTAAACTGGGCTGCAGCCTAACATAAAAATACATAAAAGATGGACCAGCTTCTGATTGGCGTAATACAATTCACATTCACCAGCTGCCACTCTTGTGGGTTGAATGAGGGCCCTGGGTGGGCATAGCTTTGGTTATGATTTGGGAAATCCCAATTCTGTTTTGAAACTGCTGAGTTTAAGGAAGATTATGACTGTGCATGCTTGGATAGGCAATGCCACTGGTGAATTAAATTCACAGATGTCAGAATGAGAACCACATGGTGTCATGCAGCAGGCCAACACAAAATGAGAGTGCCCTTAGGCGAACCCTGCTCAGTGCCGCCTCAAGCATCTCAATGACGCACAGACTGCCCCCACAGACGCCTGGCTGACCTTGGCCACCACAAAAGCGCTTTCTGCCACGGGGATCCACCGCGTGTTGCGCTAGTTGAATGATGTTCCCTTTTTTAATCAAACCTTGCATCTTTCACTTGGAGTAAAAACAAGGGGATTACTGCACCTGGCCCCTGGCACCCAAGCGTACCAGCTGACACTGGCAGAGGCGGCGTTTTACCTCAAAGGCAGAGGTCGAAGTGGGCGGGAGCGGTCGGGAGCGGTCCTCCTATACTTTTTATTTTTCAGTTTCACCGTTCCTATACTTTTATTTTAAAAAGAAACCGTTCTAGAAGGGATTCGTTTTAAAATAAAAGTGTAGGAAGAAGTTGAAGCTTGCACTTCAGTGCAGTGCACTGAACAGTCCCTTAAATAATGGGTTGGATTGTTTGGGGGTTTGGACTGTGTGTAGGGGACTGTGTGTAGGAGGGGTGCAGCGATGGGGTTTGTGGGGAGTGGGGCAGACCGGCAGGGAGCATAGCTCCACTACTTCTTTTCGTACACTTCGACCACTGCTCAAAGGGTCAGGTCAGCATGCCTCCAACAATAAATCATGAGACCCTGAAAACATATACTTTCTGTCGCTCATAATCGTCTCAGGTGGTCTTGTTTGTAGCCATTCTGCATATTATAAATGAATCTCTCCGACTCAATTTAAATATAAATCGCTGTCTATGAATACAACATTCTCTTAGAATATAAACAATTAAATCAGGGAGGCAGTCACCCCCAATTTGTAAATAAACCACCCCTGAGAAAGGGGAGAGAGACAAACACAATGGCCTAATTACAAGTACGTTGGTGTGGTAAAAATGGCAGTAAAGTGGTGGTAATTCCATTACCGTCACTTTACTGCTGAATTACCGTACCGTTGTGCTGCAGGTTACATTTTGCTGACCTTACCGCCAAAACTCACTGCGCAATAATACCGCTCATGATAAATCCATTAAAATGCTTACTGTGATTTCATGGACTCCAAACTTGGATTAACTGCCTTACCAGCAATGTTCCCTCTAATTATTTTTCTCTATGTGCTGAACATGTGCGGTCTGTTTTTCGCACATTATTTTCCATTTGCGCAACTGACTAATGAGGAAAGCCACTTTGTGAGCTACTGTCGCAGAACAGAGTTTGGAAAGGAATTTCCTCCTCCCAGCCACTGCAATTCTTTAAAAATCTTACAACACTTTTTCCAAACACATAGGCTAAAATAAAATATGTCATATGTGATTATATAGAACACTCATCAACCAGTCCAAGCCTTCACTATCTGCCACAGTACCATGCAAACGTACTTCTGTGCAGAGAAAGATTTTGCCTCATTATGAGTTTGGCAGTAAGTGGTAAAGTTGGCGGTAACTCCAATACCGCCAACTTTACCACTATGCCAAATTACGATTTTGTGCCTTGAGTGGAGGATTTGCCTCCAGGAAAATCCTGGAGGTAAATCCTCCAACTCAACGCCAAAATCGTCAGAATTTCCGCTGTGGTAATTCTGCCAAAAAAGCCACATTGAGTCCACTGGACTCAATATGAATGGGGAATTACACCGCCACCACCAGTGGTAATCCAGCGGAAATTCCTCCAGACCAAGTGGCGGTAACAGTAATTTGTTTGGGTGGTATTCTGGTGGATTTAAACCGGGATACCGCCCAAGTCGTAATGAGGTCCTGTATGTTTTATGCCACTGGAAAATCACTAATTTATATTACAAAACACAAATATCTCTTGTCATAATTGATGTGGCTGTCAAGAAACTCAGAATACATTTGCCGATGGATTCATGGAAATTGAAAGCAATGTGTCAAAAACATGCTGAAAGGACTTCAAGTTCCGCTTTAATGAAGTCATTCAAGGGCCAGGAGAACATATTTCTAATAATTTGTGTAAGGATGATAATTTCATGAGAATAACTGTTTGTTTGTTTATTTTATTTGTATAGCGCTCCAGACCCGTGGGTAGATGTGCGCATAAAGAGTTCAGTTACAGGAATGAGGTATGCATTATACATGGTGCAACAATTACAAATTACAGCAATTTACATTATTTACAAAACTTCAGCAGGTTCATAGGAGATTCAGAGGTGATCGCTACTCTTTGTTCAGTAGCCAGTGAATAACCTGTTTCCTAAAGATTGGGAAGGACTCAATGGTTTTGATATTGAGGGGTAGGGAGTTCCAGAGAAGTGAGGCAAGCACTGTGAAACTGGAGCAGCCTGCTCTATTTAATGTGAATCTAGGCACTACCAAGCATAAGGAGTTGGATGACCTGGTGATTCTGGGAGCGGATTGCATAGTGAATTTGTTGGTGAGATATGGTGGGGCTATGTTGTTTAAGGCTTTGTATGTGAGGCAGATGGTTTTGAGGTCAATTTTTTGTTGAATTGAGAGCCATTTGCATGCTTTCCTAGTTGTGGAAATGTGTTCTCGTCTTGGGATGTTGAGTGCTGCGTGCAATGCGTTATTCTGGAGAACTTGGAGGTTGTTAATTATTGATTGGTTGGCACCTAGGTATAGGCTGTTACAATGGTCCAGTTTGGACTGTATGAGTGCTCTGGCAAGTGTGAGGCAGCTATGGGGCAAGAGGAAAGGTCTGCAGGGTCTTATCAGTTTGCCAGTGTAGGCGGTGGCTGATGCGGTCATATTAGTTTGTTTGGTGAGGTTGGTGTTGGCATCAAAGTAAAAGCCTAGGGTTTTCACACTATTAACAATGGGGATGGTGTTACCGTCGATAATAATGTTTTTGTAGTGAGGACTGAGTTTGGACAGGTTGCTGGGAGAGCCGACTAGGAGAAGCTCTGTCTTCTCATCATTTAGACAGAGGCCGTGAGTGGCCATCCATGCCTGAATGACGGAGAAGATTTCATTGATTCGGGTGGCGTCTGTGTTGTAGTTGCCTGAGATAGTGAGGAGTATCTGGGCGTCGTCTGCATAGTTAGTGTAGGTGACACCCAGATGGTCCAGCTTGTCGAATAGTGGCTTTGTAAATATGTTGTACAAAGTCGGGGAGACACAAGAGCCTTGTGGGACTTCGCATGTGATGGGGATGGGGTCTGCTGCTGATGTGGTGGAGAAGACTCTCATGGTTCTGTTCGCTAGGAAGGATTGTATTCAGGAGGTGGCGGAGGGGGAGAAATGTGCTGCGCTAGATATGTGGCTGCAAAGGATTACATGATCGACTAAATCAAAGGCTGCCGAGAGGTCTAGTAGGAGTAGGATAGCGGCCTTGCCTTTGTCTTTCATTTCATCAATCTGGCTTTTGAGGTCCACAAGGGCAGTTTCTGTACCATGTAGAGGTCTGAAGCCAGATTGACGTATACCTAGGAGTTGGTTGGATTCTAGATGCTCCTGGATTTGGAGTTAAGCGACTTTGTCCAATATTTTTAGCAGGAATGGGACAGTTGTGATGGGTCTATAGTTAGTGGGTATGGCTGGGTCGGGTGATTGTTTTTTTAGCAGGGGGAGAAGCCAGGATTGTTTTAGGTTGCTAGGGACTGAGTTATTAGCGAAGGAGAGGTTGATAAGCTTAGTGATGAAAGGGGAGAGGTCTCTGGCTGCATCTTTTATTATCTGGGCGGGACAGCTGTCCCCTTTGCAATTAGATGGTTTTAAGGAGGAGATGATTTTTTGGACTTCTGTAGTAGTGACTTTTTTAAAGGTGAAGCCTGTATTAAGATCGGTGGGTGAGGATGAGCTTGGGCTGGTAGACTTACTACTAAAGAGTTGTTGGCGTTTGTCCTCAATTTTAGTTTGGAGTCCTATGATTTTGGAGTTAAGGGCGTTCTGGATGCTGGTGCACCAAGGCTTGTCTTTTATTCAGGTGTCTGCGGGTGGATTAGGGTTCTCTAGTTCCTTTAGAATTTTGAAGAGTTCTTTAGTGGAAGAGCCTGCCTGATCTATCCTGATGTTGTAGGCGTCTTTTTTGGTGCGAATTATCTCCTTTTTGTATAGGGCGGATGTATTCCTGAGGTTGGATTTGTTTTCCACTGATGGGTTAGTTTTCCATATGAGTTCTAGTTTAGCTTTCTGTTTCCTGAGTAGTTTAAGTTCTGGGGTGTACCACGAATTTAAATGGGCTATTGGTTTACTTTTGCATAGTTTCAGGGGGGCAATGGTATCGATGACATTGGCCATGGACTTGTTGAAGGTGTCAACCAGTAGGTTTAGTTCAGCATTGGCCGGTAGTGCGTTTAGGGCTGGTAGGACCAGTGGTAGCAAGGCCTCGGCCGTAATGTTACGTTTGTTTCTTGTCGGGCAGGCAGGTGCCATAGGGCATTTTTTGGGAGCTACCTCATAGATGTTGATTTCGAGGGGGATAAGGTAATGGTCTGACCATGTGAGGGGTTGAGGGTCGCTGCATGTGGTGTTGCAGTTGAACATGATCATCCAAAATTCCTGTGCCTCTGCTTACTATCCACATTATGTTCTTCTGTGGGTAGTGATAACACCAACCTTAGAGTTAAGAGACACATGCACCATGCATTTTTACTTCCTAAAAAAGGAAAATGTGCCTAACAAAAACGAGAAACAATGAACACTGATATTTTTTCGAATTAGTGACCAGTAGAGCAGTGGCATAAGAAGGAACTCTAATTATATGAATTACCAATCTCAAGAGGAATTTTATGGGAAAAGAACATCTTTTAATAAGCACTAAGTATCCACATCAGCTAAGCAAATTATTTTACTCCCTGAAAAATCATTTGACTCCAAGTAGGGAGCAAAATCTGATTAGAGCCCTGCTTTTACCGCTGACATAGGGAGTAAAATGACAGGGCACATAATAAAGTGTATAGTTTTGCCCACCCTCTCGCACTACAGCATAGATAAAATTAAACAAGAGCCTTACTGCGGTTTAATATGGAGCCCTGTTGAAGAAAATCACACATATATGCCTTTTAAGTTAATTGAATCAATTCATCAGAGATGTACCTGATTGAGTGCCTTCTTCTGTAACTATGGATCCCTCTTCTGTAATTCTTTGTGATCAGTTAAATAAGATGCAGTGAGATGCTAGAGACTGCACGCACAGAACAGTTGAGCAAAGAAATGAAAATAAAGTGATGTTGTCTAGATGGGTACCAGAATTTCCTATCCTTTAGCAAACAAGCAACACATTTTCTTCAGTGTACTGCTGAAACGTCTGACTTGGTCTTTGAAATGTGCTGCTTTGTTCATCACCCGCAAGGAGTGATGCTTCCACCCATACCCTTCCCCGGCCCCTGTGCTTGCCTCCAATACTAGTTGATAGAACACTGTAAAAAGTGAGGGATTGTAGCAATAAAAACTCACTGGGATATTTGCAGACCCACCATACTTTGCGAGCAAGGCATATTTAAATGCCTCAACATATGATGTGCATTTTAAGAATGGCATGCCTCTGCATGTACACAATTCTTTTGCAGTGCATACAAGATTGTTGCAAAATACCCCACCCTTATATCATTGTGTAGGATTGCACAAGTGCTCAGTGAAACCGTTTTTGTATAGAAGAGAGTTACCATACAATGTGCGAAGGTCTATGCCCAAAGAACTCTGAACACTTGGAAACGATGCATATTGTGTGAAAAGCATTCTCCTGTCTGAATATCCAGTGCCATGATACTATGGACGAGTAATCCCAGTCATAGTGCATACCCATTATCCCTTGTAGGCTACGTAAATGATATTGCAATGTTGCTCTCTAATTGTAGGGTGATGTTAGAAACGGGAAAGTAGGAGACGCTGAGCATCACATTTATCTTTTCAAAATCTTTAGAGGGCAAAATTATTTTTGAGTTTTACAATGAGTTAACTTACAAGGGGACCGCTTCAAAGCACTTGCGTGACATATGTGCAAAGAAGAGGAAGTCTGAGATTTGGTTACACATCCAAGTAGATTGCTTACTTACAGTCAGTATCCGATATTTGAACTGGTAATTCGATTATATAGTGGGGGTGACGGTTTTGGTAAGGCACAACGAGTAACAGAAATTCTGGCGCGTGAACGTTATTCATGTTACAAGTTGATGTAGGTACATGTCTGCTAAAATTTCACAGAGCCAAGAGAGGAAGAGTCAAGGTTGTCTGGTAGTATCTTAATGTACTCTCAGGCAGAAGTTAGTCATAAGGTAAACGTGTGGTAGAGTCAGGTTTAGGAGTCATGGATGGGGAGGGAACATTTTTAGTTAACGTGTGCAGGCATATATCTTGGTTAGATTCTTCTGTTCATGGAGCCAGTTTTTCTTATTAGTTTGACACCTCTTGTGTTGTATGTTGCTGTTAGGGATTTTAGGTGCATAGTAGTGTAATGCAAATTAGCAGAATATCTACACTAGTTGCTTATTTTAAGAGAGAGAAAATGTCAGGTAATTTCTGTGGCTTGTGCCTTATCGAATCTTTTTGTATAGGTGAGAATTGTCTGTGTGCGCTGCTAAAAATGCAATTAGGGGCTACTTTTAGGTTAAGCCAAGCAAGAATTTAGTTTTTTTGGGCCTCCTTAGATTCAACATGGTCAGTTTTCCCACGTTGGTTATAATAAAGTTTCTGTTATCCAGAACGAAACTCCTGAGGTTGGGGTCTATCATTTTTGCCATCGTTGATATGCTCTAACACCTATCGTCACATGTATGCAACTCCCTTTGTAACTAAGATTGTCACAACTAACAGTGCTGCGATGCCTTTGGGCTGTATGTGCACTATATTCATGTAAAAAATAAAAATAAAATAAAGAGGGAACAAGACAGCGATCTAACTAGTGCAAGACATAGGATCAACATTGAAAAAACAGGAAGTGCTGCCAGCAGGTTGCAGTGAAAGGGTTAAGTGCAGAAAAGCAGGTGATAGATAAGTGCCAGTATGAGGGGTTGTAAGGTTGCAGATGCAGCCCCAAGTGCAGGGTTGCCAGAGGGCCGTGCAGGTGTGCAACTAGGAGGGAAGGAGCCTGGGCCCTTGGTACAGAGGGTAGCCAGGTAACCAGTGCAGTACCAAACAGGAGATCAGCAAGGTAACAGAAGAGCGAAGGCAGAAGCAAAGAGGAAAGTCTTGAGCTGCCTCCAGAATCGGAGATGGTTTTGCTCAAGTTTCAGTGAGGCAGGGAGCCTGTTCCAGAGAGAGATGCCAGCCGAAGAGAGAGGTCTGCTCCCAACTCATTGCAGGAGCGTAGTGCTCGAGTAGGAAGATACTTCAGAAGAGAACGCTGGAGAAATTTGGGTCCCATGCCCCAGTAGGTCTTGTGGACAATGCAAATGGTCTTGAACTTGATCCTTGCAGCCACTGGGAGCCAATGTAGAGATGTCAGTGCTGGAGAGATACGATCCCTGGGCTTGATGCCAAGGACAAGTCTTGCAGTCATGTTCTGGATGAGTTGCAGAGGACGGAGAGTAGAGGCAGGCAGATTTAAAAGGAGGCTGTTACAGTAGTGAAGCCTGCAGAGAACCAAAGCTCTAGATACAGAGAGCTTCTGGGGGAAGGAGAGGAAAGGAAGAATACCTCTGAGGAGGTGCAGTTGGTAGTTCAACTTCATAGAGACCTTGTAAATGTGAGGAGAGAAGGGGAGAGAGTAGTCAAAGATAACCCAGATGTTCTTAGCCTCAGAGGTGGGACCAGGAGGAGGGCAAAGGGAGGCTGGCCAGAGAGTGGCGGGAAAGAAGGGTTCTGGTGTGCCAATGAGGAGGATCTCTGTCTTGCTTGCATTCAGGCAGAGATCATTGGCTGCACACTGTTCTTGGATTGCAGTCAGACTACCCGGGATGAGAGAGGGAGAAGAGGCGGCAAGTCAGAGGGAGTGCTGGGTGTCATCTGCATAGCACTGGACATTGGAGCAGAGAGCAACAATGCGGTAGGCGAGAGGTTCCAGGTATTGGTTGAACAACCAGGGAGAAAGGTTAGACCCCTGGGGAACACTGTAGGGCGAGAGATAGAGGAGAGGAAGGACCCAAGTTGGATCTGGGAGGGTCAGTCTGAGAGGAAAGAAGTCAGCCAGGCCAGAGCCTGATCAGTGATACCCAGGTTATCATGGAGCCAGTTGAGCAGGATGGCATGGTTGACAGTATTAAAGGCAGAAGAGAGATCGAGTAGGATTGACACAGAGGGGAGATTTGAATCAAGGTTAGAGAGCAGGTCTTCACAGATGTTCAGGAGAGTAGTTTCCGTGCTTCTGGCTGCTCTGAAGCCAGACTGATGGTCATGGAGAAAACCAACAGATACAGTATGAAGATTAAGCTGGGAGATGGCCAGCTTTTCCAGGAGTTTGCCCATGAAGGGAGTGACAGAGATCGGGCGGTAGTTAGCCAGAAGGGAGAAGTTGGCTGAGGGTTTCTTGAGAAGAGGGTGCACAAGAGGCTGCTTCAGGGGGTATGGGAAGGTCCCGGAAGCAAAAGAGTGGTTGCAGAAGGGTGAGGGTGTCAATGTGGTCCTTGATCGTTTTGGAAGAGCAGGGAAGAGCCTGTTTTGAAGAGGTTTTCTTATATTGGACTTGTCTTGAAACCTCTTCAGGGGAGAAAAGAGGATAGGCATAGAAGGGAGGGGTATTGGCCGCAGGGGAGCCGGGGGAAGAGTAGAGAGTGGAGGGAGAGGCAGGAGATGCTGAGAGGGTGGACAGGATGAGATGAAGTTAGAAGCCAGGGCCTGGGAAGGGACAGGAGAGGTAGAGACTGTGGCAGGATTGGCCAGTTCCTTGCAGATTTTAAAGAGGTCGGCTGAGCTGTTAGATGCCGCAGAAACGCAGGCTTGGATGTGAACTCACTTCTAAGTGAGGAGCGAGGGTCGGTATTGCCATTGGAGCAGGTGGCAGGCCAGTCTGTCAGAGGATGTACAAGATGCCAAACATTTCCTTTCAGCAACCGTACACTTGCCTTTAAGGGTGACGAGGTCTGAATTATACCAGGAGTTGCATTTGATTTTAGGCTTCATGCGTATACTCATAACAGGGGCAAGTACATTGAGAGCGGAGCATGGAGCATGGAAAGGGCTATCAGGGTGTGAGTCAGCCAGAGGTACAGGAGGGGGGGAGAAAGATGTGACGAAAGCCTCAACTAACACATGCTTCATGGGTCGAATGACTGAGAAGGTGGGTGGCAGTGTGGGGGTAGGCTTGGAATGAGGGGTAGAGAGAGAGAGAGAGAGAGAGAGAGAGAGAGAGAGAGAGATGAGAGGAGAGAAGAAAGTGGTCACTCTAGGAGAGAGGAGTGGTGAGAGGGTTAGAGAGGGGGAAGTCTGCAGAGATCAGAATATCAAGAGTGTGCACTGCAGAGTGGGTTGGGCCAGAGGGAAGAATAGAGAGAGAGTTGCAAATGTCACAAAAGAGTCCAGTGGCGGCACAGGAAGCATCCAGGTGGATTTTGAAGTCTCCAAGGAGAAGGAGCTGAGTGGTTGAGGCCAGGAGAGAGGAGGAGAGGTCTGCCCACTCAAAGAGGAAGGAGGTGATCTGACCAAGTGGCCGGTAGATAGTAGCCATTCTGAGAGAGTTGACAGGAGAGAGAGAAACCCGACAGACCAGGCATTCAAAGGAGGAGTAGGCCGGCATAGGAATGATAGAGGTAGGAATCCACTCCAGCAAGATCAAGGCTACACCCCCTCCAAAATGGTTAGATCTGGGCGTGGAGAGGATCTTGTAGGCATCAGGAAGGAGAGTGTCAAAGCTTGTGACAGAGCTGGCCGTGAACCATGTCTTGGTGAGACTGAGGACATCAATGTCAAGTTCTTCCAGGAGAGGGCAGATGTCAGATGATTGTTTGACAGCAGAGCGAGAGTTAAGAGTGGCGAGGTGGAGAAGGTTATCAGCATAGTACAAAATGTGAACACCTTTTAAACCCGCCAAAAAATGCACATCAATATTTCCTGTACAGTGCAACATTGACCCGGATTTCAGAGCACTCTTGCTCTGACCCTCAAGTGGTGTTGTGGGGAAGTGTCACTCATCCTACCGACCACGGTTCAAATCCTGCCCTCTACAAGAATGCACCACAGCTTTCGAAAATAAATGTAAAGTGCACATGGATCTCAAGCTTTTGGAGCCAGATCCAGAGAGGCATTTTTTGTCGGATCCCCAATCCGGCCTAATAACAGCACTGAGGCCCACTGTTCTCATTCAGTTGCCCCTCAACAGGGCCCCCTCTTGCCCTGGTGCTCCTACTATGTTAGTGTACAGAGAGTGGTTCTGGTAGGAAAAGGCTGTAGTAGCAATCTTGTTAACCACTTCTTTCTTTCTTTCTTTCTTTCTTTCTTTCTTTCTTTCTTTCTTTCTTTCTTTCTTTCTTTCTTTCTTTCTTTCTTTCTTTCTTTCTTTCTTTCTTTCTTTCTTTCTTTCTTTCTTTCTTTCTTTCTATACATTGCTTTGGTTTGGGAATCACTGGCGGGACCCTAACTTAACACCTGGTGGGGGTGTAAATGAGTGCGATTATCCCCTGATTGGCCCATAGAATCAGAGCTTGCTCTCGAATACTTTAAGACGAGATAGCTGCACCTTGAGGTGGATGGGGTGCGGGATTCTCTTACTCCAACACCAATCAATAAGGACAATTCAATGGTTTGGCAAAGGGGAGTCCGTTTAATGACAAGTACAAGAAACGGGGAAACATGGAGATCAACAATGATGCGATGGTCCATCTCACTTCAACTCTCAACAATCTTCATTCAAACAGCAATAGCTATAGTCAAAATTCATCATCATTGACGTGTAACACTCACAAGTTTGTCATGCAATTCTATTGGTTGGAAAAGGTAACTTAAGTATAGGTGCTATATCTGTATATGGTAATGGAGTGTGAGCATTGGATAATTATTATCGGGTGGGCGTCTACGCCCTTCCCTCTATATTACTCATGCAAATGTCACTAAAAGTACAATGTCTCATTGGTTCTACTATCTATAGGACCTTAGATTATTTGGCCCACTGTGATTGGGCTGGCTACAACCCTGAGCATACATCTCCACTTTAATTAGCAGCATGCAGAATGGTCACCCAGATGCAGTATACCCCAAGATTCACCCTGCCTCCCTTCCAACAATCAGTACTTTAGGGCTATGTGTCAATTAGTTGGCTGAGGTTAACCTCGAAACTATAGCTTCTTGTCAGGAAAAGTTATGGTATCTCCTGCTTTGGATGACATCAGACGTTGGTACCTCTTCGCGCTTGGCTGGCCACGTTTTAGCACACCGTGAATCGGCTTAGTTTTCCTTCTATTTGTGCATTTAATTCTCCTTTTCGGCAACCACCTGCCTCGTCCCCCTTATCTTGACCTTCACGGGGCAGGCTGCTCTGCTCTTAAGTTTCGATTCTCTGAAGTTACTGTCTTCCTCCCTCTCTTGGTTTGACCTTGATTTCCCAGGCACGGCCTGCTCTTGCTGAGTTTTGATTCCGCCGTCTCTCTTCTTGCTGTAGCTGGAATAAGAATCCTGGCCTGTTTGACCTTTAGTAACCTGGGTTAATTCTGCTTTTGCATAAAGTGGACTGCACTTATATAATGTGCTTCGTTGAGGTAGATATATCGTTGGCGCTTGCCGCTCTATTCTTCTACTAAGCATAGCATGTTGCACTGTTTTCTTAGCTTCTTGCGTTACAAGCCTATGTACAGGCGTTAGCTGGTTGAATACTTTCATCCTGCTTTGCAGTTACGTTTCTTTATTTTTCAATATCGTCTCTTCTTCTATGTCTGTTATATCCTTATCCATGCTGTTTTGTCTTTGTGTGTCATCTTTTGGTTGTCGTTTTTCATCTGTACGTCTGTCCGGGCTCATGTGACGTCATCATTCGTCTTCCATTAAGGCCTTTTGAGTTTCTTCTGGGACAGTGTTTAAACAATCTTCATTTGTTGGTATGGTTGTCTCAATGGATACCTTACTGTCCATGGTTGTCTGGTCATTGGCGCTTCAATAGGTATTGCTCTTCCGATTGGCACTGGACAGAGCCCTAGTGCGACTCTCTGCTGGTTTATTTGCTCATCGCACGTCACATATCTCGGTGTGAATGTTCCTGGTACTTCAAAATGGGTGACTGGAGAGCAGGTCGTATTTGGGACCTCCTCTACACTCCCCCCTCTGGTCGGTTTATCAACCACTTCCGCTTCCTCTTTTGGATTCATCTTACTTGGTTCTTCTGTATCCATTTCTTCTTCGTCTTCTGGGTTTGTGCCTGGTGGTGTGAAAGTGTGTCTCTTTGGAGTCTCTATTTTTATCACTCATTTCAGGCTTCCTGCTGTCTTTACATGTTCGTCTTTATTCCATGTCATTAGTTGACATTGTCCATTCGGGCTGCAATAGATCCATTGTCCTTCATAGTTTCTGCATTTCCTGGGATACAGACACTTCGTACCTTCTGGCGCATGCTCGCTTGCCTTCACAAAGTCTCTTATTTCCTCATCAGTTAGATCTCTGGGCTTCCATCCTGGTTTGACATCAATCATGATCTTCATCCCTATGGCTTTCTTCGCAGTTTTCTGGCATTGTGAGATTATTATCTTAATGACACAAAATCCTAGCATTATCATCACTAGCAGGGCTCCCAGGAACTTGAATGCATCTGCCATCCATTGTGGGACCCATCAGAATAGTGATCCAAACCAGCTGTCATCATCAACTTCGTCAGTTTCATCGATCATCTGGTTTTGTAGGTTTGTCAGCATACCTATGGCTTCTGTTAAAGTTCCATTTTCCTCATCGTGAGAAGGTATAAATGTGGAACATGATTCTCCGATTTTTGCACAAACTCCTCCATCCATAGCTGTGATCATGTCAAGTACATATCTGTTCTGGAGAGTCATCAGTCGGATTGCTCTTAACTCTTCCTTGATTGCATTGAATCCCTTTATTGTCGAGTTGATGGTTTGCAGTAATTCCCATCTGCTGATTTGCAACCATTTAGTATTTGCTCCAACCTGGAATCTTGGCATGAAGATTGTTGTGAGCACTGATGAGGTGAGGCTGAGCAGCCTGTGTTCATATGGGATTGCATGGAATGTTTCTTCTGATTTGGCAGAGAAGTAATTCTCTCTCTTCCTTCAGGATACCAGTTCCACAGATCTTCTTTTCCTCTGGTGAGCATCTGCTTTCGGGAAACTATCAATATTCAGGTCACTTTTTGGGATCACTAGTCCTGAACGTGGACGTTCACTATTGTGCATATGCCTCCCCAGTTTTTCGGCAGTCTTATGTATGCTTTGGATCCACACGCCCAATAATGATCCATAATTACTGCAGTCCCATGCGTCATTCCTGGAGCCTCAAAAATTCATCCACAGTTCTGGTTCTCTCCCATCTTCCTTGTGCCATTTTTCCTGAAGCACAATTTCGGGCCTTCCAGTGGCACTATCTGCAGGGGTCCTCCTCTATCTTCGACCCATGTAAGTAATCTTGTGAGTTTCGGCCATAAAGGTTTGCACAACCTCTGTGAATTTTCTCTTGCTTCCTTACAGGCTCCAAGGACCATCCATGCTCGGCAGATCACCACCCCTTCTTCCCATCCGTTGGGGAAAGCACTGTTCCCCAAATCTGTATTTGGCCTCTGTTCTTCCTAATTTGAGCCTCTTTCAGGGTTTCCCTTGGACATTCAGCCTTGGGTTTATTTCCCATCTCATTCCTGCTCCTTTAGCTTCAGGTTTCTCATACCTGATCACGTGATTCCTAGTATGAGCTCTATTTCTTGTCTTGATGTCCTGGACATAATCATCTTCATCTGGGTAATCTGTTTCAGTTGCCCATATCAATGAGGCATCTCCCCCCCCATGAACTGGCCTCTGGTGTTGCACATTGCTACGTGTGACAGACAGTGTGCTGTGGGGACATCAATTTCTACAGCTACGAAGTTCTTGGACTTCCCCATGCTGTACCGTAGGAGTGCACAGACGAAGTATTCTCCTTATGAATTACGTCTTCCAACTTCTTTCATGTGCTGGTACCAAATGATGTTCCCTAGATGTGCTGTGCTGTCCAGGCAGTCATTTAATTCATTGTTATCTTTTTGTAGGCGTCTCTTGATTCTCAGTGTCTTCCTGAAGTTTGCTATAACTACATCCCTAAATGCATCTGTATGGCTTTTTCTTGCTGGAAAACTCTCAGGTATTTTGGTCCATGGTATAGGTCTCTTCACCTGCCCCATTTGAGTGGACAAGCATCTGTCGGCTTCTTCCTGGTGCTCATGCATTTTTTCTCTGCTGCGTGCAAGTGCCCATGCCACCCAGCCTAACACCGGTCCGGTATATGGCTGTATTGTAGACCTGGTGCTTGTCCCTTGTGTTGGACTATGTGTGCTTGTAGATTCAATCTCTGTCGGTTTGGTTTTCAGTTCCTCCTGTAGTTTTCTTACTCTGGTTATGTGCGGTAGTAGAAGATCTACTAACATTTGTGTCCTTGCGGAGAGTCCTTCTGCGGCAGCTTCTGTTGTCCGCAGGGTGTCTGACAGCACTGCTTCTGTTGACTCTCCTCTTACTTTGTCTCGTTTTTTCTCACCATCTCCTGTGAAGGTTTTTTCGGTAGGCAGTCTCGTCTTCTCTGTAGCTTTCGTTTGAGGTCTGTGGTCATCTACCCTAGGCCTGGTTCGTGTGCATTCAGTGTGTGTGTCAGTGCTTTGTCTTCATGCCTTTCGTGCCGACCCTGTCTCCGGCTTTCCTGCTCATTCATTACTTCAAGCGTGTATGCATCACTGCTAATTACATTCATTTTCATTTCATTTACTTTACCATCAGATTTCCTCGGGACTGGAATGACTATATAAGGTCTGGGTACTTTTGTGGGTTTCATGCGTACATCATCAGGTGGATGCACTGAAATTGGAACGCTTAGTTAATGACAGTAAAATAATGATAAACACAATGCATAAGCACATTATAGTTTGATAGGTAAGGTGGCAGCATTTGCTTCCAGAGAAGCGAGGGTGCCCCTCTGCTTGTGGGAGGACCAGGTTACTGTTCTGGGCCCCCATCTCGTTCATTCGCCAAGTGTCAATGTTATTGGTTTCCCTCTATCAGTATCGTTCTTTGAACAGTTTGTGTCATAAAGTGTCAAGTGCTTCGCAAGTGTCCCCCCTCTTGCGGAAGGTAATTGTCTCTTGATGCGGGATGCAGTTCCCTTGCTAGACTATGGAAAAAATAGACTAGACTAACACTTTGGTGAGTCACTTTTACTGCACAGGTTTTAAAGTGTGTGAGCTCTCAGTTCACTCCTTTAATCAGTTCAATCCTGCGGCTGTGTTGGACACAAGTCAGTATGAAGAAATATGGGAAAAATTACAACAAATATAACAGTTAGGGTTCTTGACTCTGTTCCCTCGATCTGTCCCGCGTCGGAAAGTTTTTTCAGAATATCCCCAGATAGTCTCTTTGATGATTAGAAAGTTCCACCTGGAGGATTATTCCATGCAGAAGCATTCCCAACTGTGCGATATTTGTTGGATCTCGGATGAATATGGGGACGTCAATTTCGATAGGCCTCTCCACTAATTTAGGAAAGTCAGCCACTATGCGGAAAAAGACAATGTGCACCAGTCTGCTGTCTTCTAGTGAAAGTGACATTCGCCTTGTCTTGCTGGGTTCAGGATTATAAGTTCTTTCCTTGACGTGAACAATGTTTGCACTGTCCGGAAGCATGGAGTGCGACCAATATGCTAATTTTGTTTAACAGATTGCTCAAATGTTCAGTTTTTGCTGGATCTCGAATAAATGTCAACGTGTCTGTGGTTCTTCCGACAATAGATGGGCACTCTTCGATTATGTGAAAGAAAAGTGTATTGATGAGTTCATCTAGTATCACCTGTGGTGGAAGCATTTGTGTCCTTATCACTGTACTCCGGGAGTACGATGAAGGCTTCCGCAATGAAAGTAAGCAGGTGTCTGATTACTTTTTCGTTCTGTGGATCTTGTTAAAAGTCTGTGACACTGGTGACCCTCCCTACCAGTGACAGATATGATACTAATACTAAGTGGAAGTAAGTAAGTACGTCCTTTGTGATGTCTCTACTGGGGGATACCATAAGTGCTGCCAAACAAAGTATCGGTACTGTGTGAATCAGGATACTGTATCTGCTTTCAATGTAAAAGTCCTTGATCAAAGTTTGTTATAGTATTTTCCTCAACAAGGCTTAAGTGTGACTTGGTTAAAAAGTTTGTGTCGAGAAAACGTGCTGTGGCTTATATGCACAATTATCTTCTTCACCCTGCAACTAGGATGCACAGAGTGTCTGTTTTTTATGTCCTTATCCCCTTTTTCTTTCCTTTTTTTTGTCAAATTTAAGCCACAATTTTGCAAAAAGGGTTCTTTGTCTTGCTTTACTGCTCATGCATCCTTCTTCCTCATCATGGATCTCGTCTGAACGTGCTGTGGTTCTTTCCCATCGTCTGTAGTCTCCTCGCGGTGGGGTGCAGCTAGGGGGTTTTCTTCAATATAGAGCTTAATGTCATTGAGAAAAATCCATGCTCTCCTGCCCTGCAACTTCACAGCTGACAGAGTGTAGACCTCCACAGTGAAAGGACCATTGAATCTTGGCTCGTCCCACCTTTTCCTCGTGTGATTCTTCACTAGCACACTATCTCCAGGGAACACGAGTGGAACATGTAGATCTTGAAATGAGTCTGTTGCAGTGTTCCCTTCGGTGTTCTGCGCTGCGCTGCACCCTTTTCGTCGTCGTTGTAGCTGGTCTGAAATTACAGTAAGGCTGGATGTCATGCAGTTCAAGTACTTTTGCATTTTGGATCCTAGGACCTCTCGGGGTGACTGGGTATCCCATCTAGCTCTGTCCTGAGGGGCTACGGGAGGTCCTCATTCTCCTTCCTGTGACTATCTTGTGTGGCGTAAGATGATGGTCGGAGCCTGGCTGGTTCTGAAGAACAAACAATGCCAATGGTATGCAGTGCAACCATCCCCTCTTTAGAGTAAGCTTCAACTTGGCTATCCTTTCTTTTAACGAGCCGTTGAGCCTCTCACAATCCCCATTACCTTCTGGATGATACGCTGACGAAAACTTGTGCTTTATACCAAGCAGCAAGCTAATCTGCTCAAAGACTACATTTACAAAATGAGCCCCATTATCTGATCTCATTACTTCACACCCCCCCACCTAGGGAACACTTCCCTCACTAGGAATTTGGCTGCACAGGTAGAGTTTGGCTGTGTACATGGACCTGCTTCTATCCATCTAGAGAATGGACACCACAACAATTAAATATCTGTACCTGGTGCATACTTCAACCATGTCGACATAGTCGACATGCAAGTGCTGAAAAGGCCCATTTGGCCGGGGGATGACTCCTCTCATTACTTTTAATGTGTGCCCAGCATTGCATTGCTGGCAGATTATGCAGTTCACCATAAAGAATGCAACATGCTCAGCTAAATTCGGTATAAACCAGGCTTCCGTGAGCGTTGCTGCTAGATTCTCTTTTGTCAGGTGCATCGGGTAAATCAACTGTTCCAATGCTATTTTTAGTAGGGCTACAGGCATTACTGGTTCACCAGTGCTTTCTTGCCTCCACAAGCTGTCAGAGGGGTTTAAAGAACACCCTCGACGTTTCCACAGGTTTTTCTCCTCCTGCGGTGCCTCCCCCTGGAGCTCTATTAGTTGCATTTGCCCAAGATCATTGTAGGCTTCAGGTGTGGTTCGTGCAACCATCATTCTTTCGTGGGTGCACACCACTTCCACTTCCATGACTGTCTCGCTTTTGGATGCCATACGCTTGGCTTCCATGTCTGCTGCGTGATTTCCGCGTGACACAAAATCTGTCCCTTTCGTGTGGGTGGCGCATTTCACAACCGCTATGCCCACTGGGAGCTGTAGTGCCTTAATCAGCCTGTCCAATAAGGCTATGTGCTGCACTGGCGTGCCGTCTGCTCGGAGGTAGCCCCTTCTTATCCAGCACGCTAGTCCTGCGTGCACTGTGGACGTCACATAGGCGGAGTCACTGTACACTGTTACTTCCTGGTCTGCGTGATTCTCAATAGCGAGTATCAGCGCCCATAATTCTGCAGCCTGTGCTGAGTAATGAGATGGTATTCGCGCACTGACAAGTACTCGAAATTCTCCATTAGCTCTGTGCTTCACTACAGCAACACCTGTATATCTTTGTCCGTTAGCTTGATCGATTCTCGAAGACCCATCAATAAAGATGATTTCTCCTCCTGCCAAGGCATTTTCTTTTACCCTGGGGATCTCATCATAGAATTCTCCATAATTTGCACAGTCATGTATCGGCTCTCCTTCAGTGACAGGCTCTGCTATAAACATAGCTGGGTTCACTATTTTACATCGGATTATTTTGATAGATGGATTTGATATGATCACTTCATAAGCAGAAGCTCTTTGAGATGTCAATGTGCCCTTTGGTTTCTCTAGAATGGCAAATAATGAGTGCTCGACGTATAATGTCATGGGGCATCCCATTATAATGGTTGTCGCCTTGTCTATGGCGAATGCTGCGGCAGCTAAACTTTGTTCGCATGGGAGTTGACCTTTCATTACTGGGTCCAGGTTCCCACTGTAATATGCTATGGGCTTGTACCCCAGCGAGGTTTTTTGAGCGAGCACTGCTGTCATAACGCTGCTGTTTGCATGCAAAAACAGGTAGAATTCGACTGCATAGTTAGGAATTGCGAGAACTGGAGCTGTACAAATCACTCTCTTGAGTTCAGCAAACCCTTTCTCCATTGTCTCAGACCATTCAATCTTTTCCTTTGTCACCTGGGCCTTCTTCAGGGCCTGGAGTAAAGGCTTGGTATACAAGCTGCAATCGAAAACCCATGCCCTAACATAGTTGCACGGGCCTAGAAAGCACTGCATTTGCTTTATCGTGTGTGGCTTAGCTGTGTTCAATATGGCTTCAGCCCTTTCTGGGGCCACCTTCTTTCCTTCATGAGAGATCAGCTGGCTTATGTATAACACTTCCTGTTGACAATATTGTAACTTTTCCTTGTCAACTTTATATCCTTTCTCAGCCAGTATAGTCAGTAGCTGAACAGAATCGTGCCTGCATTGCTCTTCTGTGGTACTGCAGATTAGACCTGCCCTGTGCTCATTGTGTGTGGCACGTACGACAGTGTCTGTTGGGATTGTCCTTGTGAAAAATGTCCCATTTTCTGTGGTTGCACCCCTTGTTGCGCACCTTGCTGCACTCCCGGCGTGTGCTGTTACACTGTGTGATTCTGTGCAACGCCCTGTTGTGAGGTTGCAGGTGGATTTGCCATGCCTGCTCCAATTCCTTGGCTATTCTGCCACATGCCTTGACTTTTGCACGTGCGCGCCAAATGCCCTGTCAGTCCACACAGCCAACATACTGGTGGTGGTCGGATTATTTGTCCATTTGACATATCCGCATTACCATTTTCCATGGTTTGAAAGCCCCTTGATTACTTTGGAAACCTCCCTGATTGCTCTGCCATCCTCTTCCTCTAAAACCTATTCCTCTCGGGTAAAATCCTACGTTACCCTGGTTGTTCTGTTGTGGGTCAGCCACCTGTTGCATGTTTTGTTCAGCTGTGTCAGCTGCGTTCATTAGCATGCCTCCTTCAAGAGCATACTTCAATAATTTCTTTTGCACCAGCTTCGCTTCCTCGCCCTTTCGAGTTGCCTCCTTTTTTTGATTCTTTTCTTGTAACAATCTGCAGTAATGTGCGATAGGTAACTGTATTTTAGCCAAGGCTTAGCCTCAACGCCTACCAATTTCTTGCGCTGTTTCTGCACTGGTTCTGGCAACCCATGGCATAATATATGGTAAAACACAGGTATAGATTTTGTCCAAGATTCATGCGTTTCGAGCACCCACGCTTCTTGAAAATTCTGGATATACATTAACGGATCTTCAGACTCCTTCATTTTTCGAGTCATTATAGCTTCCATATCAGAAGTGTCTGGGTAAAGCACCCGTAGCGCTTTCCATACTGCTGTTCTGCAATTGTTAAATGGTGCTCCATTGTGCGCAGTGTTAATTGTGGTTACACCAGGGTAGCCTGCCCATGTCCACACATCGTCTGCTCTCTCACCAAGTATGGAAATCAGGAGACCTTTAATGTCCCCTATAGCTAGTGTGTTTCCTGCTGTCTTTTTTTCTAACTCATGTATCTATTTTCCGGCTCCCGATGTCAGCATTGGAAGCTTCTTCTTCAGGTTTTCTCGATCCATGTGTGGCCATGGAATATATTGTGGTCTAGCTCCCCCTTTTCTAGTAGTGGACATTGGAATGTGCAGCCTTCTTTCTCTTCTCTCATGGTTCTCCTGTCTATCGCAGGGGTAGTATTCCTGCATCGCCGTCTACCTGGCAATGTCCTCAAACCGTCTACATAGGGCGGTGATGACACCCCCCTCTGACCATGGGGTGTTCCTTCATGCCGGTCAGACTGTACGGCTGACTCTGATGCCCTTGGTGCGGATTCGCTAACATCTGACCATCGTACCCCTTTGTCCCTTGGGAGTCGTCTTTCGTGCATCTCCCTTCTTCATTTGCCTTGCGCTCCTCCTCTTCCGAGTCGGACATTGGTTGTTCCCAATTCACGCAACTCTTTGTGTCAGCATCGTTTCTACTGATTTCTAATCTGTCAAGGGACAGTTTCGTACTCCCACTACTTCGGGTGACATCCTCCATGTCATATAGCTGTCCAGGCGCAGAGGGCGCTAGAGAGCCGTCCAAGATGGCGGCCATCCTGTGAGCTCGGCGGAGCTCCCACGAATATCCTGAAAAATCGCTGCATCCGTGTGGTGTATTCCGATAGAAGCTGCCTCCCCCTTGTAGAGAAAGCGATTCCTCACAGGGAGATATATTCATTTCATCGATCCGGCGGACGTGTGTGGCGAATCTCCCACAAGAAGGTGCCGCCCCCTCCCCTCCGCGGACACTAGGTGCGGCCTACGTGGGCGACCCGGAAGGAGTCCCGAGTGGCGAGAGGACTGGCGGCCGCTGAGCCAACACGAAAACCGGTGAAGCCTGGTCGAACTGTCAGGAGAGGAGAAAAAGAAGGCAGGCGCCCGGCCCGGGCGGTCAGGTACGAACGCTCCGCGTACCCCCCATGTTCACGTGGCCGTGACGGCTGCCGCACAAATTCCTGGGTCCCCTCGAGTGACAACCATACGATCAGAGGTCGTCGGAGCATTGGGCGGCTCCCGACCCGGGTCTTCCCGCTAATTGAGGCCGGCGACACTCCAGGAGCGCTATTGCGCGGCCACAGGAGTCAACACCGGGTAGCATAGGCTGCCCAGGCAGCTGCAAATCCCGGTCCCGGAGTTCAAGTGGGAGTGCAGCGGAGACAGAGCCGCGGCCCGCAAAACAGCAAGCTCCGGCGGCACCCCGCTGAAAAAGACCACCACCGCCTCAAACAACCCAGGCTGGCACAAGCACGTCAAATCCGTAGCACTGCTCACCAAAGGTGGCACAGGAGCTTCCACAACAACAGCAACTATGGGGAAGAAAGACAGACTACAGAAAAAACTCAACTTCGAGAGCAGTTCTTCAAACAAGACACCTGCGGCCGATGGTCGCTCTCAATCCCCTAACCCCAGCGCAATCCAAGATGAGACTGCGGCACAGGATCTTGATATCAGAGAAATCCTGCTCGATCTGAAAGCCGGTATAGGCAGCCTTGGGAGCAAGCTCGACGCCCTCTCATCCAAAGTGGACATGCTCCAGCACAGACTTGACAAGCACGCAGACAGACTGGACACGGTGGAGCAAAGGGTATCGGATCTTGAGGACGGCTCGACCTCCCTAACATCCAGAGTGTCCACATTAGAATCACAAATGAAAGCGGTATGCGCCAAAAATGAGGACATGGAAGGCCGCTCCAGGCGTAATAACATCAGGATAGTAGGCGTTAGAGAGCACCAGTTGGCTACCAGGATGGAAGATCATGTGGAAAAAATCTGCGTTGAGCTGTTCGGTGAAGAGGCCCTTTGCAAGATGTTTGTCGTCGAAAGAGCGCACAGAGTACCCAATTCGAGGCCAATCCCAGGAGCGAACCCTCGTCCGATCATAGCAAAGTTGCTTAACTACAAAGATCGTGACACAATCCTGAGAGCCGCCAGAGACAAAGGTAACCTCCAATTCGAGGGGGACAAAATCCAGTTTTTCCCAGACTTCTCTCAAGCGGTACAGGCACAAAGACGATCATTCACAGCAGTGAAACGCAGGCTGCAGGAAAATCAAATTCAATACTCAATGCTGTTCCCAGCCAATCTCCGCATCCAATACGAGGGCAGAACCCAATTCTTTAATACACCTGAAGAAACAAGTGACTACCTAGACCGCTCCGGATGCAGACCCGTCACAAACAACAGCAGACCACAAAGAGGCAATGGACCCAGAAGAGACCCTCCGTAACTCTCGTCAGACGAATTCACACTATTAAGGCAAAGTATCACCCAGATGCAACTACTTTCACCACCACGGAACAAATCCAGTAACAGACGTGGGGAACCAGCCCCTCTTGGAGGGCCACCAGTGCCCCATGCACAGCAACGTTGGCTGTTTTGCCAACCAGAGTTAGTTTTATTTGGGCCAGTTGGGGGTTGCCCACTCAAGGGAGAGTTCCCAGTTCCAAGAGGTCGCCAAGCGTCTCGTACCCTCACCTCTCGCCAACCTCACCACGGAAATCAAGCAAGCAGAAGCCAAGACCTCAGATTCCCCCCGAATGCCTTGACTCCACGCCTACCGTTGAACCTCGGCCCAGCATGCCCATGAAATTTCCCTCACGAGACAATGACGACTTATAGGATTGCCACATGGAATATACGTGGGGGCAACCACCCGGCGAAAACGAGGAAGATCCTCCAATACTTGCGAAGGCACAAAATTAATATCGTCTTTCTACAAGAAACACATCTCACAAAGTCCTCGGAATCTCATTGGGCCAGATCTTGGGGCTGCCACCGATACTTCTCATCCTATTCGTCATATGCCAGGGGAGTCGCGATACTGATAGAGAAGAGGATGAACTTCAGTCTGATCGACTCAAGAAGAGATACCGAAGGGAGAGCTCTGCTGGTGAGAGGAATACTAGCCGGAAAAGAGGTGGTCCTAGTTAACTCCTATGGTCCCAACACAGATGGACCAGATAACTTCAACTGGGTGCTGTCCAAACTGGGAGAGACGAATGCAACGACCATTATATGGGGAGCAGACCTCAATACCCCACTCGACCCCAAGCTTGAAAAATCACACAACACGTCAGGGCAGCCCTCGAAAGCAAGTGCCCAGGTCCAAGAGATCTGCCATGCATTTGGTCTAACGGACACATGGAGGAACCACAACCAGAACACCAAAGAATACACATTCTACTCGGCGGTTCACCACTCCAGTTCACGAATCGACTATATCCTAGCTTCAGCCCGCAGCCCGTTTGAATGGGGGAAAAGCCAAATCATGCCAAGGTGCTTTTCAGACCACTCCATGGTCGTACTTGAAACCACCGCAGCAGGCTCCACAATCCCTGGTCTTCACATGAGATTTAAAACAGGCTTGTTAACTGACACCAACATTGCTGCAGAACTAAGCCAGGAAATAATCTCCTTCCTTGACACAAACAAAAACTCAGTCGACTCAGCTAGTACAGTGTGGGAAACACTCAAATGCTATGTGAGAGGAATATGCCTGGCGAAAGAAAACAGCATGCTAAAGCAAATCCGCAGAGAACTCACGGATAGTGAGCACCGATTGAAAGACCTAGAGCTCAAATCCTCCGTCTCCCCTGACCCACGACTCCAAGCCAAGATGAAAGTGGAACTCAAAGACTTCAGAGAAACGGCTGAAAGAGAACTAAAATTCCTGGGCCGCAGACATCAGATCAGACAATATGGAGAAGGTCAGAAGCCTGGAGCCCTGCTAGCTCGCCTTCTCTCGATCGACAAAACTCTACCTCGCATCGAACGTATAAGGAATGCACAAGGCCAACTGGCATATACCGAAAAAAACATCTGTGAGGCATTCTACGACTTCTACCGCACCCTGTACAGCTCAAAGGGTGCCGCAGATCCAGGAGCAATACAAGAGTTTCTTAATGACACTGAACTTTACTGGGTCAGCGCAGAACTACGAGAACCCCTGAACGCACCGATCTCACTGGAAGAAATCCAGGAAGCAATAAAAGCCCTCCCAAACACGAAAGCTCCGGGTCCAGATGGACTAACCGGAGAATTTTACAAAGCACACGCTTCAATAGTGGCCCCCCTTCTAGGTCAGGTCTTCGAGGAGTCGATAGAACGAGGTTCACTCCCGCCCACGATGTGCAAAGCCAACGTGATGGTACTTTATAAATCCGGCAAACCTGCAGAGGATTGTGCCTCATACAGGCCGATCTCTCTAATAAATCTGGACAATAAAATCCTAGCGAAGATTCTAGCAACGAGGTTGCTCCCTCTGATGCCGGCCCTGGTGCTCGGCGACCAGGCCGGCTTCATCCCAGGTCGTAGCACGACCTATGGCATCAGGAGGCTGTTCGGCGTTATTGAGGCCCTTGACCCGTCACAACAGGCAATTGCAGTTCTCTTAGACGCAGAGAAAGCGTTTGATTCGGTCGAGTGGCCCTTTATGTTTGCAACGCTCAGGCAGATGGGCCTAGGCAATTTCTTCCTTAAACTAGTGTCACTATTGTACAACAAGCCACGCTCATACATCACAATTGGTAGCACTAGGTCCCCAGGCATCACACTGGAACGCGGAACAAGACAGGGCTGCCCACTTTCAGCCCTCATCTTCGCCCTGGTGATGGAGCCCTTGGCGTCGAGACTACGGGCCGAACATCGTCACCGCGGTTTGAAACTGGGGCCCCATAAACCGATAGTTTCTCTCTACGCCGACGATGTCATGCTATTCGTCAGGATCCGCAAGACAGTCTGAACCCTGTAATAAGGGAAGTGATAAAATTCGGGAGAATGTCAGACCTTAAAACAAATCACTCTAAATCAGTAGTGTTTCCTTTAACCCCTCACACGACAGAATTTAGGGATGATCATGGGTTCAAATGAGAAAAGTCCAAAGTGCATCTACATGTCCCGCAATCATCACAAGGTATTTAGAGATAACTACCAAACAGTGTTACATTCCATACAAGAACGTGTCCAGAGATGGAAGTCTCTTCCGCTGACGCTCTGGGGCAGGACCTCCCTGACGAAAATGGTTATCCTCCCCAAATTGCTCTACCTCTTTACGAACATCCCACTACTCGTAACCAAATCCTACTTTCAAAAAGTCAAGAGTTTGATTTCAGAACTACTCTGGGCCGGGAAACCAGCACGAGTGGCCTACAACACCCTAACGTTGCCAACAGTGAAGGGAGGCCTGGCTCTCCCGGACGTTGAAAAATACTATTGGGCAGCCCAGGCACAATTTCTGAGTCATTGGTACTCGGCTCACTACATCCGTCCACATGTGCAAGTGGAAAGAGCTCTGGCGTCCCCGGACCTGCTTAGCGCGGTCATTATTAGTAATCTCCCCGTTCCACACAAGACACTAAACACAGTTCTATCCACATATGCTATCTGGAAAAAGATGGCGAAAGAATATGGCATAACCATACGGTATTCCCCCCTGCTTCCCATTAAATTCATCCCCGGAATACCCCTCACAAATGAAAAAGTGTTTCTCATATGGATTGACAAATTGAACCTTAAATCTCTGGGCTATCTGTTCCCGGAGGGCACCTTTCTAACCCTACAAATGACCAGAGACAGAGGAGCTAACTCCTCCCTAGATGTATTCCTCTATTTTAGATTACGCCACACCCTACAGGGGGTATTCCCCACGTTCCCTCAGCAGCCTCCCACGTGGACCCTGCTACATAGGGCGATCCAAGCTCAGGGAGAGGGAAGACTGGTGTCAACATTGTACAGATCTCTTACACAAGACACTCGAAGGCCCAGCCCCCGAGCCCAAAGGAAGTGGGAAACAGCCATTCTGGAGCCAATACCCACAGAGGACTGGGCATACATCCTCCGACAAACCCAAAAAATCGCATTAAATACGAGATATAAATTGATCCACTTTAACTTTATTTACCAAACGTATTATACACCAGCCAAAAAAAAGACCCACCACCCAGAAACTTCGGCCCAATGCGAAAGATGCTCATCCGATAACACAGATTTCTTCCACCTGGCATGGAGCTGCCCAGGAGTTTACCGCTTCTGGTCCGCCGTCATTCAGAAAACTTCCAAAATTGTGGGAGAGCAGATAACCCCGCTCCCCCTAGGCGCCCTCCTGGGACTTACCAAACACATGCAACCAGCATCACGCAGATTGACAGCACTCCTCATGGTTCTGGCCCGGAGAAGAGTAGCAATGACATGGGGCAAAGGCCCGCTCCCCAAGATCGAAGACTGGGAAAAAGACATCATATATTGCCAAGACATGGACACAGAATTCATTAGAACGCTTCCACTACATGCGCGCCCCCCGGATATATGGGGTCCATACGTGCCATACCTGATAAATAGTACAGAATCCTTAGACTCAGAGACCCTGAACTCTCAATTGGGACAGATCGGGATGAATGGTCCTCGAGAGAAGAATACTCAGGAGTGAAAGCATCGAACAAAGGGTCAACAAGGCATCTGCACAGTAAACGAGAGACACGAGGGGGGGTGACTGGGAAGGGATGGGTATGAGGGATATTGTTCAATGAGCACCCTGTTGGTGCATGGTTTGTTCTTTCTTTCTGTTGTATACGGAAAATACTTAAGATAAAGTTTTAAAAAAAAAAATATAGCTGTCCAGCCGCTCGTCCTCCCTACTCCCCTTGGGATAATTGTTCTAGCCCCATTTCTTCATATATTTTATCGATCATTTCCCCGATGCTTCTGGTGTCGAAGTCATCTTCAATATTTGCCCTAGACGTGTCTTGTACTGAGTCGTACGCAGGAAATATTTCTTCAATGTCATCCCAGTCTACCACTGGATCAAGTTTTTTGACTTCCCTCTCCAGATATTCAAGATCGCGTGCCCTCTGTCTACGCTTACGTTCAATATCATCATCAAATTCTTTGCGCTTCCTCGCCACTTCTCTGATTCTATCTTCTTCCCTTCTCTTTTCAATTCTACGTTCATCTGCCTTTTGTATCTCATCTCTTCGTCTCCTTATCCTTTTTTCACGTACCCTTTGCTCTTCTTCCAACCTTTGCTGTTTCTGTCTGTCGTGGTTATAGGCTGCTCTTGGTTTGCGATTGAGCTGTTTTTCTTGCTTTTCGCGACATAGCTGTTCTCGCCTCGGCCTATCTTTCCTCCTTATCCTTTTGTCCCTTAACTCCTTCTCTTTCTCCTTTCTCTGTGCCTCATCTAACCTCTCCTTAGGTCTCACATCATCACTTCCTTTCCCATCGAATTTCAATAAGATTTGTCCTCCCATCCATTCATCTTTTGCAAATGCTATTTCGTCCGTTCGGTCGTCACTTCCTTTCCACCTCTTTCCCTCTCTCTCCTTATTGAGAGATGCACTTGTCTGTGCCTGATCCTTTCATCATCGCATTTCCCCTTGTCCCTCAGGACTATGGAGGTGAGATTTGAGTCCTTATCCTTCCCTTGATTTTCGTCACTACTGTAAGTAGGTGACTCATACGCGGGTTGCTGTACCCTGTGGCTGCTTTAGGCTCCCTTAATGGGTAGAGTTCCTCAGGCTTACTTTCTTTGGGTCCTGTTTTAGGTGGGGCTGGTGGCGCGGTAGGCGTCTCACCCCCCTCCATGCATACATTTAATATCCTGTCTGCAGGTGGCTCTTCCTCTTTTGACTGTTCGAACATTTTCCAGAGTTCTAGAACAGCAAGACGTTTCTCTAGCTTCTTGCCTGTATATGTGGCATGCAAGTATGTTGTCATATGTTGTAAAATGGCTTTAGCTAAAGACCCATTTTGTAGCCACGGCATAAACATCTTGTAGGCGGTACCCTTAACCCACTCAGTGTTATATTTCTTAAGCTTGGGTGCGTGTTTCGGCAGTTGCTTACATTAGTGTGCCAGACACCAGCTGGACACAAATATCTCTGCCTATAATTGTTACCCCTACATGGAGTTTAAACGAACCCCGTTCATGATGTCTTTAAATGTGGTGGTAGCCTAGTCGTCCCCTATTATGTGGGGCTCTGAGTTCACGTTTCTTCTGACCGCTATATTAAAGCGCAGGAATAAGGCGTATCCTCTCTCTTCTCAGGTGCCGCCCTGGTATCCTCTCTCTTCTCAGGTGTCCGCCCTGGTATTCTCTATCTATTCAAGTATTCTCGAGTCATTATCCCCTTATATATATATATACAGTCTCCTTCACTTCTTACTATTTTGTTTTTCTACCTCCCTCTGTTACCTTTTCCCTTACTTGTTCTAAGGCCTATGAAATTTGCCAAAGCACTCAATTTTTTATTTCACTCACTGTTCACGTCGTTCCTCTCTGGACCCTCAGGATCACCGCCTCCGTTACCGCCTCCTTCAGACTTTCGCCTGATCCGCTGCCCATAGGAATGGGAAGGGATTTGGTTTTTTAAAACGGGTCCCTTCAGGCCCCACTGCAGTTTTGGATCAATTACGCTACCATTGTCCATGGGAAGTTTCACAGTCTACTCAGCCGAATGGCGAAGGACTCGTGATATTGCCGAAGACCTAGAGTTACTTTGTGTTGACGGTCAATAGGTGTCTTATTTTAATCAATAATCAATAATCGATGGTTTCCAACCATCCTCTGCTACCAAGTGTAAACGAGTGTGATTAACCCTTGATTGGCCCATAGAATCAGAGCTCACTCTCGAATACTTTAAGACGAGATAGCTGCACCTTGAGGTGGATGGGGTGTGGGATTCTCTTACTCCAACACCAATCAATAAGGACAATTCAATGGTTTGGCAAAGGGGAGTCCGTTTAATGACAAGTACAAGAAACGGGGAAACACGGAGATCAACAATGATGCGATGGTCCGTCTCGCTCCAACTCCCAACAATCTTCGTTCAAACAGCAATAGTTATAGTCAAAATTCGTCATCATTGACGTGTAACACTCACAAGTTTGTCATGCAATTCTATTGGTTGGAAAAGGTAACTTAAGTATATGTGCTATATCTGTATATGGTAAAGGAGTGTGAGGATTGGATAATTCTTATCGGGTGGACGTCTGCGCCCTTCCCTCTATATTACTCATACAAACGTCACTAAAAGTACGACGTCTCATTGGTTCTACTATCTATAGGACCTTAGATTATTTGACCCACTGTGATTGGGCTGGCTACAACCCTAAGCATAAATCTCCACTTTAATTAGCAGCATGCAGAATGGTCACCCAGATGCAGTATACCCCAAGATTCACCCTGCCTCCATTCCATCAATCAGTACTTTAGGGCTATGTGTCAATTAGTTGACTGAGGTTGGCCTCGAAACTGTAGCTTCTTGTCAGGAAAGGTTATGGTATCCCCTGCTTTGGGTGACTTCAGACGTTGGTACCTCTTTGCGCTTGGCTGGTCAAGTGTTAGCACACCGTGAATCGGCTTCGTTTTCCTTCTATTTGCGCATTTAATTCTCCTTTACGGCTGCCACCTGCCTGGGCCCCCTTATCTCGACCTTCACGGGGCAGGCTGCTCTGCTCTTAAGTTTCGATTCTCCGAAGTTACTGTCTGCCTCCGTCTCTTGGTTTGACCTTGATTTCTCAGGCACGGCCTTCTCTTGCTGCGTTTCGATTCTGCCGTCTCTCTTCTTGCTTTAGCTGGACTAAGAATCCTGGCCTGTTTGACCTTTAGTAACCTGGGTTAATTCTGCTTTTGTATAAAGTGGACTGCACTTATATAATGTGCTTCGTTGAGGTGGATATATAGTTGGCGCTTGCCGCTCTATTCTTCTACTAATTATGTACAGGCGGTAGCTGGTTGAATACTTTCATCCTGCTTTGCAGTTATGTTTCTTTATATTTCAACATCATCTCTTCTTCTATGTCTGTGATATCCTTACCAATGGTGTTTCCTCTTTGTATGTCATCTTTTGGTTGTCGTTCTTCATCTGTACGTCTGTCCGGGCCCTTGTGACGTCATCATTCTTTTTCCATTAAGGCCTTTTGAGTTTCTTCTGGGACAGTGTTTAAACAATCTTCATTTCGTGTCATTTTCTGGTATGGTTGTCTCAATAGATACCTTACTGTCCATGGTTGTCTGGTTATTGGCGCTTCAATAGGTATTGCTCTTCCGATTGGCACTGGACAGAGCCCTAGTGCGGCTCTCGTCTGGATAATTTGCTCATCGTACATCACATATCTCAGTGTGAATGTTCCTGGTACTTCAAAATGGGTGACTGGAGTGCAGGTCGTATTTGGGACTTCCTCTACAGTGGTCTGGGCTCTGACCCTGTTTGGCGGTGATGGACATATCCGCTCTGCTGGCCACCCACTTTCCAAAATACCTGGACGTGTGGAGTGCATTTATTTGTATTGTAAGAAGGAAATAAATCATTGCACATAAAAGATTTGCTTTGTATGTATTCTGGGGAGGGGTGGGTTGAAGGTCAGAGGTTGGTAAGTTACATAGGAATGAAACAGCAGACCGTGCAAAATTCTAAAATGTACAACTGTTGCTTTTCTAGTGAGACCTGTGATCTAATTTGGACCACTTGATCAGTGGGAAAAAAACTAATACCAGGGTGTGACATTACAACTTGTACTCTACTAGTCACATGTATGTCACCCTAAATTGGGCATAACACAAGCGAAGTGCAGTCTTGAACTGGCGTATGGTGCGTTTTACCAAAGTACGCCATTGAAACTGAACGGGAGCAGGCAACTGCGCCACCAGCTCACACACAGGCACCTACAAACGAGTGATTTTTAAACTCAGCCCGAGCTGTGCCAGGATACAAATACAGCTACCAGGGTAAATATCATGTGCGCGCCGCTTCACAGTGCTTCGGTCCATGGACTTTGCACTAACAGGAAGTACTTTAGTTTCCATGCCTTTGCATTGGTGCATTTACATGTGTATGCATTTGCATTGGTGCATTTGCATCTTTCCTTTTACCTCAATTATTTTTTTTAAACAAGGGAAGCAAGCCCCTACACTCCTCTCTTTTTATTTTTTAGAATATAACTCTTTATCCTTTTTATATCTGCTTTGCTTGTTGCCTGAACAATTAGCAAAAGTGCTGTAAATGCACCGTTGCAAATTCACAAAGATGCAAAATCATAAAGATGCAAATGCATCGATGTAAAGGCGACACTGCATATGTACACACTTACAGTGTCAGATCTGTGATGTGAAGGATCTCTCCTGTAGTTTGTAGATCACGCTGGTGATGAGTGCTTCTGTTTTTTTGACCGACTTTGGTTACATATTAACAGTGTCAGAGTTCGCATCACAGGACCTGAGTTGGGAACCAACAACGCTGTACACGTACTGCCAGGCTGACCCCACGCAGTGTGGTTGCACAGGGTGGTTGGCTAAAGGGATTGGGACAAGAATCACTTCTCTGCATCCAGCCTATGTTGTTTACACATGAACTTGTAAAGCGTCAACAGTCTTCTAATACAGGCATCTTGGCGCTGGGCACCAAAATTAACATTCGGGGCCATGGCTAAATAGAATGTGCATACGTTAACGTTTGAGTTTTCTCCTAAAAATCACGGTCAATGACATTTCTTTCCTTTAGGGATAGGCTGTTCCAGTGATAAGCCCCTGACATACAAAGATCGGACGTCACCAGCTCGTGTGCACGGATTTCTAAGGTTAAATGAAGCCCTGCTTCCCAATCGAAAGTGTCTCGCTGGGCAGCGCGCCAAAAATCTGCAAGGATGGCCGGTTTATCATTTCATTTACCATCAGGGGAGTTGCTAGGTCTGGAAAAGATCCGGGGCTATGCTGATGTCGGAACTGTTGGGACTGGGGGCTAGCTAGTCTTTTGGCTGTAGCTCCTGAGATTTTATCCGGGGCTACAAGCAAAAGGTCAGGGGCTATAGCCCCCTTAGCCCCACCTATCAACGCCCCTGTTTACCATTGACACCGAGAACTTGGAATACGATTGAAAAATTTCCGGGGGGGGTGTCGGGGGATCAGGGGGGCTGGTGTTCCTGACTCCAACTGCAGGTGCATATCTGGCCAATTGACCCTAGCTGCTGCTGATTGGGCATTCTGTAGCCATGTCATGTATAGGAGTTGCTAGATAAACTCAATGTGTATAATCCATTGGTGTCAACAGTAGGACCAGAGTCACAGCAATTTGTTGAGGCATGGGTGGACTGGCCTATAGGGACCTCTGGAGATGTCCTGGCGGGCCTATGCACCGTGGGCGTCTTTTGTGTGTTAACCTATCTGATTTCCACATTTTCTCATAGGAAAACGGTTGGGCTTGCTCAAAATGTGCAATATGGGACCACTTTGAAAATTATTTCCAAGGCCTCTATTGGTTCCAAGTTCACCTATGCGTTGAGGTTTGACTGGATAATTAAATACACGACTTAAGGACCTTCGATGAAACCATCAACATTGCACCGCTTTTTTTAAACAGCAGTTAGTTGAAACCTTATTGAGAACTTACTGTCAAATGTGCACCTACATTCCAATCTTCCTCACTAGCTGCGGGGGCTGGATCCAGGTCTGGCGGCCAGGGTTCAGGCATCTGAACCCAGGGTTCAGGCATCTGGACCATAGTCTCGGGAGGATAGCTCCGGGGCACCCCACTCACTTTGAAAGCAAGATGTCTCAGAGCAACACAGGTTCAATTATCGGGTCTGTGCTTAGAAACCTCTGGGTATTAAGCACGTTATAAATAACATATCATATCTAAAGGTGGCATTTTAGAGTAAGGTCAATCACTTCCCGTTTGGAAGCAACCCACCTCAGATGGTTAACGTCATCCAGTGGATGATGTGCATGCAGTAGGAGCACACGTTCCCCAGACATGGTGCAGTAATTGAGAGAAAACCTGAGGACGAAGGAGAAATGATCCAGTTTAGGGGCCACCTTGCATTAGACCTCGTCTTTCTAAGTCTTTGCTCCTCCCTCTCCCACAGATGCTGGATCAGTCCCTGATTGCAAGGTGCAGTCGCCAGGGAGTGGGGACGTCCGAGGAAGAGAGGCAGAGGGGGGATCTCCTCATCCTGTACGTCCAGGGGAGGAGGAGGCGGTACTCTAGACCTCCCTATGCTCCTCTAGCGCATTGCCTTCAACAAACTGAAGATGGTTGCCCTCTCATGACCAATATTTAGTTTCCGCTCTCACCCACCCTCAAGTCCCGTCAAACCCTGCATTAGTTGGGACATAAAAGTACACAAAGGCCTCAAATTCCCAGCAGTGGAGGTGTGTTACCTCTCATTTGCAGAAAGCAGCAATTGTTTTGAAACCAAATCTACAATCCGCTTCAACGTTTGACACGCTCGTGTGTTATCATGTTCCCAACTCCTTTCGCCCCGCAAGTAGGCCTTTGGAACCATTGACTGCCTGCTGGCAATTCAACAGGAAGGCTTGTGCAAAGGGCGCTGCCTGTAGATTTATGCACATCTGCTCTTTTCGTGGGGGGCCCTCACACGATGAACTTAAATTCTTGAAGAAGTAAAAGGACAGAGAGCTAAATAAGTGAAGGGGTGGGAGTACAGGTGACCTAATGACCCTTGGAACGTGCATCTGTTTCTGGATGGGATTACACCAGAATAATTCTGAGTCCAAATAACTGGACAAACTCAAGAAGATGGCAAGTTGTTGTTTTATTAGCAATTATCTAAAACAGGGAGTTTACAACGAACATCAACAGACAGACACTCATTCTCTGCGATTTACACATGAAAAACAATGATATGCTCTCTTTGTGCGTCAAAATGACATCATGCTATGTGGCAATAGTGAAAAACGTATCAAGGGTTGGGATTGGATAAGGGACACATCTAGATATACAATCATATCAGAGCTAGGTATGTTATTGGCTGTCAGGTGGACAACTTACGCCTACCTCTTCATACGTGCCATTTAAGAAACATCAGTTACAGTGTTTCATTGGTTTCTCAAGCTATAAAGTCCTCTTTTATGTGGACTAATATAATAGGTTTGGCACGTGTATGCCTTGTCTGGAACATTCGGTTCAATTAGCAGCACATGAACCAAGACCCAGGTGCAAGTAGATAGGACATGAAGCTGTCCTATCACCCAATTATCCCAACATCTCTCATCACCCATGCCTTCTGCCATGAAATTCTCTTTGTACTTGCCTTTCAGAGTATTCATGTCCTAGGAATGCAACGGGAGTCAGGGCACTCGCTATCATGTCTGGAACTCCAAGTTCAAGCCCTATTTTCAGCCTTGACTCACGTGACAAGAGACCACGATTCTGTTCATTCGTCCAGCTTTTAAATGTCTTAATGAATTAAGGCTTGGCATCTTCTGTGTTCTTTCTTGCACCTTAACATGAGAGGATTCATCCTCCGCACACATGTTCCTCTTCAGCTTAGATACCTGACCTCAACTTCTCAGTTCTTGACTTCAGGCATCCAGCCTCCCAACGCAGCTCCAAGAACCTGCTATTCTACTGCGACACAGCCTTTCATTTTCTCTTCATGGTTCTTTTGCTTACTTATTTCATGATACCAATGTCCAGTGTCTGTACAATGGCGGCTCCGCCTGCATTCTATTCACTACTTGTAGCTAGCCTATACGATGACTTGATCTATCTTGCCTTTCAGCATATGTACATTCATCATTATTGTAATTTCGGCAGCACTTTCTAACTGGTAATCTTCTTCTTTTACACTTTTAAGTTTCACTTGAGTTTTTACTTCGTCATTTCTCCTACAGGATTTATACATTGTCTTCATTCAGTATTTCAGAACTTTGTGCACACTGTTTTATGATGTCATCAGTCAAGTTTCTTAGCTCTTTCTCATATTCCTTCAGGAAGTTCCTCCTGCAGGCTGTCATCAACTCGAGGGTAGATTCGATATGCTTGTCTTAATGGATACAGCCTTCCAAATACTCGCTGCAGTATTGGTACAATTTCTGGTTTTAGACAGGGCACAGTCTCCTGTCTCCAATAATGGGAAGGTAGGGGGGTAGGATCTCCTGTGGATATTAACGTCTGCTCCTCAACATTCCCCCCTCTGGTGGAGTCCTCGACCACCTCCTCAAGTTTTCCTGCTTCTCTTGAATAAGGGTTTCTTTGGTATCCATATCTTCATATGGACTTCTGCAATTGTATTCGCTCTCCACTCTTGCTTCTCCACTCTTTTTGACTGCTTACTCTCTTTTATCTCCTCCTTTCCCTTCTCCCTTTTCCTATCTCCTCCACTTACTTTCTTCTATGCACTTACTCTATCAGAATTGTCCCTGGACCTAATATGATGCAACCTCGTCTGTTTCCTCCATCCTCCCATTACTGTTTTTTTCCTCCCCACCACCCCTCCAGCACTATCTGAAATGTCATCAGGCCTAGTACGATAGTCGCTTGTTTTGTTCCTCCCCTCCTTTCTGCACCCCTCTCCCTCACCTTTTGTTTTTCTCCGGCTCTACCAGAAATGTTGTCAGGCCTAGTACGGTAGCTGCCTGTCTGTTTCCATTTCCTTCCCACTCTCCCCCTCCCTTCCTTGTCAATGTCTTAGCTCTTGCACTATCTGAAATGTCGTCAGGCCGAGTACGATAGTTAATTTCACATCTTTACTGTTCATGGCCTGCAAGAATGTGGTTGTATTTTCCTCCCTTGCCTTGAAGCGCTTTGAAACACACTGTGTATAGGCGCTATATAAATAAACAATCATATCATATCATTCATCACCCCCCTCAGGGTGCCCACACTCCAGATCATGTAATTACATTCTCCCCTTGGGGTACAGAAGATCCAACATCCCACATAATTCTTATGGTCTCTTGAGTACAGGAATTTAGTTTCTTCAAGATAGCCCACCCTCCCAACCCCTTATGCTGGCAGTTTTATTGTTAAAAATGAACTGGTTTTTGATCATTTCCAATTATGCTATGAAGATCTGAGTGTGTAATTATACTGTGTGTTTCTGTGAGTGTCACATGTTGTTGCTGCTGTTGACCAGGGCCTGCAGAATGGATTATGAAGATGGTTGGCACATGACCAAAATCTTGAACTAAAATGAACTATGAATTTGCTACCCGGGATGTCGGTTGAGGGGTCCACTTGGGTCCAATTGGCCGAGGCGGTGTGGACGGTGGGGGTGGCCCCTCAGATTGCCCATTGCGTGGCTATGTAGCCCAGGTTTGGGTGTTGGACTGTCTGGCTGGACATTGGATTCTGCTATTAACCCTGGGACAGCTCATACAGCTAGTTGGCTAAACCGGCAGCTGGCGAGCCGGCAGGGCTGCTAGGGTCAAGGTCATTGCAACCGATTATGGTTGATGTAAAAGGCACGTGGCGTGCCGGTCAGAATCTGTGTGAATTTTTCTGTAATAAAATGCAGCCTGTTTACCTGCAAAAATGGATGTAGTATCTTTTGTATAATTCAATGTGTTTTTTTATGAAGACATGGGCATATGCGAGTGCACCCCTATACCTGCAGGGCTTCCCTAACCAGGGGTGGCTGTGGCGCTGGCCCTGTAAGGGCGCGCATGCGATGGGGTGACGTTCCATCCGTCGCGTGCCTCATATAAATTAACAGGGCGTTCCCGGTGGCGTCAGAACCACCCGTGGAGCCCACACGAGTATCATCTCTGTCTCCATGTCTCTGTGCAACGGAGGGTGGGGGGCTCACAGGTAGCGGTAGTGGAACACCGCTAACAGTGGCGACGAAGACCGGATCACTCCCTGGGACAGACGGCGAAGTTCGCTCGTTGCGCAGATCATCTAAGGTGAGCGCATCAGGAGAAATCTGACCGCGGAGAGGGGAGAGACACATGCGGCCGGTGGCCATTTTGTTGAATAGGCTTCGGATGTCCACGGTTTCAGAACAAAGTTCCCGTGAGCCATCCAAGCCCAATTTTTGGATAATCTAGTGGTAGACAGCCACTGGAAGCAGCACGTGTCATTTCAGAACGATTTATTGACATTTTCACTGTTTTCACCGAGTCGGTGGGTGAGACTCCCAAGGAGGCCTGCTGGATGCAGATTGGGGTCTACCCTGCTCAAGTTTTGGACTCTCCATTTCTGCCTGTTTGCCTGGCTACATTGGAAGATCAGTACCATCTGTGGGCGGCCTATGGATAGTGTCAAGAGACCATCTACTGAAGAAGGTGTTTAGCTGTGTCTGGTGGCAAGTTGCGGCCCCTTCACTCCGAGATCATTGCGGGTGCCTGTGCGTTTGCCACCATGAGCCAAGCTGCAGCGGCGGCGGTTGCGGCACAACAACAGGCTGCTCCCGCAATTCAGCCTCTGCCCATCCAGCCGCCAAGACCTCTGCCCAAACCACCTGGCTCCCTACATCCAATGCCTGAGTTTGATGTCTCGGGCACACCATCAAGTCTGGGACAGAGGTGGAAGATGGGGATGGACAGACTTGAGATGTACTTCAGGGCCACGATGGAGACTAGCGACGACAGTAAGTTAGCTACTCTCCTGTATTCTGCAGGCCCGGCGGTACATTTCTGTCCCTGCAGCCAGCGGATGGGTCGTTTGCGGCAGCAAAGGATGCTCTCCACAACCATTTTCTGCTGATGGCGAATGCAGATTATGAAAGCTTCCTTATGGGGGCTGCTCGACAGAAGGACGATGAGACTCTTGATGTTTTCTATGGGCAGCTGCGCAGATTGGTGGCGCCATGTGCGTGGAACGACCCGGATGTTATGATTCGTAATCAGCTCATACAGGGGTGTGCCTCTGGCAAACTGCGGCGCGAGATACTGCGAGAGCCTGGCATCACCCTTCCCCGCATCCTGGAACTTGGACGGTGCCATGAAGTGTCCGAGTTGCGGGCTACTCGAATGGAAGCGGGTGTGCGCCCCGGCAAGGTGGAGGAGGTTTGCGCAGTCAGCAGAGGCCGTGGATCTAGACGCCCCATGAATTCCCAAGGTCCACGACCACAAGCGGCACACTCCTCATGCCTAAAATGCGGGTACGATCTCCCGCACCCAGCGGAGTTCCCAGCTACGAGAGCGAAGTACGGCCGGTGTGGGGGTGCGGACCATTTCGCCAGGATGTGCAGGACGACAGCTCCGAAGGTAGTTCCCAGGGGGCCTGTCCAGGCCGGTTTCTTCCGCCATCAGAGGGCGTCGAACGTTGCCCAGGTGGACCAGGGTGATGAAGGGGCACCTGAGGAGGGTGAGGGGGAAGAAGAAGACGAAGAAAATGTTTTCTTTGTGTCAAATGTGGGCATGCTGAGAACCCACTCCAAGAGACAGCCCAGGTGCAATGTGTTGGTCAATGGGGACTCGATACCAATGCTAGTAGACACCGGTGCATCAGTAAATGTGATGGCCAGACAGCATTACAACGCGATGCAGGCTCCGCCAACCCTGGCTCCACCGAGGGCACGCATTTTCACCTTTGGAGGCGACCAGCCCATTCCCCTGGATGGTGTGTTCGTGGCAGAAGTGCAGTACGGCGAGTCGTTCATCCGTGCCAGATTTTATGTCACACCGGTGAGCAACAACACGCTGCTGTGCTGTGCGGCTGCAGAGGCCCTTGGCATTGTGACATTTGCTTACTCGGTGTACCTGGACAATATACAAGTGCTCCTCGCCAAGCACATCTCCCTGTTTGAAGGCATTGGACAGTTGGTGGGTGAGCCTGTACGGCTACACATTGATGAGTCGATCCAACCAGTGGCGCTGAAGCATCGGCGAGTACCGTTTCATCTTAGGGATCTGGTGGATCGAGAGCTGGACAACCTCGTAGGTTTGGGCATCATTGAGAAAGTTGAAGGCCCCACTCCATGGGTCTCGCCCACTGTCATTGCACACAAGCCCAAACAGCCCGAGGCAGTGAGGATCTGCGTGGACATGCGACTCCCCAACAAGGCAATAAAGAGAGAGCAGCACTTAACTCCCACCATCGATGACATTATAGCGGAACTACAGGAACTACAGGAGGCGAAGTTCTTCTCTAAACTGGACCTAAGAGCAGGGTATCATCAGGTGGTCCTCCACCCCGAGTCTCGATACATAACGACTTTCACCACTCATCGGGGTTTGTACAGGTACAAGAGGCTGAGTTTTGGGGTATCTTCTGCGGCGGAGGTGTTCCAGAACATTACCAGAGGGGCATTGGTGGATTTAGATGGAGTCCTTAACATCAGCGATGACATCCTTGTGTACGCCAAGTCAGAAACGGAACACCTGGCACGTCTGGCCAAGACCTTCGAGCGCCTGTGTTCGTTGGGGCTCACGCTACACAAGAATAAGTGCGAATTTCTCAAAACCACGATTGAGTTTTTCGGATTTGTCTTCAAGGCGGATGGGGTGTCGCCTGATCCCCGGAAAGTGAGGGGCATAAAAGAGGCTTGACCGCCAGAAAATGTCACTGAGGTAAGGAGTTTCTTAGGCATGGTCACTTATTGTGGCCGCTTCATCAGAAACCTGGCGTCCCGCTCAGAGCCGTTGAGAACTTTGACAAAGAAGGACATAGTATGGCAGTGGGGGCCCCTTGAGCAAGCAGCGTTCAATGACATTAAGGGCGCCTGGGCGGCGCAGGACACCATGGCATTTTTCGATCCGAGCCTACAGATGGAGATTGTCGTGGATGCTAGCCCCTATGGCCTGGGGGCGGTACTCACGCGCGTGGGGAGTGTCCAGGAGGTCCGCCCCATTGCCTATGCAAGCAAGGCGCTCTCCGATACCGAGCAACGATATTCTCAAATCGAGAGGGAGGCGTTGGCAGTTCTGTGGGGCTGCAGACACTTTCGCCTTTACATCCTGGGGCGACCTGTAACCGTGGTCACGGACCACAAACTTCTGTTGCCAATCATGGATGGGTCTTCCTCCAGACCACCTGTGAGAATTGAGCGCTGGATGCTCGCACTACTCGAGTATGGCGTATCATTAATATACCGTCCCGGGGCCAACAACGCTGTGGACTACCTCTCAAGACATCCAAGAGGGGGCTCTCACGAGCTGGCGTCAAAGAACGACGAGTGCTTCGCCATACTGAAGGCGGCTGTGGAACAAGGTGCCTGGAAGACGGTGCTGGAAGCTTTGGGCCGAAGAACGAGTGAGGCCAGAGTGGCTGTGGAGCAACTATGGCGAGTGTGCGAAGAACTAACATTCTCGGAGTCGGGGCTCTTGCTGAGAGGGGAGAGGATTGTGGTGCCCCAGACCAAAATCCCACAGGTCATCGCCCTGGCGCACCAGGGTCATCAAGGAGCTCCCAAGACAAAGGCTTGTCTCCGCCAGAAGGTGTGGTTCCCGGAGCTGGAGCAGAGAGTGGAGGAGTTTGTGGCAGCGTGCGTGTGGTGCCAGGCCGCGTCACTGGCCCAGCGCTAACCGTCCATCGAAACAATGCCAAGAGGGACAAGACCATGGGAAGTGGTGCATGCAGACTCTGGGTCCACCTCGAGGGGCACTCACTTCCTGGTGGTGGTGGACGAATAGTCTCGATATCCCGAGGTCAAATTCATAGAGTCGGTGGCGTTTGATAAGATGGTGATAGCACTGGAGAAGATTTTTGCCACTCATGGCCTACCCTCCGTTCTGTGCTCCGACAACGGGGCACCATTCCAAGGCGAGATTTTCACGGATCTCATGAAGGACTATGGCATTCAACACAGAAGGGTCACCCCGCTCTGGCCTCGGGCCAATGGGGAGGCAGAGCGCATGATGCGCACGCTTAACAAAGTATTCAGGATCGCTCAAGGGAAAGGCGAGTGTTTACAGAGGGCGCTGTATGTATTTCTGCAGGGATACCGGACCACACCCAACTCTTCAACTGGTGTGGCACCTGCAGAGGCTTTATTCCAATGATGTCCCAGAGACGTCATACCTGAGGTGGGGGGTCGTGAGCCAGCTGTCATTGACAATGAACAAGTGGAGGAGGACAGACGGGCAAGAACACAGATGGAAAACATCCGAAGAGGTCTGAGACCCCCAAGTATTGCCCTGGGGGATGAGGTGTTAGTGAGGAATCGCCACCCACAGGGCAAACTGTCCCTCACGTATGAACCCGCTCCCCGGATGTCGTGGCGGTGAAGGGATCTATGGTGACCGCCTCTGACGGGACGTCCTCGGTGACCAGAAATGCTAGCTTCTTCAAGAGGCTGGGTGAGCCGAGAATGGAAAGCACAGACAGCAGAGAATGTGAAGAGGCACCGGACGAAGGTGGGGGTCCAGCCCCCGCCATGGACTCTCCTGCTCGTGGAGGAGCAGGCGATGGCACACCGGCCAGAGACAGTGGCAGGAGGTACCCCCTGCGAACAGGGCGTGGGAAACCTGCCCATCTCACGGACAACGTGACCGACTGAGCTGGAAGGCTCGCTGATGGACGTGTCCATGCTGTTGAAAGCACCATCAGGAGATCCAGGGTGGCTGTCAATAAATGGGTGACTATGAGGGTTTTATTGTGTGCTGTGAAATGTGTGATAGTTAGATCCTCTCTTTTTCAAGTTTTTTTTTATGGAAAAGGAGGAGTGTTGCGCTGGCCCTGTAAGGCTGTGCATGCGACGGGGTGACGTTCACTCCGTCGCGTGCCTCGTATAAATAAATGGGGCGTTCCCGGTGGCGTCAGAACCACCGTGGAGCCCACACGAGTATCATCTCTGTCTCCGTGTCTCTGTGCAACGGAGGGTGGGGGGCTCACGGGTAGCGGTAGCGGAACACCGCTAACAGTGGCTGTCAGCGGCTAGTACTTCTGCGCTCGCGCTGAATGGAACCTGCTGCTGCTAGACAGTCTGGTCCATTCAGCAGCTCTGGCAGCACGAGACTTTGCAGAGGCGGATCACGCCATTATCATTCCCTAGCTCTGGAATCAGGTCCTATTTTGGATTTCCCTGATTGACCCGCGATCCTCCACCTCTGTGATGTTACGCCATCCCTGCTCTAAGGGATCTGTGTTTTGCGGCAGCAGTTGGCCGTGTCATATATCTGCTGTGTGTGCAATGGGGTCAGGTTACTGATGGTTGCTCTGCTGCTTGTGCCTCTGGGTCTGTGTATGTTGGGAAGAGAGGGGCAGAATGAAGCCTTTGGAAGAGCAAAACTGCCACATGGGGATCACGCTTTACACTGCTGAGGAGTGTGAATACCGCTGGTGGTATCTGTTCATTACTGCAAGAAGTAAAATACCATCCACCAGGGAAGGGGACATATACAGCAGTGCCCTACAATTGAAAACAGTCATAACATTACCAGCAGTAGCAACTTCATGAACACTGAGCATGGGGTAAGTCTGGACAGTAAACATGGGTTGAATAACGCAGGAGTGGTGTCTGTCGCGTGCACCCTAGCCCTGTGTTCGTAAAATGTAAATATGTTATGGCCATCGGCATTTTTTTTTTACCGTACATCTTATTTTTATACATTTTAGTGGCCCTCATTTTAAGGACCTCGAAATGATGGAAGCCCAGTGTCTTGCTGGGGTGTGCACCTGCGGCCACCCGGTTATGCACTGACCACCCCATCGGATGCTGAAACCACATCAGCAATGTTAAGGACCTTGGTGATCTTTTCATAACCTATGCCCAGAGGTCGATGTGGGTGGGAACTAAAGGGTATGGTGGTCCTTTACTTTTCGGAAAAAGCAGTCATCTTTCCCTTACTTTTTGTCGAGCTAAGCACTGTTCCTGGATGTCATGAACAGGGCACTTTTGTGTTTGGCTGCACCCTTACTGGGGACTCGAACCCGGGCCGTGCTGGGCCTGCTCTAATGTCACATCTCACTGAGCTATCTTGCAGACGCTGGCTTTCCTTTATTATTTCAATAGCCTGCTTGACACATAAAGCCCATGCCCAAGCTGCTACGTAGCCCTGCACTCGCAGTAAACAGCCTTTTTCTTCTGCATTTAAGCCCGATTAACGTGACATTGCTGCAGGCACAGCTGTGTGTATTAGTCATGGGTAAGTAAGGGGCAGGGAGGGTGGTGGCTTTAGGCTTTGGCATGTCTCTTAAGCGTGTGACTCTCGGTGATTAGAAAGGGGGGATGTAGGAAGCTGCTTGCCGTGGTGAACGATGACTGAAAGTAATGGTGGTCGTTTAAGATGCATTTTCTTTCACTGTTTCTTTCAGCCTTCATATTACAGTTGTAAAACGCAGTGTTGGGGGGTGGAGTGGATGGAAGGCAGAATGTAGGTGGGGTTTGTTCTGTGAGGAGGGAGAGTGAGGCGAATGTGGGCGTTGGTGAGGAGTCAGGGAGGGCAGTTTTAAAAAGCGGGTCGTGAGTGGGGCCTGTTTGGCACAATACGCAGTGCCCCTCCAAATGCCTGCCTGCTCGATATCAGTTGTGTGCTAGGGCCATATTCCCTGTGGGCACATGGGATGTGCGCCTCACATGGCAGGGAAAAGGGGGCACGAAATGCCCCTGGCCGCACTTCACATAAGGTGGGGCAACGTGGTGCCAGAGGAAAAACACAGATGCCAGCGGCAAGCGAGAGGTCTCCTAGGACTGGTAGCCCAAAAAGGTCAAACAGTATCCCACAAACAAAAAAACCCAAAATGAATGCAGTGGGGAGTGGAAGGGTCGAGGTTGAAAAACCCTCACTCACCCTCAAAGTCAATGAAAACATCCAGACTGCCCAGCAGTCGCGGCTGGAGCCTAAAGACAATTGTTGACAGATTTGTAAAAAGAGTTATCTCCTATCAAATACCTACTCATGGCCTAACATCGTGTGTCCTTTTTCCTATACCCTGTTTCCTGTTTCTTTAACCTCCCTGGTGTTCCCTAAACCCACTTACGTCCCCCCTCAGCACTTAGAAGGGGCACAAGTGCTAGGGACTGCAAAAGTGCTATATAAGCACCCAACATGACAGGACATCTGACCATCCAAGATATGTCTGCAGTTCAATGCCCCTCAGTGTAGAGCTCAAGTTGGACTGGCATTTCAATGTGTGGAGGCCTCCTGCACAGCTCTGCAATGTTGAGAGCTTTGAAAACTGCAAGGCTAGTGGCAGGTTTTCTATGAAAAACAACCCTTGCTGACAGCTCCAAATGGGCCTCTTGCTGACCAGAGAAACATGTTTGTGGCAAAGCAGGGGCCCGGGCTGGTACGTTTGGCCCTGGAACTGATTGCTGCATATTTGCTGATCACGCCTCGTGCGGCTTCTGTCACCACCCGTCCGTGTCCGCCGCCTCCCTGGGAGCAGGTGCGCGTGCCCACTCGATGTGGAACAGAAACAGCCCCGCCCCCTTGTTAGGGAATGGTTGCGCCTTCCTAGAACAGCTGCAGAACCACTTGCTTCTTGTAGCTGTAACGTATACCTCATTACAAGGCATTTGGCTGTGGAGTATTCTGCTAGACAGAGCGCCAGGACGGTCAGCTAGCTCAGCGAGGAAAGCACTTGCGGTGGAGATCTGTTCGCAGGACAGGTTAGATGTCGAGGCACATCAGATGTGTGTGCAGTTCCATAAAGGGTCATCCACAGCCCCTTAAATCTGTATCTTCAAGACTTAAAGTCACACAGTGAAATGACAGGCAATGCATTCTGAGGTCATCTGCTTCTCAGTATTTAGCATAAAGCATTATGCACCATGTACTGCCATACATCATTGGCACCTCTTAAGGGACAATAGTATCTCCCAAAGGACCACTCACTGCTGCATAGTGATAGAAAAAAACCTCTAATCACTCCATTGTAATGCTCTACGGACACAGAGCAAGACCTCAAATTACTTTTCCCTGACCCGAATAGGCTGTATGCTAGTCCATTAAGATGAGCTGATCCCACTAAATAAGGGTGGCCACCCTAATCAGTACTCACCCTGCAGTTCATCGGACTGACTCAGCATTTTACCTTTCTACGGTTGCCAAGGCTCCAGATAAACATTTCAGGCGCGAGTATTTTTAAGGATTAAAACGGTTGTTCACATTCTCGTCTGAAGTGTTTTTAATCAAGTGCAAATATGCTCATAATTTAAAACAGATGTGTTTGTTGTAGTCCATAGTGTCTTTGAGATGAGTGCCTACTATATATGAATTAAAGCATCATTGCTTTAAAGCGCTCTTAAAATCAGGAAGCGCCTGTACTATGCTCAGCTTTGCGGCCCATTCTATGGTTGCTGCGGGTCTGAACATGTCGATGGAGCAGTGCAGGCGGCATCCATGGGCCGACACCTCCGCGCTGTTAGTCCTTTTCTTTTCTTGGGAGTAGTGGCTTATTTCCAGGGAGTACAATGGACAGATTCTCCGGTTCACCTGGTGGCCACTATTGTTTACACCCATATGCAATAGCAAAAACTCTGCTAGTAACACTATTTAAACACAAGTTCTTATGCTTCTCTCTAAAAGCCCAAACCACAAGTTCCATGTTTTTGAAGGATCTGAGAAAGGACATCAGCGTCTCACAAGTCAACTCACTAGACAGCCCAATATACCATAGGGCAGTGGTCTTCAAACGTTTTTATGCTTAGCCCCCCAACCCCCTTGAGTAAACATATTGTTTCCGCCCACCGTCACAAGCCATAAGTGCTCATATTTTCTATTAAATGTTTATACTTTCTATTAAAAACAGTCACCGTAATCCCATTTTAAAGAGACCCCCTCACATCTTAACATCCTCTGGGCCCCCCTAGGGGGGCCAGCCCCACAGTATGAAGACCACTGCCCTAGGGAGATCATCACTTTTAGATGGTGCTCGATTGCCAGTTGAAACAATAATGTAGCCTTATAGACCGAGGAAGGGGTCATTATCGCAAGTGATAATGACCTCTTCCAAGGTCTATAAAACAATTAGCACATAGCAGTAGCATCAATACATGTTTTGGAGTTTAGGTGCTGAAGTAAAAAAGTGAGGAGATTAAATGTGGTTTATATTATAGGAATAGCAATGTTGTCTTCGAGAGGGCACCCGTGGCGGTGGAATTGCCATCATATCTAAAGTGAACCTATCATTAAGATTGGCCCCTTCCCAAACCTTTAAATCATGTGAAACCCTCACCGCTAAACTTCCCATAAATAACAACCAATCACTCACCATTCACCTAGTTTACAGACCACCCGGCCCGTTTGGGAACTTCGAGGAGGATCTGCATAGTTTGTTAACTAATAATGTCAAAACTATGTCACAACTATTGTTACTAGGTGACTTTAACCTAGGTTTCAACGACCCAGCGGATACACAGGCACTAACCATAGCCAACACTATCTACTCACTAGGACTATCTCAAAAAGTTAACAGGCCTACCCATCTGAAGGGAAGAATGTTAGACTGCGTTGCCGACGTGAACTGCTCAGCTGTCATCACGACCATTTCACCTTTACCCTGGACCGACCACTTACTGGCGTCCTTTAATCTTCTAATTACTAAACCATCCACTACAGACACGCCACTAGCACCTCCCTGCTTAACTAGAAGCAAGAAAAATAAAACAACGGAAAAAATTATACCAGCTATCCTCCCAACCTTAAACGCACTACCAGACAACCTAGGCCCTAGTATTCTAGTCCATGAATACAACAAAATAATGCTAGGCACTATGGACAAAATTGCCCCACTGAAACTCTGTACTAGCAAACCTAAAGCCCATTTAAATAAATGGTTTACAATTGAATTTAAGGCCCTGTGCCTTAACAAGAGAAAATGTGAATCTGCCTGGAAACTATGCCCAACTAATGAGAACAAAGTCAACCTAACCTCCATCTCACGGCAGTATAGAAAATGAGTCTTTAGATCCACTTATCCATACTAATTACCGACCGATTACTACGGTACCTTTTTCTATTGACGATTCTGGATAAAGTGGCCTACAACCAGATTCAGAGACATCTTGAACTGCACAAATTACTTGGTGCTAGGCAATCAGGTTTCCGCCCCCTACATGGGACAGAAACTGCCCTCATTGACTTAAAGACCCAAATAGATGAGTTGAGAGATAAGGGCAAGATAGCACTTCTCCTCCTTCTAGATCTTTCTGCTGCATTTGATCCTGTGGATCATAAGGTCTTATGAAAACATTTGGATTCACCAGCCCATTTCTCCACTGAAGCTATCAGATGGATTGAATCCTTTCTGAGCGAGAGAACGATGAGAGTATTTTCCTCCTCAGCAGTGGCAGACCCTATACCTATCACATGCGGAGTCCCCCAGGGCTCCTGTGTCTCTCCTACTCTATACAACATTTTCACCAAACCCCTGTTCGATTATTTGGACCATCTGGGTATCACCTACACCAACTATGCAGATGATACCCAGATTCTCCTCCCGCTTTCTGGGGATCATAGCAAGGACATGGAGTTGGTGAACAGGGTGTACCTCATCATTCAGGCATGGATGGCATCTCATGGCCTATGCCTGAATGATGATAAAATAGAGCTACTCATCTTGGGTACACATGCCAACATCAACAAACTTCGCCTGGAATATTCCACATTTAACATAGACAGCAATATCATCAAAGTATCCAGGGATGTAAAAACTCTTGGTTTCTATCTGGACTCTACAATGTCATTTACCAAACATATTAATTCACTAGCATCTACCACGGCTTACACCTGTAAATTAATAAGAGCAGGCAAGCCATTCCTATCTAATGATAGCTGCATGATTCTGGCAAGAGCACTAATACTCTCCAGACTCGATTATTGTAATGCCCTTTACAGTGGAGCTAACAAGACCATTATCCAAAGGTTACAAATCTTACAAAATAATGCACTAAGAGCTGTGCTCGGCATAAACAAAAGAGAGCATATCTCCACCACTAGAGGCCAACATAAATGGCTTTCCACTGAAAACAAAATCCAACTAAAAATGATCTCCCTGAGACATAAAGCCCTGAATAATGCTGCCCCAAGCTACCTGATGGATAAAATAAAAAGAAAGCTATCCACTAGAGAGACTAGAACTGTCAATTCTAACTGCCGGATAGTTCCTAGATTCAAACTATCCACTATTGGCGGCAATAGCTTTCCCGTGAAAGCTGCCACATACTGGAACTCCCTACCACACACCCTGAGAGCGGACCAACCATATTTACACTTCAGAAGGAATTTCATCAAACACAGTAACTCCAAGGTGTAGCCACCTTCACATCAGTCAACACAAGTACCGCACATAACCTTCACATCCACAGCTGTGCCTACTATGTATATTACTTTGCACTATATGTATATTACTTCGCACCTATGCACACTATTCCTACCTACCTCATATACTTGCACTCCATCCTGCAAACTTGTATATTTTCTTCAACATTTTAAATTGTATATTACTGTAAATCCTAAATTGCACATTTCTGTAACATGCCAAATTGTATATTTCTGTACTAAACAGTCTATAAACTGTACATTACTGTAACATTCTAAGCTGTATATTTTATGTAACATTGTAAGCTTTGCATATTCTTATTGCTGCGCCCTACTACCTCTGGGTCTGGTGAGCATTACAAATCAATAAACAAACAAACAAACAAACATATGTGAAGTACTTTCATTGTGAACGTGGTTCACACTTTCATTGTGAAGTGGGTTTAACATGAGCATGCATAAGGGGTTGTATAAAAGTAAACCGTTTCTCTATAAGAAACTAAAAGCATTTCCTTATGTTTTAGCTTTCTGTTTGGTGAGAACAATTGGATAGTAAAGTAAAAGAAAAGTTGCTCCCATAGAGGAGGTTTCTTAATGAAAGAAATCTTGACTGCAAAATGTATTGTTTCCCTGTCTGATTTTGAAGTCAGAATGTTCTGAATGCGGTCAATACCAGTAGTTATTTACTGCACTTTAACGGCCCGATTCATAAAAAATGCACAAATATCCAGCAAAGCCTGTGTGCTGAGAACGGCACTGCGTGGCCCTTCGCACATAATAAAATGTGCATGGCACGTGTATTTACCGAATTGTTCAAGAAAAGTAACCCTATGAGCAAGTCGCGGCCGGAACGCCCACGACACACCCACACGCAGATCCATACCAGCATTTGGAAACAGACCTTTGTGCACTCCTCACGCGCAAAGCAATGTACCCCAGAAAAACTGCCTGCAAACAAGCCCAACAAGGCCAGCAATCCGGCGGGAGTGCGCGCGGTCCCTTGTAACTTTTCCCAGCACCCCTTCAACATGCGTACCACATATCGTAAAAGTCATCATTTACTGGTACACGTGTGCGAGCACCCGTAAACCATTCCTGCAACCTGCTACACTCCTTACGTACACCCTCAAGTCTGATCGGAACACTAACTGCGTGCACGCATCCTTAAATCCGACACCCGTTCTCACCTCCGCGTGCTGATTTCCATGAGCAAGTGTCTGTACACATCCCTTCCGGGTGTCGGATCACTGGAGTGCATAGTGTGGCCATTACCTCAACGATAGGTTGCGCTGGCAGATCAATCAATACGCTTGGTTGTGTGAATTTGTTGGCGTCCGATGGACTGCCTGTGAGCGGTCCCTCGTAATGCCTACATTTTTCCTTGTTGTTCCTCATTCTGCATGTTCCGCCCCTACACTGTTCTCTGCACAAGCCACGGCCACGCTCTGCAAGGTGTCTCGCGCAAGGCACTCGGCCGTTCGCAGAGACTAGCCGAGCCTGTGCGAAGTCTCTGCAAAGCACGAAAATGTTCTCTGCAGACAATTCCATGAATCAGATAACTGACTTGTGTGCATGGTTTGACACGCAAAGTCCCAATTTACTGTGCAAATAATTCCATGAATCGGGCCCTAAACATTCTAATTAGCCAAGAGGAGGTCAATAACGAATTCCATGTGGGACTACCCGAGTATTGTTTCGCCTGAGCCCCTATTCCCTGGTGTTTTATGTAGGTGAGAGACTGTGGAGCCAACTCACGTGCTGTGCTGCAATTACGTATCACCCTGTCACTATTTATATCTGGACATCTACATTTCAAAGACAAAATGCCACAGAGCCCCAGATGATTGCTTAATAGTCATCTGTATTCAAGAAAACAGAAACAAAATAAAAATAGTAATTAGCTGTTCAAGCTGTCTATTCCATTTACATGGTGACATAATCTCATCATGAATAACCGCAAACTGAATGCCTCTGCCAAAGAATGACAAAAAGCAGGTGCCTTCATCACACAACCTCCTTTGGAGTGTGTCTTCAAGTCTTTCAAGAAGCAGACCAATTGACAGAGATTTGAAGTTGTTCCTTGCTAAATTTACATGGTTCAGCCAGTTTTGGCTTTTAAGGTCGCTTCCCTCGACATCAGAACTTGTAATCCAGATTTGAAAAGACCCATTAACATGCAAGCATATTACCGGAATTCATAATGGCACGATCTGAAAGCCACAATGTGCAAAACATTACTTACAGGCTATGCAGCTAAACAAAAAAGAAGTGACAACTGATGGCGTAAGGCTTTAAGTGGGCCAGGGCGTGCCTTGCAGGGACCCTAAGACACATAGCAAAATCCCCCCTCCTCTCTCCGTCATGGGCAGATTCTCTCCTACATCGTTGCTATCTCTGCTGCAATGGGGATGAACGTTTAATAGCTGGAGGCATTGCAACAGAAACAGGAGCCACGTGGACACATTAACACTTCACTCTCACTAATCACTACAGAGTGCAGAATATTATAGAGTTTTGAGGAATGATGGGCTGAAATATTGAGTGGATCCACAGTTCTTGTGTTTTGGTGGTGGGATCTTTGTGTGCATGTTACACAGATTGCTGCAGCCAGCACGGTAACACCTTGAGCCGTTTTTCTGGGATGGGAAATTAAGACCCATGGTTAGAGGCATATCTAAGGCATGGGAGCCTGTTGCTCCCATGTTGTCATCCTGCTGCACAGTGCTTCCTAAAACCATTTGTTAACATCCAATTCCAAGATTGAAAAAGTCAAATCTTGCTGTTTTTGCTTTGTGACACAAAGTCATATCTTGCTGCCCATTGCAAAATTCTAAGTATTTTGCTTGTATACTGTTTCTTCTCTGTAACAGCCCAGTGACCTCACCACTCTCTTTTGTCTCACACCTACCTGCCTTAGCCCCCCGAGTATCTCCATCCTCTCCTAACTTCCACCCCAATGGCGCTTTCTGTTTCTCCTATCTTCTCCAACTGCTTCTCCATTGACTATCCTTCCGTTTTCACTAAGTCTGGTAGGAAGACGTTCAAAAAGGATATCTTGGCCTTTAATCCTGGTCTTCCTATCGCCGACACCTACTCCAATGCTTCCGCCAAACAGACCATTACCGACATCCTCTATGTCGTTCCTTCCCCAGATCTATGGACTCCTCATATGTTCCCTGTGCTCTGCCCTATCTCCTCCTCTCCCATTAATGGTGGCACTCACTGGGAAGTTCTCATGGCTTCCTTCGACTCCTCTAAAGTCATCATTAATGTCTACCTAAATGGCACTGTCATGGTCCAAGGCCCTCATGCCAATCTCTTCCGCTTTGATAGGCGCTTCCCTCGCCTTATCAATTTCCTCTCATCTCCTGCTGTCCCCTCCTCTCCCCCTTGGCTACCTTGCCCTCTCTCTCCTCCTCCGCCCCTCCTAGGGCTCTTTCTCCTCCGCAGGGCGTACCTCTGATCTGTACCCCTCCCCGGAAGGTCTTTAAGGCTGGCAACCTTCTTCATATTGCCACTCTCAACTCTTGCTCTGCCGTCAAACACTCTTCTGACATCTGCCACCTCTTTGAAGAACTAGACCTTGATGTCTTTGGTCTTACTGAGACATGGTTCACGGCCAGCTCTGTTACGAGCTTTGACACTCTCCTCCCTGATGGTTACAAGATCCTCTCAGCACCCAGATCCTCCAGGTCCGGTGGGGGGGTAGCCCTGATCTTTCCTGAATGGATTCCTGCCTCTATCTTTCCCATTCAGACCTACTTCTCTTTTGAATGCCTTGTCTGTAGGCTTTCTCTCTCGCCTACCCATTCTCTTACTGTGGTTACCATCTACCGGCCTCCTGGTCAAATCACCTCATTTCTCTCTGAGTGGGCAGACCTCTCCTCCTCCCTCCTGGCCTCTACCACTCAACTCCTCCTCCTCGGTGACCTAAATATACATTTAGACTCTCCTTGCTCCTCCTCTGTACTCTTCCGTGACCTCTGCGACTCCTTCTCCCTGTCCGTCCTCCCTTCTGGCCCGACTCACTCTGCAGGGCACACACTGGATGTCTTGATCTCCTCTGACCTCTCCCTCTCCATCCCCCTGACCACTCCTCTCTCCTGGAGCGATTACTCCCTCCTCTCATCTCATCTCTCCCTCTTTTCCCCCCAAGCCAAGCCTACCCCAACACTGCCACCTACCTTCTCGGACATCCGTCCCATGAAGCGTGTGTCAGTTGAGGCTTTCACTGCCACCTTCTCTCCCCCTCTCCACTTCTGGTTGTCTCGCATCCTGACACAGCCCTGTCTCTGCTCTACTCTTCAATTTCTGATACGCTTGATGCTCTTGCCCCTGTCATGAGGATCCGTTTGAAGTCCAAAGCCAAGTGCAATTCCTGGTATGACTCTGACCTAGCTACACTTAAACATAAGTGTAGGACAGCTGAGAGGAAATGGAGGACTTCCTGTTCATCCTCTGACAAACTGGCCTGTCGCCTGCTACAAAGGCAATACCGACTCTCTGTCCTCACCAAGAAGAGAGTCCATATTCAAGCTCGTGTCTCTGCGGCATCTAACAACTCGGCCAAACTCTTTAAAATCTGCAAGGAGCTGGCCAACCCTGCTGCAGTCTCTACCCCTCCTGTTGCCTCCCAAGCTCTTTGCAATGCCCTTGCCTCTCACTTCATTTAAAAAACCCAGGACATCCTGTCCACCCTCCCCACCCACACTCCTCCTCTTCCCTCTCCATCTGTGCTTGCTGATCCTCCTTTAGCCACCCTCCCACCATCCCTTTTGTCCTTTCCTCTTTTCACCCCTGACGAGGTTGCTAGACAAGTCCGATCTATGAAAGCCTCTTCAAAACAGGTTAATCCCTGTTCCTCTAAAACCATCAAGGACCACATTGACACCCTCGCTCCGGCCCTTGCTGATTTTTGCAACCACTCCTTTGCCTCTGGATCCTTCCCCTCCCCTCTGAAGCACTCCTTTGTGCATCCTCTTCTCAAGAAACCCACAGCTGATCCTTCTTGTCCAGCTAACTATCGCCCAATTTCCATTACCCCCTTTCTTGGCAAACTCCTGGAAAAGTTGGCCATCTCTCAGCTTAACCTTCATTCCAATTCTGTTGGCTGTCTCCATGACCACTAGTCTGGCTTCAGAGCTGCCAGAAGCAAGGAAACTGCTCTCCTAAACATCTGTGAAGATGTGCTCACCAACCTTGACTCTAACATTCCCTCTGTCATCATCCTCCTCGATCTCTCTTCTGCCTTCGACACGGTCAACCATACCATCCTGCTCAACCGTCTCTGTGAAAACCTGGGTATCACTGATCAGGCTCTGGCCTGGCTGACCTCTTTCCTCTCAGATCGACCCTCCCAGGTTCAACTTGGGTCCTTCCTTTCATCTATCTTCCTCTCTACCTGTGGTGTTCCCCAGGGGTCTAACCTCTCACCATGGCTTTGTAACCAATACCTGACAACTCTTGCCCACTGCATTGCCATTTTCTGCTCAAATTTCCAGTGCTACGCTGACGACACTCAACTCCTTTTCAGGCTGCCCTCTGCCACCTCCTCTCCCTCTCTCATCTCTGATTGCCTAACTGCCATTCAAGATTGGTGTGCCGCCAATGATCTTTGTCTGAATGCCAGCAAGACGGAGATCCTCCTCATTGGCACACCTTCACACTCCTTTCCCCTCACTCTCTGGCCGGACTCCCTTGGCCTTCCTCCTACCCCCACCTGCGAGGCTAAGAACCTGGGGTCATCTTTGACTCCACTCTTTCCTTCTCCGCCCACATCTCTGAGGTCATTAAAAAGTCAAATTTCCGACTGCACCTCCTCAGAGGTACTCTGCCTTTCCTCTCCTTCCCCCAGAAGCTCATGGTATCTCAAGCTCTGGTTCTCTCTAGCTTGGAATATTGCAACAGCCTCTATCTAAATCTACCTGCCTCTACTCTCCGCCCTCTGCAACTAATCCAGAACAGGACTGCAAGACTTGTCCTTGGCCTCAAGCCCTGGGATCATATTTCTCCAGCTCTGAAATCTCTCCACTGGCTCCCAGTGGATACAAGGATTAAATTCAAAACCCTCTGCATTGTCCACAAGGCTTTCTGGGGCCTGGGTCCAAAATACCTTCAGCTATCCCTCCGCAAATACCTCCCCTCTCGAGCTCTTCACTCCTCTACCTCCAACTCACTCAGGGTCAGTCGTTTTTCTAGGAAACGACCTTGGGGTAGATCGCTGTCTTCGGCTGGGGCCTCCCTCTGGAACAGCCTCCCTGCCACTCTAAAACTTGAGGAGAACCATATCCGGTTCCGGAAGCACCTCAAGGCCTTCCTCTTTTCTTCTGCCTTCGCTCCCCCTCTCCCCTATTGATCTGTTCTCTCTTGGCACCGTGCACCTGGCCACCCTCTGTCTTTTGGGCCCAGGTACCTGCTCATCCTGCCACCCTCCCGCACTGCCTCCGGGCCACCCCTTGCACTTTGGTCTGTATCTGTACCCATACAGCCCCCCCTTTTTCTACCTGCACTTATCAGACCTACCCTGTCTGCTGCCTTAAACCTAGCACTTGCAAATTGCTGGCTGCATTACCACTGTTTGTTGCCTTTATTATTTATTTATTGTTATGTATCTGTTTCTCCTCTGCTTCGCACTTTCCACCTCTCCCCCCTTCCATGCACTTTTCCCCTCCCCCTCTCCCATGCACTTGCGCGTTCACAATGTCACTGGGCCTAGTAAGATCGCTGTTTTTGTTCTCCCCTGTTCCCCTCCCTTGCCTTGTCGCGCTCTGAAACACTTGTGTACGAGCGCGATATAATTAAAATATCAATCAATCAATCCCTGTAGCAGGCGCTTCAACACCAAGAGATATCTTAAAGGGACTGGAACTTGCATTGAACTATTTTGAAATATGTGAGGAATTCGACCCTCCACACAGGAAGTGTGCGCTCACCTGAGCTTTTTTTGAAGTTGTGTAATTAAAATGAATTATGAGGATCTCAGGAAGGGGAAAGGCAACACCTTCCTCCAGGCCATGACCAGCCTAATTAAAATATCAAAGGCTCCATGGATCCGTCCTCTCTATTGTGTAAATTCTGCTGGTGGCAGCACATACTGATAAGAATTAATTGAAACAGGGCTTTGGTAGGCCTGATCGCAGAACTGACAAAAAGGGACAGGAAACTCAACACCTCTTTCATATGCAATGTGTCAACTTGAAGCTAGCTCCCACCCTTTGTATGAAGGGCAGTGAATGGCATGTCTGGACAACTGTTTACAGTAGGCAACCCCTGCCGGGTGACCGCCTTTCAGAGGGAAGAAGTATGTGAATTGATGGAGACAGATAGTCTGTTCTCGCCACAAACTTCAAGTCAGACCTGCACTTTGATCAAGAGTCACAGAGAGTTCAATTAACCAGAGAGACACTTTGATCAGCAACAGACAGGAAGATGGGTGGAACTTAGTAGCACATGTTGTCACCCCTTCCCTTTCCTGTTGCAAAGCACCCTGGTTATGATCTGACGCATAACACAAGATTGTTGGTGGGGACCTAGGATTGGTTAATTAAGGTAGGCTTAGCCTGCACCAATCACTGGGACCCATTTAGCTTTAAAAGAGGGCTGAGACCCTCACTTATCAGATCATATGACGATTTTGAAAGCATTAAGAAGGACTCATTTTCACCCTGGTAGAAGGTACAATCTGCCTTACAGCTTCCGCCAGTGAAGGAAGGCCAGGATTTTCAAGAGGGAAGCAAGATCCCTCCTTTAAACATCTCCCAGGGAACAGAGCGAGATACCAGATTCAGTGGACCCATCCAGCAGCTCCAGAACCTGACCCAGCCAGCACACAGCGTGCCCTGCTAGGTTCTGCCAGCAAGCTTCCTCAGTGCGAAGTACCTAAGAGTCTCAGACAGTCAAGCCCTCGAACCGCGACCGGCTGCACCACTGAATGTTGTCACGTTCCAGATCTGCCAACCAGCACAGAGACAACAATTGTTGACCCTGAGCTGCCCTGTAAGCCAACCTGCAGCTGTCCGTCCTACCTCACTTGCCAAACTACCTACCGCCTGATACCCGCAGCTTTATCCCATCTTGAACTCTTTCACAGGAGCTGCAAAGTATCCTGGAACCGACTCGACGCTGTTGAGCATCAAGATCATCTCAAGCACCAGGTACATTGTGGTTCTGTCCCCCTGGTCCTCCTCCAAAGGCCCCTAGTGACATTTATGACCCCTTGCTGCCTTGGTGCTGAAACCAAATAACCTTGAACAGTTAAGACTGATTGCATTACCGACTATCCTCCTGTCAGTATCCAGAGTGCATCCCTTTCCTTCATGCAACTGTATGTGCTCTGTGTTCCTTTACAGTGTGGGTTGTAATTGTAGTGTTCTAGAACTGCCTGTTGTAATAATAATAAAGTAGATATTTTTATACACCCTTGACTGGACAGTCCCTTTTATCACTGGGTAATAATTGTATTTTTGCTGTATTGCAACTAACAATCCACGACCTTGCAGAGGTAAGCCTGCCATTCTGTCCACATTAACAAAATTGGACAAGGAGGTTTATCATTGACTTGTGTTTCCAATTTGTTTGGATCCCTTCCGGTGTACTAGAGATGTAGGGCTCATTGATGCTTTAGAAACCGATATTCATCCCTGGGCCACTGGTGCCCCGGAAGTTCATTCTCCACATTGGTGTCAAGCGGTCAGATCAGTTGGAGCCGTGCGCACAGCTTAGTCATCCAATGATAAAAGTACTGTTGCAGGCAACCTTCAGTCACTGCTAGGCATTAGTAATAGTCATGGATCTTGACATTGAGACTGTAAAAGTTAGGACTAAGGATGTCCCGCACGTCTTATGTCAAGAGAGGCGACATGCCCACAGCACTAAGGTTAACAAACCTGAGTTGCTGACCATCCTCCAAACTTGGGTAGAAGTGAGGGTGGTTGGGGAGAAGACATCAGGGGACGGGCTATGCCCCATGTACCTGAATGGACAAGACCTTCCAGAGGGGGGAACTGATGAAGACGACTGCATGAGCAGTGTTTCTCGTCAATCATCCCGCCGGGGGCAAGTGTGGTTTCTCAACACACAAGAGTGTCAGTGAGGACAGGGGCTAGTGCAGCACCCTGCAGGTCCCAGAACTCAGCACTGTCTATAAGTGGGCCAGATATTTTTCCGGCTGTTAATGAGGTAGCGGTTAGAAAGCTTCTGCTTGAGGACAGGAGACTAGCGCTAGAGGAACATAAACAGTGGGACAAGGTCACCATAGAGCTGCACAAGCTGGCACTTGAAGAGAAGAAGGAAGCCAACAGATCCACCTCTAGCAAAAGCAGCAGTAGTGGCTCAAACCAGAGTGCCCGGGATAAGCCCCAGCGGCACATCCCCAAAGACTTAGTGCAGGCTTATGAAGTGGGTAAGGATATTTTTGACTGGTTTGAAGTGCTCGAGCTGACTTTCCAGCTACAGGAGGAGGATGAGGTACTGTGGGGTGCAGCCCCGATGAGTCACTTACCGACACCAGGTACTGATGCAATTTTTCAGCTAACTGCTGAGGAAAGGCCTGTTTATGAAAGCATGAAAGCAGTCCTCATCAAGAAGTTCTGTAAAACCCCAGAACAGTATCTCAAGAGCTTTAGAGAGCTTGGAAAGAAAGGTGGGCAGACATTTGAAGCGTTCACACACTTGTCGTTGAAATATCTGAGCGGGTGGGTGGCTGGTAACAAAGTGGACAGATTTAAAGCGATGTACAATTTGATTGCGTGTGTGAACAATTGTGTGGTTGACCTACACCAGCATCTTGTGGACAAGACTATCACTGACGCTAGGGAGCTTGCAAAGGCTGCCGAGATGTTTGTGAGTATTCAAGTCAGAAAAAGGCTCAGGCGAGCACACCCAAACTGGATGAGAAATCGGCAGACAAAAATGTAAACAAGGATGGGAAGGACAAAGGTCCAAGCCTGTCCTATTCGAAGTCAAGTCCCCAAAAGATCAAAGGGGAATTCCAAAACCCAAAGGTTGTTTCGTGTGTAAGGAGCTGGGCCATAGGAAAGGGGATCCTGCTTGCAAGGGCTTAACCAAGCAAGCCATAATGAATGTTGGACTCGTGGAAGAGGCCATCATTAGTGTGGGCCACATAGAGGAGGACTTCCCACTAGGCCAGGCAGTGGCGGAATGTGGATTGGTTACACTGAGTCGGAACGGTACCGGTTCTCCAGAAGAGACCCCAGTTCCCAATAATACTCAACTCTATCTAGAATATGTGTATATCAATGGAACAAAACCCCTGCGTCCGAGACACAGCAGCTAGCATCACTACTGTCACCCGGCAATGGGTACAGCCAGGCCAGCATATTGATGGGCCTGATTTGTGCACTAGTGGGTTGAACAGAAAGAGCAAGTGCCCCTTGGTGATAGTAGTTCAGCTGGTGAGGTGAAACGACCCAGCAAGGTGTAGCGGTGAAAGTCTCCATCCCTGTCCCATGTCTGTTGGGTAATGATCTTCCTAATCCTGAAATAGTCGCAGCAGCTATCCGATCGAGGACAAAAGAGAGTGCCAGATTGAACATTCTCAGAGACTTTTGGCCTGGAGTGCTTCCAGAGGGCTTGTTGGAAGGACCAGCATGGCCGGTAGCCCCTACTCCAGTTCCACACACTATTGAGTCACCTACTCCTGTGGGAGAGGGGCTATTAGCCACTGCAGACTCTACCTTGGTAGCAGGGGACTCAGTGACTTCAGAGTTGCCTGGCACAGTGCAGGAACCTGAGGTGGAGGACTAGGTGGGCACAGATCTGAAGGGTCTGCCCAAGCCAGAGGAGTTTGCATCACCTGGGGGCCCAGGTCAGACTGACTTCTTCACAGCCCAGAAAGAGTGTCCCACTCTGGCCGGTCTGCGGAAGCAGGCAGAGGAGCAGACTAAGGATGAGGCCCCTGGCCTGTTCAAATGTACTGGGAGGATGGAACCTCTACAGTAAGCCAACAGACTCTGAGGGAGGTTGGTGATTCCCCAATGCCATAGAAAGTTCATTTTGTATTTGGCTTATCAAATTCCTTTTGCGTGTCACTTGGGAGTTACTAAGACATCAGAATGGTTGTCTGTGCACTTTTACTGGCTGCAGGTCGGCATAAAGGTTAAAGAATTTTTCCAGTCTTGCCTGGCTTGTCAAGTTTCTGCCAAGTCAGGTGGCCTTTCGAGACAACAGGCATGGATATTGTGGGAAAGATCCTCAAACAAGCTCAAGGAACAGATATACCTTTGTGTTAGTAGACCGTGCCACAAGATACCCTGAGGAGCATCAAAGCGCTCGTGGTTGTGAAGGCTCTGATTGGGATATTCTCCCATGTTGGATTCCCCAAGGAAGTCGTTTCGGACAGGGGATCAAACTTCATAACAGCGTATTTTAAGGCCATGTGGGGTCACCTATAGGTTCTCTACATCCTTCCATCCACAAACAAATGGGCTTGATGAACGGTTCAATACGACTTTGAAAGGCATGATAGGTGGCTTGGAAGAGCACCTTAGGAGAAAATGGGATATTCTCCTGCCATCTCTTCTGTTCGCCTACAGGGAGATGCCACAGAACAGAGTATGGCTTAGCTCCTTTGAGCTTCTGTTTGGACACCGTGTACGAGGTTCCCACAGTCTAGTGAAAGAGGGATGTAAAAGCAAACCCTTATCCCCTACATGAGATGTGGTGGACTATGTACTCAGCCTTCGGTCTAGAATGGCAAAGTACAATGAACAGTCGACAAAGAACCTAAAGGGCAGTCAGGAGCTGTTGAAGCACCGGCACGACCAGAAGGCCACACTGACAGTCTATTCTCTGGACCAGTGGGTGTGGATTATGGAGCCTGTCAAACCCAGTGCCCTTCTGGGACAAGTGGACTGGGCCTTACTGTGTGCTGGAAAAGGTCAGTGAGGTGAATTATCTCATTGATGTCAAAGGACCTAAACAGATGTGCAGGGTCTTTCACTTCAACCAGCTAAACCCCCATTATAGCTGGGATGACTTGGTCATGGCATTAGTAACCGACGGAGAGACTGAGGAGGAGACCAATCCCCTCCCAGACCTCTTGCACACTGACACCACAGATGGGTCAGTTGAAGATGTCAACCTAGCAACGGACCTGTCAGAAAAGCAACTGAAAGACTGTCGCCGTTTACTGGGACAGATTGCCAGACTGTTTTCTCTGACCCCAGGTCACGCAGATTGGTGCACCCGAGATGTGGACACTGGAGACAGTAAGCCAGTGAAGAGTAGGATTCACCAGATTTCCGATAAGGTCAGGGATGCCACCAAGGAGGACGTTTCCAAGATGCTGTCCCTAGGAGTGATAGAGCCATCCCTCAGCCCCTAGGCTAGCCCAGTGGTACTGGTCCCTAAAATGACCAGTGGTGGGAAGAATGAAGTTTGCATTTGTGTGTACTACAGGGGGCTCAATTCTGTCATGAAGACAGATACTCACCCCATTCCTTGGGCAGATGAGCTCATTACCAAGCTTGGCGCTTCCAATTACATGAGTATCTTTGACCTCACAGCAGGGTATTGACAGGTCGACTTGACATATGGAGCGAGAGAGAGGTCAGCATTCTCAACCCTGGAAGGACATGATCAGTTCACTGTGATGCCCTATTTCCAGCGGAAGGTTAACCAGGTTTTGTCTGGTCTGGAAAAGTTCAGTATTGCCTATTTAGATGACATTGCTCTCTTCAGCCACACCTGGGAGGATCGCATATCCAACCTGAAACAAGTTCTTCAGGCGCTGCAGAATGCAGGTCTGACTATCAAGGCCACAACATGCCTCATAGCGCAGAGCACAGTGACTTACCTAGGCCACCTGGTCGGTGAAGGTAAGAAACAACCTCTCAAAGCAAAGGTACATACTGTGAAGGATTGGGACATCCCCACCACACAGAGGGTACTACCGGCAGTTCATCAGAGGCTATGGGACCATTGCCTTGCTCCTGAATGATGTAACTTCCAAGAAGATGCCAAAAAAGGAAACTTGGACACCCGCCTGTCAAACCTCGTTTCAGGATTTAAAGGCTGATTGTGCAGGGCCTCAGTTCCAAAAGTGCCTGACTATGGTCAGGAGTTCATTCTCCAGACAGGCGCCTGTGATTCTGGGACTGGAGCAATGTTAACTCAGCTGAACTCTCAAGGGGTAGAGCAATCTGTCGTCAACATTAGCAGGCGGTTGACAAAAAGGGAAAGCAACTGGGCTGTCATAGAAAAAGAGGCGTATGCGGTCGTGTGGGCCGTAAAGAAGCAGAAACCTTACATCTTTGGGTCACACTGTACGATCCAGACAGACCGCCAGCCTCTACGATCTCCCCGTTTGTAACATCAAACATGGTCGCCCTCTAAAAACTCTGATACAGGGGAAGGACTACATTTCTCCTCTCCCCCTACAGACTTGCCCACATCTCCCTTATTTTGCATAGTCAAATGACATGTACCATATGTTTTTATGTCAATGTTTTTGGTTGAGTATATTTATGTATATATTCAAGTGCATGTAAGTGAAGGAAATGGCGGCCTGCCTGAGGCATCCTCTGGCCTCATGCATCAATGGGTGGTACCAGCTGTTAGGCATGGGGTCTGCTTTGTTAGTCCTAGCCTATGGCCCTCCCTGTGACCCCTCCAAGGGTGGGCTGACAAATCCCTATTTAGAAATAACTCAGGCCTTGGGAAATTAAGAAGGAAGATTAGGTGTTAGAAATATAGAACTTTTACGTTAAAAAAGTTATTTGTTTTTTATAAACAAAATGGGGTGCCCATTGGGGTCCATATAAAATCCACCTTGGTGTCTGTGTCATAAGAATGTATAGGGTAAGATCTCAGGGTGTAGCCCATCTCCTGTTAACATTAGTTTTATCTGGACAGCTTGCCTGGGGGATGGATGTGGTGGTTCCCATGGGGACTGTCCCTGTTCTGGAATGAGGTCGTTTTTGTGCATCCGTTGCCCTGAGCAGGGCCAGATAAACAGGGAACTGGGTGGGGCTGCTATCCGGTTGAGCTTACTACCTTAATAATTCTGTGATATGATGAATTGGTCTAATGGGAGGGTACAAGCGTGGTTGTTTGCAATTGACCGAAGCCCAAGATCAATAGAGGAAAATGCAAAAAAGGTTTTAGCAATATTCCATGCACTCCTTTACTCCTGTTAATTCTAAATAGTACTTGTTTACAATCCCCATTGGACTAAATCTGTCGTCAGGCTGCTAGATTTACAATAAACCATTGTCTAATCAAAACTAGTAATCATTAAGTAATCTTCTTCATTTAATCAAGGTTAGATACACATAGCCGGCATGTGTTTTGGCCTCTTAAAGGTCTCTCTCAGGGATTATGATTATTACAAACACTCTTCAATTAAAAAGACATTCTGTCCTATGGATCCTAATTAGTCTCGGAGGATAGCTCAGGGGCAATCTGCTCACGTTGGAAGCAAGATGATGTTGAGCAACACAGGTTCTATCCCCAGGGTCCACACTTAGAAACCTCCGGGTATTAAGTACATTATAAATGACCAATTATAATCATAAATCCGGATGTTCTGTGATACGCGCATCCTGATGTATTCAGCTTCATGTATACGCAAGTGCTTTTTCTTCAAGGTCACTGGTTTACATGCCCAAAGGTAACTTAGCCCGTTCTCATTCCCGTTTCGTTTAAATGTCCGCAGTTATGCTGCTGATATTTCTAACACGCAGCTTGCGTTCTCGGAACTCGGACAGTGCTGCGCGGTTCATCTGAGTTCCGGGGACGGAAGCTGCGTGCCAGGAGCATCAGCAGCATAACTGAAGTCCGAAGATGGATTTGCTCCAATGCAACTTAGAATTTACAGGAGTTAAGGAGCGCATGGGATATTGCAAAAGCCCTTTTTCCAGATAAACAGAGGCTACACCAGCATGAAGTGGTATATGCGAAAAATTATTATTATTATTCTTAGAAGGTCAAGTTTGTGTGATCAAAACAAATTACCCATGCCTAGATTTCTAAGACTGCCTACTGTTCTGTCCCTTGTGCACTGCCTCACGTTCCGGACTGCAACTGCTCTTCACACCATACAAGAAGAGGCGGACACAGAGCTGGGGGAAAACACAACTTTATTCACGTACAACTGCATGGGAACTGACGTTTCTCTTGCCCTCCTGCTCCTCCCCTTCCCACTCCCCCAGGGCCATCCCCACGTGACAGGAGGGTGGTGGCGACACCACAGCCCCCCGTTACTAAACATGAAGTCATATCTTCAGTTAATTTCCTCAATGAGCCGGTGGGGTTTCTTCTTAGCTCCCTGAGGCCGGATGTCTATCCTTGGAGGCGCTCTAAGTGGCATCTCATTTTCTGAATCTTCTCTGTCCCCTTCATAATTTGTGTCCCAGATGTGGCTGGCATCAGGTGAGAAGGTTTCTGCTGCAGGTATGATTCCTGGCATTCGCCTGAAGTGGGATGAGTTCCTTGTTGTAGATTTTTGTTCTCCTTCCGCAGTGATGAGTGACCCTTTTGTCTTAACAACCATGAGGGGTTCCTCATTGAACGCGGCCATGTTCTTTCGATTTTGTGGTTGCCTGACTATGACGATGTCCCTGGGTGCCAGGTCACTTTCCTTGGCCTGTCGCCTTGTGTCAGCAGCCCTTTTCAGGTCTGCTTCATGAGGGCATCTCTCCTTTGTATTTGGGGTTGAAACATATTGGTCTTCATCCGCTGGGATGTGTGGCAGTCTTGTTCTGATTGTTCTTCCGAACATCACCTCTGAGGGTGTTTTTCTAGTGGTGCTGTGTGGGGTATTTCTATAATCTCGCATTAGCTGGCACAACAGTTTTTCTACGGGTTCGCCCGTGAGCTGCACAATTTGAGTGGCGCGCTTGACGTTACTCATAAATCTCTCTACTGTGCCATTTGCATGTGGCTACAAAGGTGTTATTTTGCGATGTCGAAATCCCATGTATTCTGCAAAGATTTTAAAGTCCTGCCCTGTGAAAGGGGGCCCGTTACCGGTGTTCACGATTTTGGGAACGCCATACTTGGCAAACATCCTGTCGAGCACGGGAATGGCATGGTGTGCTGACGTGGACGGTACTATTTGCAGGTCTGGGTATCACGAGTACTCATCAACTGCCACTAATATGTGCTCTCCCCCTTCCAGTGGTCCAAAGTAGTCTACCGCTATATCTTCCCATGTCCCTTCAGGAAGTGCCGTCATGCACCGTGCCTCAGGTGCAGTATGGGGTCTTATGACTGGACAGGTGGGGCAGTTCTTGAGCAGTTCCTCTACTAGTGAATCGAGGTGTGGGAGCCACTGTTTTTGTCGCAACATTCTTTTTGTTGACATAATACCCCTGTGTCCTTCGTGTGCTAGCTCGAGGACCCTTTGTCGCATGTTGCGTGGTATCACGAGTTTGGTGCCTTTCAGTAGCAGCCCCTCGTCTGACTTCGTAAGTTCTTCCTTGACGGCTAAGAAACACGTGATGTCTTGTCCCATTTCTTCACCTACGGTTTCCTTGAGTTGTTTCGCCTGTTTCCATCGACCCGTCTCCAGGCATCTTAGTATTATTTGCAAGCCTTGGTCAGCGTTGGATTCACAAATTATTTGGTCCATGTTGAGACCATGGGGTGTGTTGCTCTGGATGACGTATCGTATGTATTGATCTGCTATGCATCCCTCTCGTGGATGACATGAGAGAAAGTCTGCAGGGTTTTGCTCTTTACCTGGTCTGTGTGTTATGGTGAACTGGTAGTCCTGGAAGCGGAGTGCCCACCTCACTATTCTGGGCGGCATCTTGGCTTGTAGGTTGCCATAGATGAAGATCAAGGCCTGGTCGTCTGTGAAGAAATACATGAAAGTGTTTGCAGGCCCAAACCACTGCTAGGCCTTTCTTCTCGGCTTGAGAATATGCCTGCTCAGTCTTAGATAGGCATTGGCTGGCATACGACACTATGTGTTTGTCATGTCCTTCCTTTTCATCAAGTTGAGTAAGTATGGCCCCAAGGCCTACTGGACTTGCATCAACGATGAGGTATTCCTCGGATCGAAGTAGGCCAAGAAGGCATCTGTGATGTGGTCTTTGATGAGTTGAAACGCTTCCTGGCACCTGGTCGACCAAATGAACTCAGAGTTGAGTTTTGTGAGTGCCCTGAGGGGCTCACTGACAGATGCGAAATACCTGTTATAATGGGTGTAGTAGCTCGCAAGTCCCAGGAAGGACCTGAGGTCAGAGGTGGAGTTAGGTGGATCAGCGCCCGTGAGAGCGCTGACCTTCTCCGGGTCTGGTGTCATGCCCTTCTCTGAGAAGATGTGACCAAAGAAGTGGAGTGTTCTCTTGCGAAATTCACATTCCTCTTTGTTTAGGGTGAGTTGAGCCTCCTCTAAGGCCACGCATAACTGCATGAGTGTGTTGTTGTGCTGTTCTTGTGTTTGGCCAAATACTAGGATGTCATCGCTGTAATTCAGGCAGTTTGGCACATGCTTCATTACGTTGTGGATTTCTGCTTGAAATATTTCTGCCGCTGACGATACACCAAAACGCAATCGTTTGTATCTGTATACCCCAAAGCGTGACGAATGTTGTTATGTAACGGGACCTCTTGCTGCGTTCTAGTTGGTGATAGCCTTTGTTAAGGTCCAGTTTTGAGAAGACTGTAGCTCCATTTAGGAGATGTACCATGTCAGCAATGCTGGGGCTTGATGACGTTCCCTCATGATGGCTTCATTTGGTCTTCTCATGTCCACGCATATTCAGATTTGTTTTGGGCACGGGCTCTATGGGGGAAACTCACGGTGTGGGACCTTCTGCTGGCTTGACGATGTCTGCCTCCAGTAGCGTTGTTAGTTCGTTTTCCACTTGCTTCTGAATGTTGACAGGGATTCTCCTGTAATGTTGGACTACTGGTGTGGTGGGATGCTGGTGTCGATGTGTAGTACAATTTGTCAGTCTTTCAATTTCCCTAAACCTTTGAACAGTGCGGGGAAGACCTACTCAATGCTTGCGATAGGGTCCAGGTACTTGTGCACCATGAGTGATATAATATGTGGACTAGTCCCATTTCAATGGCCGCTTGGTAACTTAGGAGGCACCCTTTGTCGGTGGCGGCTTCTAGGACGTGAATGGGGATGTCTTTCGCATGATCTTTGTAGCGGCATGATGCCATGAAAAATCCTTTGCAGGCTAAAGGTGTCTTGGAGCCATAGGGGAATCTGAGTGCTCGGGCTGGTAGTAGGCAAAGGGCATGGGGTATGCATTTGTATACTTCCTCACTGATTACATTTACTGTTGCACCTGTGTCTATTACGAATTCTGCTGCTGTCTGGTGGACTTGGATCATGAGTATTGGGCTGTGTTCTTTCGCCGTGTTGTTTCCTAGAGCATACAGATAACCCTTTTTCCGTGGTTTCTCTTGGTGTCTCTCGTTTCTACGAGCGTTGTCTTCCTAGGATGCACTTGATGCACTGTCGGACAGTGATTGTTCTACGAGGTACCTGACGTACCGCCGTGGTCTCCTTCTTTGTCTGGGTGCTGGAGTCTTATTGTCTCTCCATTCTCTTCTTTCTTGTCTTCTCTCTGGCTGCTCATCACAGTGTTGGTGAAGTGCCGAGTCATGGGTTTGATGGGTTGCTCGGACTGGGGTCGGCTGACTTTGCTCCTGTTTTGGTGTGCACTTTCCGTTCTTCCCTGCTCCCCACATTTTGCTGCGAAAAATCAGGCAGACGGCTTTGTAGTGATTCTCCCCTCTGCAGGCAGAGCATGTTTGGCCCATGGCAGAGCATTTCCCCTCATGCGGGTATTCGTGCCCGCACCTGTAGCAAAATGGGTTGCCGTTGTTTCTTGCGGCCCCTTCTAGCTTGTTGATGTTCTCATGCTTCCCATGTGTGATCTTTATATCATCGAGGCCTTCCACCTGTGCCGCCAGTGCAGCGTCCGAGCGAACCAGGCGTAGTATTTCTTCCAGGTTGCGTGGCTTCTGCAGCAGTCGCTTCCTGAAGTCTGCGCTTTCACACCCTGCTATGATCAGTGTCCGAAGGGCTTCTTCATTTGAATATTTGTTAAAGTCACAGTGTTTCATTCTTAGTCTTAGCCTCATTACAAAAGCGTCCATTGTCTCGCCTTTGTATTGTTTCGTGGTGTGGAAAATATGCCTTTCATAGTCCACGTTTGTGTGGGGTGTAAAGTAGTCAATGAGGGTTGTTTTTAGGTTGGTGTAGGTGTTTATGTCGCCCTCTGGTATTTCGTCCAGTATGTCCCGCACATTTGAGCCCACTGCGTGGTTGAGCAGATTGTGCTTCTGTTTATCTTCAATGGGCGCAACATCTTTCAGGCACACCTCGAAGTCCCTCAGCCACCTTTTCCACCGTGATCCGTGTACTGGTGTCTTTCAGGCAAAGTTCGAAGGTAGTTGGGACAATATGCCATCTGACATTTTCTGGGGCGGTGTTCTTGCAGGGGTCACTGGAACAGTCAGTGACTCCTCTTCTGACATGCTCTCTTGGAAGAGCTGAGTGGGTGTGACTTCCAGGCGGTGATCTGCCTTCTGGGCCTTGGAGTGGCTTGTTATTGCGCTGGTCCAGTCTTGATACCCTTTTTCTTGTGGCCCTTGCACTATTGTTCTTTACTCACTGTGCAGGAAAAGGGTTTTGTTGCTTGGCGGGGCCCTGAGCCGTTCGCTCCAAGCAGGCGTGTTTTCCTTAGCGTGAGGCTAGACCCAGGTGGGGGCGCTGTGCCAATGTTGGTGGGCGGGCTTTTTCCCGCCTTACTCGCGAGCCTCTGGTGGCCTTCTTGGATTTCTTTGATCGGGAGGATCTTGTCCTCAGACCGCTGCCGGAGGAAGCGAGAATGCAAACGGGGAGCGTGCCATGCTCCACTACCTGTTTTGTAGCTTGAGCGGGAGGACCGCCTCCACCGCTCGTCTGTGACTCCTTCAGTCGTTGCCGTCGGCGGGAGACCTGTGTCTCGACCGCCCGGAATTTTACTAGCGGGGAGCCGCGGCTCCACCTGCAGATGTTCTCTGATGTTGTCGGTAGGGCTTCGGCCCCCATCTGGAAGATTGTAGAGGTGGCCAGCTGGCGGGGAGCCATCGTGCTTCTTCCCGCCTTCTTTTTCACTGCCTCGGAGAGTGCCGGCGGCCCGCATCTCGAGTGGCACCACGCTGGATGTGCCACGAGCTCTGAGCTTCAAAAGTAGCTGGCGTAGGGGGACTTACGAGCCGCCTCGTCGGCAATGTTCTGTCCCTTGTGGACCGCCTCACGTTCTGGACCGCAACTGCTCTTCACACCATACAAGAAGAGGCGGACACGGAGCTGGGGTACAACACAACTTTATTCACACACAACTGCATGGGAACTGACATTTCTCTTGCCCTCCTGCTCCTCCCCTTCCCGCTGCCCCAGGGCCCTCCCCACGTGACATGAGGGCAGTGACGACACCACACCTACCTTCTATAAATGTGCAGTATTCCTAACTTTTACTTTGTGTGGACTCCAGTATTTGAGAAACTCAAATCGTGTCACTTGTTTAATGTGCTAATAAATTGTGCTGAGGTCGCACTTGCCATGAGTGCAGTTCTAGCATTCCCCTACACTGTGAGTTATGTGAGATCACATGTGTGGAGGAAACATGGGAGCATAGGGTTCCAGATAAAACTTCGAAGCGAAAATGTGCTTTATGCAAAAACTCATGTTATGCATGTTGCTTGCATAGCGCATGCGCGGTCCTAAAATCTCAGGGCAGAAGGAAACAGGAAAGAGGTAAAGGAAGTATTTTAGAGTCCGAAGAAAAAAACATAATGTTATGTCAGTCGCCATTTTAGTGCCGATGTCGCTTGAGGCCGCTTCAAACTGACGTGGGAGGCAAAAGTGGTCAGAGGTTTATGAAAAGACGGGAGGCGATAGAATTTCCCCTAATTCTGAATGAAACTAACACAGAAAAAAATCCGATCTGTCTGGAAAGGGTTTCCCGCAAACGCAGGAAGAAGAAATATCACCTTTGTTTGCTTTATGAGGAAAAATCATTCTCACCCCGCGTGATAACCTTTTCAAGGATTTCGTTTGCAACCCTACCTCTTTTAAAAACACTCAGCAGACACAACGCGTATTAAACATGATTTGGAGAGTAAAACCACCGCTTTTCACAAATGTTACCGCAAAAGCATTTTCTGAAACTTGTGAAACGAATCTATAGACAAGTACAAACATTAGGTAATATTCGAAGCACCATTGTATGGTAAAACAAGCACTGCCATTGCCAACAGTGTGGCCTTTGTGTAGGCACGGCAAAGGCACTTCTGAGGCACTGCCACAGTAGTATTAGCGGCCATTGATGGTAGCAGGTGCAAAATCGCATGAGTACTGGGGCATCTAAAAGCAGGGCTTGGCAAATGCCTAATACATACACAAGGCAAAACTGTTGGCTTTGCCAGTGCTTGTTTTTAACTGGACTTGAGTGAAGGACATGCAGAGTGCTTATAAATCGAGTGGCAGAAGGGAGTCCTGGTTGAGACATTTTATACGACACCAGTAGCACGTTTACAGCTACAATTAAGTCAAATCTCAGACTGCTTTGAAAAAACACTGGCAGGCAGGCACTTCAAGTGCAAAAAATGATGAAAAGGCTTGAATGAAGAGAGCTCCCATGAGGAGGTGTTTTGAGTGGGAAGGGGAAAGAACTGGGAAGGAATTGCCATAGGGATTAGCATGGCCATGGCCAGTCAATGGGAAGGGGGGGTGTAACCAAACCAAACCAAGCTCTAAGTGCCTCCTCCTATGCCACGCCTCCCTATCTGTACTCTAATGCAACAGTTTCAGCTTTTAGGGGGCTTTGCCACCTAATAGCCCAAACTTAAAAAGCACATACAGCCCTGGGGTCATACTAGGCTAGCATATCCAGTGAGGCACTGGGCATATCAAGGGGCAGCATTTCCATTTCAGGGCATTGGGGACAGCTCTGGCCTGAGACCTTCGTGGGCAGTGTGGTGTTCAGGACAGATGTTTCCATTGGCCGCCCAAAGTCTTCAGGACCGCTGTGGTCTCGTTGGGCACCGTAGGGACACCGTAGGGATCAGCATGCATTGTAGTTGTGGTCGTGTTCCAGGATGGCGAGTCGTAGTGTCTAGGAGGATTTTCATCTCACAGATGTTTTCCACGTTTTTTCTCGGTTGTAGGATGACAGATGGGTTCCAACATGACCGTAGGTACCCTTTCCTCCTGGTGGTGATTAGATCGACTTGATTCTCACCCCATCCATTCCCCTGTGATGCCTTTTCTCTGCTGTTGGAATTCTGCATTTATTGCCATGGACATCTGTCTGCTCCAGACTGTTCCAGGGTGTTCCTGTGCCGCAGTGGTATTTCCTCCATTTGACCCTTTCCTCTTTCATTTCTCAGCCCTTCCCTATATGTCTATTATGGGCTACAGAGTGGTGTTAGGGAAATGCATTTGTACCCGAATTGTAACTGTTTGCAATGTCAGCAGTTCTTAACTCCAGGGAAGATCGAGCTACAAGCATCGGGGCCTCAGTTCTTAGCTTGATGTTTGAGGTTCAAAATATAATTAGCGCAAAACAAAAGAGGTGATTGCTGGAAGGTTTGGAATTAATCCTAACCTCTGGCATTGCTCTGGGCAACCCTCCATACCATCGTTCTTCGCCTGCCAAGCCATTACAAAAGCGGGTTAGACCATACGCCAATCAAGCTTGGTCCCAAAGGGTCCCCAAAGGGTACAACCCAGCCCCAACTGCTTGGTCACATCCCTTCTGCAGGAGACCACAAGCATCCCCAAACATGTTTCAGCCGTGTTGGGCCTCATCAGTGAGGAGTAGCTTGGCTCTCTAGGCCCAGCAGGCACGCGACCCTCGTCTGGGTATACCCGTCACACTCGGCAAAAATAAGAGGTGATGGCTGGAAGGTTTGGAATTAATCCTAACCTCTCGCATTGCTCTGGGCAACCTTCCATGCCATCCTTCTTCACCTGCCAAGCTACTACAAAAGGGGAAAGACCATATGCAAATCAGGTTTGGTCCCACCCTAAAGGGGTCAGTACAGTCCCAACTGCTTGGTCACATTCCTCCTGCACCAGACCACAAGCATCCCCCAACATGTTTCGGCCTTGTTGCGCCTCATCAGTAAGGAGTAGCTTGGGTCTCTAGGCCCAGCAGTCACGGGACCCATGTCTGGGCCTACCCATCCCATTGCCAATGCTTTGTTTCTTTTTGTGTAAAACATGTTATGCCCTCTGTAACACATTATTTTGACCAACGTCTTGGCTCCTACAACCCATGTTATTATTCCCAGGGTGTTCATGCCAAGTATGCCCCATTCTCAGAGACGTACCAGGTGGCAATGACCTAGGGTCCTTGTTGCAATTTGGTAGATCAACTCAGGCTGCGAGCGAGTATCACATGGTACGCCCCTTAAAACTTCGTATTATTGCTGAAATAATTAAAATACCAATTTAAAAAACATTGCTGCAGTACTGGTTTTGACTGAGTGGTGGGTATTACCTGTTCTCTGTTCACTAAGGTAAAGGGGGTATTAAGTCGTGGCTCCGGGTTGATATCTGCAGTACCCGTGAAAGAAGGTTTGCCAAGGAAGGATGGGTTGTGTTTTTGAAATAATGCTTTCTTTAAACCAAGGCTAGACCTGCAGGATGAAGAACCTATGGTGTCGCGGGACTGCACTTGTTGGGCATTGAAGAGTCATGGTCGGAGGTCATGTATGCGCTCTCGTGTCTTGTATACACGTGGTGCTTTACAAATAAGAAAATAAACGCATAACCATTTCTGCTGGCGACTTTGGGGGATGCTGTTTTCATGAATCTGAATTCTAGCTGTATGTGCTCTAGGGCGGTGCTCAGACAGACTGCAGGAGGCTCCTTTAAATGCCATAGTGTGCCTGCAATATTCTGCAACCCAGCTGCCACCATTTATCTGATTAGTAGCTAAGTCACGTGGTTTTTTTCCCCAGGTCCTTCCTTTGCACAGTTTAGCCTCAGCTTTGTATTCATTAGTGCAAGCATCAAAGTAAGTTTGCTTTCGGGTCTGGCTGTAAACATAAAAACAGACTGCAGAAAAAAAACAACGAATAAGCCACATGATGCTAGCAGGGGCATCGGATCTCAGTGTTTGTTCAGCATATTTCCTTTCAACTATTCCACTGGCCAATTATGCCCACTTCCCCTGCCATTCTCTGAACACAATGCACTGCAGTGGTCTACTTTACACTTTTCTTTCTTTCTTTCTTTCTTTCTTTCTTTCTTTCTTTCTTTCTTTCTTTCTTTCTTTCTTTCTTTCTTTCTTTCTTTCTTTTTTCTTTCTTTCTTTCTTTCCTTCTTTCCTTCTTTCTTTCTTTCTGATTCAAAGCAACAAACCAAGCAGTTTTTTTTAAAAATACCCAAACAGCAATTTAAATACATGTTCAAAAAACCGTAGTAAAGCTAAACTTAATGAGACCTGCTTTCCAAGCACTAAGCATGGCCAAAATGACCAGTTTCCAAAAAGAATGTACCATGTACAAAAATAATGTATCCTCATATGGCGTAATAGTTGGCATTCTATACACACATTTCTTAATGTTGTCGGTGTCGGTTTGACAGAAACGGCATATACGTTTCCTTCCTGGGGTTCCTGTTGTTGCCCCTTGAATGTCCCTCGTTGCTAGGAGACTCAGGCTAAAGTACTTAGCACAACGCTGAGCCGGGAACCATATATGGCTGAACGATCAAGGCTTTCGGGGCACATGCAACCATATTGTTCATCACTATAGTCCACTAGCACGTCATAATGGAAGGCTTGTATAAGGAATACGTATACTGTGCTTGCACAATGGAAGACTTGCAACAGGAATATGCACGTTTCAGCACTACATAGAACACAATGCACTTTGACAGCTCACTGGAAGAGCAGGATACTGCAAAACTTGGAACAAATACCTATACTTTTCTCCATACATTCATTAGAATGCACTGCAGAAGTCTACAGGATATTCTGTTTTTAGCACATTTCATGCTGCTGGTCTACTGGAAGACCTGGAACAGAATCAGCACTTTTTCAGCACTATGCCCCACACAATTCATGCTGCAGGCCTACTGGAAAACCTGGAACAGGAGTGGGCACTTTTTTTAGCACTCTACCCCTCACAATCCATGCTGCGGGTCTACTGGAAGACCCGGAACAAGAATATGCACTTTTTAGCACTCTGTCCCACACAATTCATGCTGATGATGCTGGTCTACTGGTAGACCTGGAACAGTAATATGCACACTTTTTTAGCACTCTGCCCCACACAATTCATAGTGCAGGTCCACTGGAAGATTCTCCTTTTAGCCTGCCTGATACTGTGAGGCCTGATACGATGAGGGGAAGATTGGCATCTTCCACATGAAACTGTAGGGTTCCACATGAAGAGCTTAAACTGGAATGTGCACTGTTCTCCCTTCTCATACATTTATTTATTGTGCATTTGTAAGGCACTTATACATCGAGTAAATTGTGTTTCAAGTTCCCTCAAAGCAACAGGGAGGGAACATGGGAATGAAAATCAAATAACAGTAAAAGCTAGAGGTACCTACTAGGCCTTGTGAGCATTCCGAATGTGCAAGTGCAGAGAGGGACAGATGGGATGAGAGAGTGGAGGAAAAGAGGGGGGTTAGTCCTAAGTGTACCAAAAGGGAAGTGCTAGGGGGTGAGCAGCTGTAAGTGCCTAGGTGAGTGGTCAGCTGCCAATAAATAAGTGCAAGCATGTGGTGACATAGGTCAGTGGGTTTCAAGTCAATGCTGAGAGTGTGTGGAGGTCACCAATCTCAGCAACTGTGGGGTTTAGCAGAGGATGGATGAAGGGAAGAAGGAGGTGAAGCGGAACATCTTGAGGAGCTCCTGGAATTTGAGAAGATGCGTCTGAAGACGATGAGGAAGAGGGAGGCTGTTCCATAGCAGAGAGCCTTCTGAGGAAAGAGATTGGCCACCAGCTTGCTTTTTAGCAAAGCGCTTGACACACGGAGAGTTTGTGCCAGAGGAACATAAAGATCTAGAGGGTGAGTATTTAGTGAGGGCAAGTTGTAGATAGCGTGGTCCTAGACCCAGACAGCCTTATGCTGAGGGATATGAATTTGATCCTTGCACCAATGGGGAGCCAGTGGAGAGCTTTTGGGGCTGGAGAGATGCAGTCCCTGGACTTGAGGCCAAGGATAAGTCTTGCAGCCCTATTCTGAATTAGATGGAGCGGTCGTAAAGAAGAAGAGGGTAGATTAAGAAAGAGGCTATTGCAGTAGTCTAGCCCAGAGAGAACCAGAGCTCTAGAGATATTGAGGTTCTGGGGAAAGTGAGGAAAGGAAGAATTCCTTTGAGGATGTGGAGTTGAAAGTGGGAGTTCTTAGAAAGATCCTAAATGTGAGAGATAAAGGAAAGAGAGGAGTTGAAGATAACTCCAAGTTTCTGGCTTCAGATGAAGGAGAGGGGGAGACCCCATAGAAGATGGCCAGAGTGAGGGAAATAAAGAGGGAGCAGGAGTCCCAATAGGAAGGATCTCAGTCTTGCTGGCATTGAGGCAGAGATCATTGGAGGTACACCAGGACTGGATGGCAGATAGGCAGTCTGGAATGATGGAGGAAGTAAGGAGAGGTTTTATTACCAAAAGGAGACTTGTTACCCCTTACCTATCAACACTCCCTTCGTGAGTGCCCTGATATATGCTTTTCAGCATATCAGCATTTCAACCAACCAAGACTCTGTTGTAGCAAAAATATCAAATTTATTCACTCTTTTAAAAAACAATTCTTACTAAACATCCATAACACAATTATCACATTTCATACAGACGGACAATAATGTTCCAAAGCAGGTTGTTTCGTGGGGTTAGTAGAATGTGACTTGGATATGTATAACACATCACGACATTATGTGCATTTCATATACATTTGATCAGAACTGCTTGTTCTAAGTTCTTTTCATGAACCCAGGACTATAGAAAAATGGTTTGAGATTTCAACCATAAATGCGTTTACAAGTGTTTCGGCCCCTGTGTCTCAATACGTTTTTGCTTTTTCGATGGTTGTTATATGGGCCTTCTTCAGGACAAGACTGATTTGGAATTTGAAATAATCAAGGGTACCCCCAATACTTTCACTATGTAATACAAAATAATAAAAAGATGCTTTCCACCGAGACTGGCAGGTGAACCTTTAAGCAGATTGTTGTACGCCAAGGTCGGTCTTCAGCAACAACTGAACACGTTGGAACTTTTTGTTGAATCCAACGGTTTGAAAATCAACATTGAAAAGCCCAGAATACTCACTCTGGGTGGCACATCTGGAAAAAGAGGCAAGGAAAACGCCTGGTACTTAAAGGAAGAGAAGATCATGGAGGTAGTTTCCCTGACCTACCTTGGAATGTGTCAGGCAAATAGCGCGAATGATGTCCACCAAGAAAACACCTTACACAGCAAGGCGAGGAATCTGGCCGCACAAGCAAGAATGATTTTGAGAAAACACTACATTTTTGCTGTTTCTAGTAATAGACTTGTACCTCAACAAGGTCACGCCAATATTGACCTATGGCGCCAAGACTACTTTTTCTTTACCTTTTGAAGTGTGGCCTAAATTGGAAGGAATATTCTGGACGTGTGTCTTATCTTTGCCAAATTGCACGCCCATTCAGGCTATAAGAGTGTAGTTGGGGCTCACCTCAATGTATGCTCTAGCAATGTTGAACAGAAGTAGGGGGTCCGTAACTTCATGGCTCATACTACCACATTTCCCTTTCAGAACATAACAAATCTTGGGACAATATTTGGCTTCCACTGCTTAGCCGAAGAAAAAAGAAAACAGTCTACTAGCACAGCAATTATGAGACACCTGCAAGAAAGCCTTTACGTTTTACACCGACAAGGTTAGGGAAACAGGCACATCACACTCTGCACAGTGTGAGAAACCAGAGGGTGTCTCACCCTCTAGCCCCCAGGGATCTCTCTCTCAGGTGGCCAGGGTGCAGCCATCGCCTTTGGATCAGACCCTGGGAGTGGACCAGTGCGGGAGGATCACCTGGGTGTGGGGTCTTCGAGGAGTGGGGTTGGGGCAGCCCATGGTGAGATGCAGTATTCCCCCTATCTATTTTGTAGGATCCGATGACCCAATTCCCCCGCGCCCTCTTTCTGCACAAACTCTAGGGCAACTGAGATTAACAAGACTAAATCATAAACATCATACTGGACATGTCCCAGTAATAGGGTCAGGCAAAGTCAGGCACTTGACTTCAAGTGCATACACCTGATTCCAACTAGCTCTCCTCACACAAATTAAAGGCGGAACCTAGAGACAGACTCTGAGCAAGGTGGAACACGAGTATGAGCAGAACTTCCAGGGCGAAGTCAAACCTACTGGAGCAGAGTGATGGACCAAGGGATGAGAGCAGTGAGCCGAAAACCCCAAGAGTTCTCTACAGGAGGTTGTTGCCTCCACAAGGCCACAAAAGGCGCGTGGAGAAGGACAGATCCCAATATTGAAAACTGCATTGCGTTCCACACGCTCTTTCTCTCCTCACATCTCTAAGAAGTCACACTACCAGCTGCACCTCCTCAGAGGTATTCTTCCCTTCCTCTCCTTCCCCAGAGGCTCACTGTCTCCAGAGCTCTGGCTCTCCCTATGCTGGACTACTGCAACAGCCTCTTTCTAAATCTTCCTGCTTCCACTCTCTGCCCCCTGCAACTCATCCAGAACAGGACTGCAGGACTTGTCCTTGGCCTCAAGACCAGGGATCATATCTCTGCAGGACTGAAATCTCTGCACTGGCTACCAGTGGCTGCAAGGATTAAGTTCAAAACCCTCTGCATCGTCCACAAGGCCTTCTGAGACCTGGGGCCTCAATACCTTCAACTCTCTCTTCCTAAATATCTTCTCTCTCAAGCTCTTTGCTCATCCGCTTCCAACTCCCTCAGGGCCAGTTGCTTCTCCAAGCAACAGGTTGGTGGTAGATTTCTCTCTGGAACAGCCTCCCTGCCTCCCTGAAACTTGAGGAGAACCATCTTCGGTTCCGGAAGCACCTTAAAATCTTCCTCTTTGCTTCTGCTTTCTCTCCCCCTCTCCTCAGCTGAAGCCCTGGCTGATGCTATACTGCACTGGTTACCTGGCCACCCATCTGATCTCTGGCCCAAGCCCTGCCAGTTGCACGCATGCACTGCCTCCCTGGCAACCCCTGCACCTGGGGACTGTTTTCTGTATCCCTACAGTCCCCCCACCAGCACGTATGTCTGCACTCCCCTGCACTTGCCACCAGCTGGCCGCTCTTATTTATCTTGTTATTTATTATCCCATGCACTGCACTTTCCCCTCCTCCCCCCTGCACTTTCCTTTTCCCCTTCCCTTGCACTTGCATGATCTGAATGGCACCTGGCCTAGTAGGATCGTTGTCTGTCTTCCCTCTGTTCCCCCTCCCTTGCCTCGTCACACCTGGAAACACTTGTGTATAGGCGTGTTATAAATGCCATATCTTATAATATCATATCAAGGATGCTAGCGATCCTCCCATGTGGTTGACAGAGTTGGGGAGGCGAGGCCAAGCCTGTGGAACTAACCTTGACTCGTGAATTGGAAATCGAAAAAGCAAGAGAGAACCGCATACGGCCAGTGAGTGAGATGGAAAGCGACCTGAGAGACCGGTGTGTGCTAAGAAAGATTGAAGTTTGCAACAATGTATCACAAGTGAAGGATGCATGTGTGTGGATTAGACGTGAGGAAAGGCAAACCTGTGAATTAACTTTAAAGCAAGAACAGTTGTGGTATCAGCTATACTGAGTAACACAGTGGTCAGGCGAACAGGAGTAGCCCACTCGAAGGATTCCCTGAAAGGTGCATTGTTTGCGCTGATAAAAGTAAATGAACTGTAAATGTGAAAGTGAAGGAAGTTAACCCAGAGAAAAGGGGAGAGGAAAAGCAGTCCATTGAATTCTGAGTCAAAGTGTTCCTGTATTGATCTGTAAAAAAATCCTGCACATTCGAAAGTCTTTGACATCTGAAAAGCGGTCTGAGCCCGATTGAGGGAGACCCGAAGTGTAAAAAGCTTGGAGCCCCAGCAAGTGTTGGTGTACTGTGAAAGGCCTTAGCCCGGCAGAGGTGGCCCAACGTTGAACTTTTGCTTTCTTTGAAGAGGTCTGAGCCCGACAGACGGGGACAGCTGTGAACGTTTTTTTTTCGTCATTTGGGGAAGACTGGAACAGGAGCCTTTAACGTGGAAGGCCTTGCATGCCTTGATCAACGTTCCAAACTGTTTCAGTGTTAAAGCCCGAGCCAAAGTGTGTCATTCTGCCTATAGAGACTGCCTTATTCGGTGCTGTCTAAACGTGGAGAGGAGAGCTGATTCAGCCATATTTGTTCTTTGTTAAACACTGATTTTCCTTTAATATACATACCTCCTTTACATACTTTTTTGTATAAGAGATAGGGCAGGCATGAGGTTTTGTTAGCATAGGCCATTTTGATTTGACAGACACGACTAAGACTGTTCTCTTTATTACTTGATCGTCGAGACAACTCCCATCCTAGTTATAGGGCAAAGGGGGAGTTTTTCCAAACCTTACGAAGTTAATAAAGGCTTTACAAATTGTATCTTTTGTGTCAGTGTCATACTTGTGATACCATGCCTACCTTACAACAGTCACACTCATTTTCAGAATTAACTTGAGAACTACTCCATTAACTGTGAGTTTTCATGTTTACACTTCTGTAACTTTATAAAAATTATCAATTAGTATTTAGACAGAAGACCGGTGCCCATCATCACACACCGCAAGATTAAGGTAATAGCTACATTGATAGTTATCCAACCAAATGGCTCTAGAGCCTAAAGGCTCTTTTATTATTTTTGTATTACAAAATGAAAGTATTGGGGGTATCATTGATTATTTCAAATTCCAAATCAGTCTTGTCCTGAAGAAGGCCCACACAACAACTGCCAAATAAAGTGCAGAAATAAAACGCATTGAGACACAGGGGCCAAAACACATGTAGACACTTTTATGGCTGAAATCGGAAAACTATTTTCCTATTGTCCTGGTTTGATAAAAACAATTTAGGACAAGCGGTTCTGATCAAATGTATACGAACTGCACATAATGTCGTGAAGTGAATAAATATCTAAGTCACATCCTACTAACCACACGAAACAAAATGTTTTGCAAAATTATTGTCCATTTGTATGAAATGTATTTGTATGTGTATTTATTATTTATTATTTATTTCTTATTAAATGTGATATAAATGTTGTGTTATGGATTTTTAGTAAGAATTATTTTTAAAAAGAGTGAATAAGTTTGATATTTTGGTTGGTTGAAATGCTGAAATGATGAAAAGCATATATTAGTGCACTCACAAAGGGTGTGAGGATAAGGGAGGGGTAACCAGTGCCCTTTTGGTTGTAAAGTCTCTGATACAGCTTCCCGTTTTGAAACTGGTCCGCCGAAAACAAAAAATTGGGAAGTATCCATAGTTTAGTACAGGAAGTAAAGAGAGGGTGAGAGGGAAGTTTGAAGAGGGGTTGTGTGCCATCTGCATAACACTGAAAGTTAAGGGAGAAGGTGGAAATGTGGTGTGCAAGTGGAGCAAGATAGGTGGTAAAGAGCCAGGTAGAAAGGTTAGGGCCCTGGGGCACACCACAGTTGGAGATAAAAGTGGGGGAGGAGAAAGAGCCCAGAGTAACCTGGGATGGGCTGTCATTGAGGAAGGAGGTCAGCCAGTCCAGTGCCCACTCTGAGATACCTATTGTATTGTGGAGACGTTTTATGAGGATGGAGTCGTTAGCCGTATTAAATGCAGAGGAGAGATCAAGTAGAATGAGAACAGCAGTACAGTTGGGATGAAGAGATGCAAGTAGTTCCTCATGGGTGTTCAGAAGAGCAGTTTCCGTGCCTCTGGATGCTCAGAATCCAAATTGATGGCTGTGGAGGCAATCAACAAGTTCAGTGTGCTGGGTCAGTTGGGGGAAGACCAACTTCTCTAAGAGTTTCCCAAGGAAGGGGGCGATAGCTATGGGGCGGTATTTGGTAGGACAAGAGGATTCTGCAGAAGGTTTTTTCAGCAGAAGGCGCACTAGGCAATGCTTGAGGTAGGAGGGGAAAGCACCAGTAGCAAAAGGGTGGTTGCAGAAATCAGCAAGTGCATGGACAAGGGAGCCAATTTTGTCCTTAATGATTCTAGAGAAGCAGGGGGAAACCTTCATGGAGCATACAACTCTGGTGACCTCATCAGGTGTGATAGGGGAGAAGGTGGAGAGAAAGGCAGAGGGATGATGGGAGACCTTGAGAGGCAGAGGGGTGGGTTACGAGGATGGGGATAGGGATGCAAAGGTGCTCAGGATGTCCAGAGTTTTTGTAGTGAAGTGTGTGGCCAATGCATTGCAGAGGGCCTGGGAAGGAAGAAGTGAGGAGGAGACTGCGGGAGGGTTGGCTAGTTCCCTGCAGATTTGAAAGAGTTCAGCCGTGTTGTTGGGTGCATCTTTGACACAAGCCTTTATGTGGGCCCTTTTCTTGGTGCAGATGGAAAGTCTGTACTGCCTTTGGAGCAGGCGACAGGCCAGTGGATCAGAGGGTGAGCATAAGGTCTGCCACTTCCATACCGCAGCTCTGCACTTGTGTTTCAGGGCTGCAAGTTCAGAGTCATACAAGGTGTTATGCTTTGAGGCATGTTTCAGACAGATATTCATGACTGGGGCAAGAATGTCAAGGGTATTAGTAATGGCAAGATGGAGGTAGCTGAGAGCAGAGGCTGAGGTAAGGTCTGTAGTGGGAGGGTAGGGCAGATGAAAGTAGATGCAAAGTCAGCAGCTGACACTTGTTTCCTCAGCCGGATGCTCGTGAACAAGGTTGGCAGGGCTGAGAGAGGAGCGGTCAGAGGTCCAAGAGGACCCAGGTGAGAGGAGAGGAGAGGGTGATCTGACCAGGAGAGGTGGGTGATTAGAGGGGAGGAGAGTGAAAGATCAATGTGGATGAAGGCATCAAGACTGTGTTGAGCCAAGTGGGTAGGACCAGAACAGAGAATGGAGAGGGATAGCAAGGTGCAAAGGTCACAGAAGAGAGTGGATGTCGTGATTGAGGAATCAAGCTGGATGTTGAAGTCACCCATGATATGGAATTTAGAGGTGGTTTCAAGGAGAAAGGAGCATGACTCGGCCCATTCAGAGAGGAATAGGGTGGTAGAGCCAGGTGGCCTGTAGATGGTGGCGATGGTCCGACAGGAGGTGGGAGAGATGACCGGCTTGCAGACCAGGCCCTCAAAGGAAGAGTAGGGCTGGGTGGGTATGAGGGAAGGAGGAAACCACTCAAGGAAGATCAGAGCAACCCCACCGCCATCATGGTATGTCAAGGCTTGGAGATGATCTTATAGCCATCAGGGAGAAGGAGGCCAAAAGCAGTGACTGAGCTGGCATTGAACCACGTTTTGGTGAGAGCAAGGATATCGAGGTTAATGTCTTCAAGGATGACGCAGATGTCGGCAGAGTGTTTGTTGGCTAAACAAGCATTAAGCGTGGCTAGATGCAAGAGGTCTCCACCTTTGACTGTCTTCCGAGGAGGGCTACAGGGACGTGGTACACCAGTCGGGGGGGGGCAGAGAAAGTGGAAGAAGGTGTAGCATAGCAGGCGTGGGAAGGAAGTTAATGAGGGACAGCATGCACTGGTCAAAGAGGCGGAGGTTGGGTTGAGTACCCTGAACAATGATAGTGCCAGTGTGAAAGACATTAATGATACACCTGGATGATACGAAGCCCGTCAAGAGGACTTCCCATTTGGTGCCTCCATTAATGAGTGATGATGTGAAAGGAGAGAGAGTAGAGATGAGATGAGGAGTCCATAGACCTGGAGAGGGGATAGAAATGAGGATATCAGTGAAGATTTGTCTGGAAGTTTCTCTGGCGTAGGTGTCTGCGATAGGTAGGCCAGGGTTAGTGGTCAGGATGTATTTTTTTGCTTTTTTCTCCAGACTTCCTGAGAGAGGGCAGATAGGTGATAGTGTAGCAGTTAGAGGAGATGGGGGAGATGGTGAGTGCCATAAGGGTGGCAGTGGATAGTAGGAAGAAAGAGGAGGGGCAGCAAAGCACAGTTCAAGCACAAAATCACCAGGCGACCTAGTAGTTGCAAAAAAGGGACACAAAATGAAATCCCCAACATGCCCACATTCATCACCGCTAGGGATCTGCAGTCAGTGAAAATTATACCCAGCCTGTCCATAAGCCCACACTCCAGTCCCCCTGACAAACCCCACCCACCACCACCACTGCAGTCATTTTATCTTGAGGCTTTGACATCGAGCAGCATGACAAGGTATGCAAATAATCACACAGCAGTGATATTTGCAAAGAATACATGGGTCATCTGGGAAATTTACAGGGAACATTGTGACGATTTGCAGTGAACATCAGAGGGATTTGCAGAGCACGTTGTGGGGAATTGCATGGAACACCATGGAGATTTGGTGAGAAGAAGAGGGAGATGTGCAAGAATAATCAGAGATGTGGCGGGACATCAAGATTTGGACAAAACATTAAAGAGGTTTGTAGGGCACATTGTCTGGATTTGCGGAAAATGTAAAGTGATTTGCAGAGCATGTCCGTTCCATTTGCTAGGAAAATTGGAGCAAAGGGATGGGAATCTGAGAAAGGTTTATAAATTATCTTGGAAAAAAACATGATTGAAATTTGTTTGAGCTTTAAACATGTAATGTTATGAGGACTCTGCCATACTAAGTTAGGCGGAATTAATTCTATCACTTGTACTGCCATGTGATGAGAGCTGGGATGTGTACATTTATTTCACTTGTATTTCTTTTACTTTTATCCTTTTGCCTCCTTACATCCCTGACACAGCTGCCAACACTCATCACCACCAAGCACTTGCAACAAGTGCATATCAAATAGCCGCTGCACCATTACAGAAGTGGGTGCAGGGCTGTGTGAACACATTTGTGTTTGTAAATACCCACACAAGATTTGCAGGGACAATCAAGGAGATTTGCAGGAAACATCTGGGAGGTTTAGAGGGAACAGAAAGGAGTACAGTGGATTTTTGGGGGGAAACGTCATATAGATGTAAATTACATTTCAGAATGTGTTAGACAAAACATACGTGACATGCAGAAGAAGCATAAGTTGGATTTCCAAAGCATGTTAGTATGATTTGGGGGCATCACAGGGGGCATTTGGAAGGTAGCCAGTGGCCTGATTGCTCGCTGATGAGTTCTGGTGTTGCAGAGGGGTGCATTCATCATTTCATTCTTTCAAGCTTGATCGTTACCATTTGATCAGGTAAACACTTATTTATATTACGAAGAAATAGCAAAATGGTGTCAGGAAACGCCATGCAACTATATGAAAGTGCATGTAGGCAGTTTTGGCCTAACCATCAGGGAGATTTCAAGTACCATCAGCTGCAATGTCCGAAGGATTTGGAGGAAACATCAGTGAGGTTTGCTAAGAATGTTAGGAGGGGTGGGGAAATGTCAGGGGAATTCAGGGGGAGCTTTAGAGAGATTTGGAAACCACTGGGGGACAACCATCAGTGAAAATTGCAAGGAGCATTAATGCAATTTGGTGCATGCAGTGGTGTGAGTGGTCCTGCATGCTAAGGCTGATTTGCTTTGGGGGGTATGAATGCATTGTGGGACACATGGTCTTGAGGTTGGAGGTACTCTGTACTTTTGTTTATCCTTTACTTGTCATCTTGCATCCTTCTTACAGTTGCCCACATATGTCCTCACCCAGCACCAATCAAAGAAAATAAATCACGCATGCGCACGCTGGTTCCCTGCAGCACAGCCGGGGTTTTCAGTCCAAATCTCTGCAGACAGTAGTAAACGCGAGTAAGCAAATATCCACTGACCAGAGAGATATGCAAGGAATGCCATTTGCATGGGAACGTCGGGTAGACTTAAAAGGAATTTCAAGAAAAGTAAAAATAGAAAATTAGGGAGGTTTTAAAACCCGTGGGAGATTTTGTGAACGTGTCAGAGACATTTAGATAGAGATTAAGAACGTTTGTTGGGCACAGCAAGGAGCTTTTCATGGCCCATATGATGCTGAGTGATCATCAAGTACATTTACTGGGAACACAAGTGTCCGTGTTTATATGCAATTATTTGTGTTTTCCTGTTTGTATACAAGACTATCTTTGTGCACGTGTGTCAACGTACACCAGTCTATTTGAACTGTATGTGCCTCTCTGTGTGCATACGTGTATGTGAGCAATCAGCCTGTATGCAGGTTGGCGTGTGTGTGTGTGAATAAGTGTATATTAGTGTTCAGCCTGTATTCAGGTTAGAGTGTTTGTGTGCGACTGTGTGTGTGTGAGATAGAGAGAGAGAGAGACAGAGAGACAGAGAGAGAGAGAGAGGGGTACTGTCTAGGAGCATGTCTGTGTGTCTTCAATATCGTTGAATGTGAGCGAATCTGTGTATGCTTGCGTGAATGTTTTAACACTGAAGGGTGATGGCTGAAAGGTTCTGAATGAAAGCGAACCACTAACAATTACTCTGGGCAACCCTCCATACCATCTTTCTTTAGTCTTGCATATCAGTAGAGAAGAGGAAAGACCATATGGAAATATCCCTGGCCCCACTACAAAAGGGGCATTCCTGACTGAACTGCTGTATCACATCCCTTCTGTACGAGATCACAAGTTGCCCCAGACACGTCCTGGCCTCATTGGGCATCATCAGTGGGGTGTAGCTTGGGCCTCTAAGCACTGCAGGCTCAGGACCCGTGTCTAGGCACATACCCGTCCCACTCGGGGTGACAAATGCAACACTGAAGTTTGTTAGTTGAAAGGGCGCCGTCTTTTGTTCTGGGCAACCATCCATACCATCGGTTTTCAGTCTGCCACACCATTGCAAAAGGGAAAAGACCATGTGCAAATCAGTTCAACCCCAAAAGGGACGGTGAAGCGGGAACAGCTAGGCCACATCCTTTCTTCATGAGACTACAAGCAACCCCAGACATTGTTCTGCTTCATTGGACCTAAGTGAGGTGTAGAGTGAGTCTCTCAGAACAGCCGTCTCAGATCCCACATTGCGGCCTACCCATCTTCTTCAGGTTAACAAAAGGTTTGTCAGCCTGCCATGCCATTAAAGAAGGGGAAAGCCTATATGCACACCAGGATTGGGTCCAGATGAAAGGAGGTTTCGTAGTTGCGTGTTTGTGTCTGTGTATGTTGGAATATCTGTATGCCCCTGTGTATGAGAGAGTATCTGTGTGTGCATGCTAGTACAGCTGTGTGCCGGCTACCAATCATTTGGTCGACACCAAATGGTCGAAATCCAAATGGTCGAATTTTTTTTATGTTTTTACATTTTTTTTTGGGGGGGTTCCCCCCCCACCACCCTTTTTATACATTAATTTTTTTTTTAACCAAACAAAACAAAAATATATATACAAGTAAATAAAAATAAAAAAATCGCCCATTTTTTTTTCGACCATTTGGTTTCGACCAAATGGTCATTCGATCTTTTTTTTCGACCAAATGAGCGGACACCCTGTGTGCCTGCAGCCTCTCTGTACATGTGTCTGTGTGTTCCTGGGTATGTGTCACAGAGTACCCTGTGATCTACAGTCATGTTGGCAGAGGAGCCCTTCTCTATCACCTGTCTGTCCTGAGTGAGGTACACTATTCCTAGTCCAGTAGGATCTTGTGTACTCGGTGAGATAGCATACAATGTTGCCCATGTAGTCCTTTGTGAAGACTCTGAACTGAATGAGACAGTGCGTTTTTTAGTTTTGGCGCACCACAATGTAGCCAGTTTAGGAACTGGAAGGGAATGGGTCTAGGGGGTTGTAGAGAAATGATATGATATAATATGGCATTTGTAACGCGCCTATACACAAGTGTTTCATAATATTTCACTGGCATGGCAGCTATCAAACCTTTTCGCATGTTTCTTTTGTGCGTGTTTAACCATATCAACCAATGAGGGGCTGTAATACAAAACGGGTGCCAATCAGGACTTAGAATGTGGAAATGTTCTCTGTATCTGCAGGATGTCGTAGAACAGGAAGGAGTAAACTAATGCAAATTACAAAGCGTGCACCCTGATAAAGGGGCTGCACACCACAGTGCTCCATGAAAGAGGGTGTCCAAGGGGAAGGGATTGGTTGCCATGTCCTGGTGAGCCCCTGGCCCCCGCTTACTGCAGATTTATTGGTGGTGGCGGCAGAGTGCAAAATCCAGACCCACCTGTAATTTATGGAGTCTGACTCAGTTCCCTATCACCTGTCTGTCCTGAGAGAGGTACACTGTATTCTTAGTTCACTAGGAACTTGTGTACTCGGTGAGATAGCATACATTGCTGCACATGCAGCCCTTTGTGGAGACTCTGAACTGAATGAGACAGTGTGTGTTTTGTGTTTTGGTGCATTTTAGCACCACCTTGTAGCCAATGCTATAGAGAGTATATGAACTGGAAGGGAAGGGGTTTAGGGGGCCTAGGAGTGTAACGAAACATAATATGTCACTGGCATGGCAGCTATCAACACTTTTAGCATGCATTGGCTAAATCATAGCTTGTTCTTTTTTGTGTTTTCAATCATATCAACCAATGAGGGGGTGCTATATAACACGGGTTACAATCAGGAGTTAAAATGTGGAAATGTTCTCTGTTCCTACAGGATGTCCTACAACAGGAAGGAGTAAACGAATGCAAACTGCAGAGCTTGCACCCTGATATAGGGCCTGCACACTATGCTGCTGCATGAAAGAGGGTGTCCAAGGGTAGGGGATTGGTGGCCATGTCCTGGAGAGCCCCTAGCCCCCACTTCCTGCAGACCTATTGGTGATGGCAGAGTGCAAAGTCCAGTCCCACCTGTAATTTATGAAGTCTGACTCAGTCATAAACTCCTGGTCCTAGTCCCTCTTCCTAGTCTAAGTCCTCATTCTCATCCTAGTTTGACATGTAGTCTTATGGGGTCACTAGTTCTTGCTGATCTAGAGTGCATTCTGAGAAATGTATTTCTCTGGAGGCAGGAGATACAAAGGCTGGAGAATTAATTTTGTGTTTTGTGTATTTCGATTGAAACCTATAAAAATGGCATCTTTTTAAATGGATTTCCTTAGCCCACTTCAGATTTTGGTGGATGGTAAGGAGCAATTTAAAGTTAAGTTTCCGATACTCAAATTTCTTGGGGTGAAGACGCTGCAACATTGAGCTTTTACCCTGCTTGTGACAGATCATAGAAACCATGGTTTCTTTATTCATTATTCCCTATTGGTTCTGTATTTCTATCAAGTTTCCTTGTTAACCTGGACTCCGTTGTGGAGGTTTAGAATGCCAAGTCTTGGTGACAGTTTTAGTGAGGTGTTTGGGGTACGAACTCATCTTGATGTTCTGGGTGTTGGAGTTAGCTCCAACTCCAGGAATATCAGGGGCAGAGAGGTTGGTTTCTCCTTATGCTCCCAAAGGCCTTTGGACCAGTGCAGTGACTTGAGTGTCTGCTGCAATGTGCCTATCCGGTTCATTCTGCATGAGGGCTGTGGCCAGGTACCATGTTGTCCATTCTTAGTGATTGTGATGAATCTGTCTCTAAAGTGTCTGGCATATTTTTTCTCTTTTCCTGAATGACGGATCGACTCCATCATGACTGTTGTCCCACTATGCCCTTCGTTTGCCACTACGCCCTTCACGAGGACCTTCCAACTTCTTGCTGTTCATGCGTCAAACCTTCCTGAATGTGAGTAACGCCACAAGGCTATTTCCCACCATTCGGCACCTGTCAGGGGAGTATGGTGTGGCTTTAGTGAACTGCTTCCCTAATACTCCAAGATGGAGGAAAAGCGATAACCTGGTGCAACAAGACCATGGCAACATGACGGGAAAAGTCACAGCAGCACTTAAGGGTTAAAGAATAGTACAGTCCCGGTGAATGTCATGTGCACCAGTGCAAATGACTCATGATCTACAGTCTCCGCTGTCGTCATCACCGGGTGGCAGCTGCTACTATAGGTCTCATGACCGCATACACAATTTGACTGTGCATGTCAATGGCATCATTGGGAGCCCGTCAGATGGCAGTGAGGAACTCTTCTGGGTGTCCGTTACATGGCTGACTGTAGGCACATGGGCATGAGACACAGTCTTCAAATATGCCACCCGATTTCATGTTTCGTGACGGTCTATTCTGGGTATTCCCCACTCCCCTTCATCAGGCAACACCACAGCTGTAGGATAAAAATAGAACGAGCCACACCAGACAAGTCTCCAAAGCAACTGTGATCTGCTCCTTCGCCAAGTCAGAGCCAACAGCGCCAACAGCTCTTTCTAATGTTTTAATTGCCTTATTTACTTAGGTCCTTTACCTATGGGCAAATTGTTATCTTTCGGAGTTTTTTCCAGGAGGTGTAAGACAAGATAAGCACAAAGAACTATAAACACCTTAAAGTAAGACCCTCCTTTTTTTTACATTTTTTTACTTCATTCGTATTTGTTTCAAATATCACAATAATCCAAATGAGTGCACAGCAAAAAAAGAAATATATTATTGTGAAGTGAACAATGAGCTTATTACATTGTATGGAGAAATAATTTTTTTTAAGCAATCGATATTTTAAAAAGCTTGCATGGTCTGTTTTGGAAGGCGAGGACGACAGCCATATAGAGAACTTTACTCAAGCACTGCCTGAGATGGAATTGTCTGTAGCTCAGCCTGACCTGCTAATCAAAGACCCAACTGTTAGGGGTGAATGTATGGCCGTAAATAGGATGGAAATAGTGAAGTGGCATGCAATTGCCATGTATGTTATATCATGAAAATGTTACCATGATTTAAAATGAGGCTAGAAATGAAGGAACTGTATTGATGTAGGTGTACGACCGGAAAGCCTCAGGAAGTAGGTGTATGATTGAAGGATATTGGGATACAGATGTATGAATTGAGAACAGAACGATTATGGGTAGTCTATATTGCAATTAATAATGTTTTTTAAGGTCATGTCTTGTTACTTCCTACTATAGAATTAGGATGAATGTAAATATTTTGTAGCATTAACTTCTTTTATTTCTATACTAATATTGGAGTTCTTTGTAAGAAGCAAACAATTATGGCTTCTTTAAAACTGAATAATACTAAATAAATCCCTATATTTCAGCGGCGGCGGTAATAGGAAGGGCACTTTTCTGGGTGGCTTATAACTTCGACCCCCTGAACGAATCCTCATGAAACTTTGCACAAAGAAAATATATGGCCCCGTCAGATTGATCCTGTGGAGTGTGGTGAGGTTTTCGTCAAGGGGGGCATAGTTGTAGTGGGGGTCCCAAAATGTGTGGTTTTTCCCATAGACGCAATGGATAAAAAACTTTTCTCATGTCTGCAGTCAAACCGCTGGATGGATTTTCACCAACTTTGCAGCAGGAGAGGCGGCTTGGTCCCAAAAGCGTGCTTTTGTAAATTTGGTGTAAATCCATTTTAAAAAATGACCAAAAAGTAGGTTAAAAAAATGGTGATATCTGGGTTCGGTCCGCGTACTCACTTCATTGTTCAGTCTGCGGACAGGCCTGCAATTCACCCAGAGGGTGACGTGAGGTCCGCGGATGTTGAACGCGGCCGCTGATTGGTCAATACAAAATGTGAGGTGCGTCAGATTTTTGGAAACACCCGCCTTGTTGGTTTTCGCAGACAACGCCCATTGTCCGCGAACATTGCAGTAAAAACATATTAAAAAACACAACATTGGGGACGCGATGGAAGCCTAAACCAGCGTCTCCCTCTCCAGGCACGAACACACAGCGAGGTAACCTTGAAAATGGCAAACTAATAGCATTTTAAACATATGTTCCTGTCCGTGAAGTTATTGAGCATCCAGCAGAGAAGAATCGCAAAAAACTGCAGACCGTCTCTGGGAGAACGAACCCAAAGATGTTGCGCACCAGCTCCTAACACCTGGAGCGCCAAGATGGCAGACAGCGAGTGATCCCACTGGCGACAAGAAAGCAGATTGCCTGTACTAGTAGGGGACTCATCCAGTACATCGGGCACCCCGGTCCGCCCTCCCGAAGAGCACCCCTGCAATGAGGGAGCAGAGGTGCTATCGGCAAGGAGAGCGTGAGGGCCAGATATACAAAGTGTAGCGCTCGGGAAGAGCTGCACGCAGTTCCCCGCCCCCTCCACCTACCCAATCGAATCTTCACTAGGGCCATTGTGCCCATGCGGCAGACGCCCCAGCCCCCTGGGGCGCTTGTTGTACATTACAAGTGAGGCCTCATACATACGATTCTTGTGCAGGACCGCGGCTTGCGCCTGATACATTTTCCATACCGAATCACCCAGCAGCCGCTGCCCAAGCTGTGGATGGCATTGGACAGCCAACACCCAGTGCCCCAGAGGCACAGCATGGCACTCGCAGCGTGCGCATCACCCACACCACGTCTCAAGGTGAATTAGCCCCCGCGGCCCACAAGCAATTTGGAATCAGCTGACCACGTATCCCGGGGTACACTTGGAAGCGAATTCCGCTCAGTTCCACAGGCGCTCCCGAAGGGTATACATCTGCACTGACAGGTGGCCATCCCGACAGCATGGCAACTTTGCGACTGGCACAGATACGTGCTCTCAGCTATCTCAAGCACGGCCCAAAGCGGAGCTGAAAATCTCTAACCCGGCACCCAAGACTAATGAGGCAGCAACCCTAGTGATCGCTGTCCTCATCTTTTTCACTGACAAACTTGAGGAGACAGGACCAGGGGGGTCTACATTGTGTTTCTTTGCACAGCCTCAGGAGAAATTGCCAACCTCCTACTGGCGAGTCAACATTCCAACGCAGCCCTAGCCATTGGCCCCAAGCCTCCACATTGTCACTGCCAAGTGGAGCATATCTGTATGGACACAAACGCACCCTCAGGGACAGCCTTCACCTGATTCCTTTTTCACCACAATGCACACCAGATCGAGATCAGAAGACCCCCAAGAGCACAATAAAACAACAACCAAAAAAAAAGGAAATAAAAAAGGGAGGGGGATTGGCGGCCAGCACCCAGCACAAAACAATGGAAAGAGAAACACAGGCAACAACCTCCAAATCGTCACGACCTGGGCAGCTTCACATTGGGGAACAAAAACGTTCCCTACTACGCATTGAAAAGACAGCCTCCAGTAAACCTCGCCATTCGAATTCTCCTCTGCAAACTCGGCAGCCCACAAGAGCACACACGCCACCTAAGGCACTGCGCCCCGAAAAGAGGAGCTCAGACAAAATCAACAGAGGCGTAACAAAATTAAGAGGATAACGCCATACGTTCTGAAAGAAGAAAAGGCAGCAGTGGCACTGGGAAACACCCCATCACAGAGTGCTTGCAGCTACAACAGAGCTACCCAGATTTAATTCCATAAAACGCAGCCTTGAGAAAAAAAGGGAACAGTCACCTTCCTCTAAACTTACCTGCAGCAGCTTCTCTCTGGGACGCGACCTTCTACAACAAACAGTCCACCCACTCAGTTACAGTGAATCCTCGACACCCTCGGGAAAAGTCGGACCCGCGCACATTTGCTAAACTGAGATCATTCAGCCACGCCATTCCAACATGGATCTGGATGAGGTTCAAAGTTCTTCAGAGATCCCTGGGAATGACCTCGACAGCGCTACCAAATCTGACATACAGTTCTTGCTCTGCAAGATCCGGTCAATCAAAACCAGCCTCACGGAAACAGTCTCAGATCTGCAGACAAGAATGGCTAAAGTAGAGGATAGGATGAAAGCAGTAGAGAGCAACCAGCAGTCAGGGGGCATTACAGCAATGCAGTATGAGGCAAGGTTTCAAGATTTAGAGCAAAAGGAACGGGACATAGAGTTCAAGCTGGATGATCTTGAAAACTGGGAACGGAGGACGAATGTCCGCATTCTAGGCCTCACCGATAAGTAAGGGGAAACTCCATCTGGCCTAGGAAGTAAAGTCAAAGCCCTGATATTGTCCTTATTTGACAGCACGAACCCCCCCAAGCTAGAATTTGATAGGGTTCACAGAGCTGGAGGCCCTCCACGAGGCCCACGGTCAGTCCTCATAAAATGCCACTATTACACGCAGCGACAGGAAATCTTGCAAAAGGCAAGGGAAAAGGAACCAATTGAATTTGAAGGCTCCAGTGTGAAACTCTTCCACGATCTCTCTGAGGCGACTCTAAACAAAAGAAGAGGGTGTCATCTCCTTAGCGCCTGGCTACAAGAACGGGGAAGCCGCTACCAATGGGGCCACCCCTTTTCGTGTCCTTCGAGTATGGAAGTGAGAACTACAAATTTACCTCAATAGAGGAAGCCAAAAGAGCATTGGATCACCTTCAAGCAACAGCAACAGGCACAGAAGAGGACGCCAACAGGAGAACCACAGGCCCCTTACAAAACACTACGCCCAAATCCCCAAGAAGAGGCTGGGTGCCAGCAAAGTGGACATACAAGCACTTCAACACGCCCTGATTATCTCTTTGCTTCCTTTTCGTTGCCCATATATTAACTTAGATGTTTTGAAAGGAGCTACATAATGCTTCCAGTCTAAAATGTCCCCGCCTTTCTCGAGGGCGTAAAAACAATCCCAGCACTCCACCAGGTATAGCCCACCCTAAAGCTCCATGTCAAAGACGCTGGGACACGAGATAGAAAAAGAATGTTAACGTTTTGACTATATCACTGCAAGTTGTTCTCGCTGTTTAGTCTCTTTAATGTGTTCACAGTTTTGATCATATGCCTGGAGAGGGGGCCCACCAGAGTGGCCCTTCTTTTTCTAGGGCGTCTCTTTCTTCGGGAAATGCTGACTTCGTTTTTTTTCCAATGGGACGGGGGGAGGGAGGGAAAGGGAATCACTCATCCAGGAACACAGGAGCTTAACACTTACAACCTCACACCTTTGCTACAAAAAGTATTCATATCACTCGCACAACAGCTCTCTACACAAGTACCCATCAGTCACCTGCAAATGACAAGCAGCGCGATGGTTACAAACTTGCTGCACACACACCGACATGACAACACATGACAGTATAGTCTTCGGGTCCCTCAACGTAAAAGGTCTCAATTCGCCACAAAAACGATTGATGCTAGTTCGTCAATTCAAACTCCCAAAATTGGACGTACTGTTTGTACAGGAAACTAAATATGCACAGAGAGGAGAACGCAGAGTCATCAGCAGGGAAATTGGGGACCCGGTGTGGGCTTCTGGGATCCAGAAAAGAGGGAGTATTGGAATTTTAGGTAGGAGGTCTTTGGGCCTCCAAATAGAGCTGGTACAAAGGGACACCTAAGATAGATACATTGCACTGAAGGGAAAACCATAGGCACGCACGGTCATTCTTTGCTCTGCTTACGGCCCTAACCAAAACCAATAACACGTCTTTAAATCGCTATTTGATTTCTTGGGAGGATGGCGAGAGGGCACACTTGTGTGCTGGGGAGTTTTTAACGTGGTGGCAGAACCCGATTGGGACTGGAATTCGGTATGACAAAACACCCACCCACCCAATAGCCTGCAGGGAGACAGATTCCTAAGTCAGGAGAACACCACCTGATAGATTCCTGGTGCACAGTTCACTCAGGGGAGAAGGTTTTCACTTTTTACCGCCCCCCCACCACACATATTCTCGGATAGATTACCTATTAGTGGGAGCCGAATGCGAAAACGCCATGCTCGGCGCTTCTTTAGAAATCGTTGCCTGGTCAGACCATGAGCTGTGCACACTGGATGTAGATCTGGGACCCTCCCAAGCAGTAGAACGGAGATGGATCTGCAGCAATTTCCTCTGTAAGAACCCAGGGTTCAAAGAAACTCTCTTTGACTACATAAGAGACTATTTTGAGACGAATGACGTGGGTGGGATGTCAGTAAACATGGTTTGGGAGGCAGGGAAAGCCACGATAAGGGGTATTTTAATAGCCGAAGAGGCGCAAAAAAAGAAAATTAGGCTAAGAAGAGAGGAAGAACTTAAGCGTGAGATCCCACGACGGGAACGGGACCTCTGCAAGCACCTAGCACATACAGACACCATCATGGATCAGATAAAAGGGCTCAGGGAAGAGTTAAAGTACATTTGGAATGGTAAGGCACCCACACAACTGAAATAACTGAAACAAAAATTCTATGAAAAAAGTGACAAGGCCCACAGAATGCTCGCCAACCATCTGCGCAAACAGAGAGAGGATAGGGCGGTATACAAAATCAATGACGAACATACAATAGCACTCACCGACCCCCATGAAATTGCAAAACGCTTCTCGAGATTCTACACCACATTGTACTCAGCAGAGGGAGAAAGCTTGTCCCCTGATATTGAAGACTACCTAGCAAATCTGCCATGCCCTCCTATTACACGAGAATATTTGGATATGCTAAACAGCCCCATTACTACCATAGAGGTCCAGCAAGCCATTTCCAACTTGAAAGCAGGCTCAACACCAGGGCAAGATGGCTACACGCCAGCCTTTTACAAAACAAACAGTAACACCCTCGCCCCTTTTCTCACTAAACTTTTCATTTCAATTCTAGCAACAGGACAGGCCCCTCGGTCATTTACTGAATCAATAATAATAGTGATCCCCAAAGACGGAAAGGACTCCTCAGAATGTTCATCATACCGCCCTATCTCACTCATTAATGTGGATTCAAAGATCTACTCCAGTATTCTAGTTGCTCGCCTAGCCCAAGTCCTTCCCCAACAAGTCCACACCGACCAAGTCGGATACGTGAAAGGTAGGCAGGGAGCTGATAACATCCAAAACACCCTGGACCTTATGGCTGTCCCCAATGATGCTGAAGACTGTCCCATTTTGCTATCCCATTTTGCTATCACTTCACGCTGAGAAGGCATTTCACCGCATCAAATGGCCTTTCTTGCAAGCAGTGATGAATTGGTTGAGGTTGGGAGAAACGTGGATCCAGGGAGCCAACGCATTGTATTGCACTGCCTCTGCCAAAGTCTCAATCAACGGCATTGCCTCGAGTCCCTTCACTCAGACACGGGGTACGAGGCAAGGCTGCTCCCCTTATTTATATGCCCTAGTGGTTGAACCCTTCGCCCAGGCGATACGATCTAAACCTTTAATTCACGGGATGACACAGGGGAATAAGGAGTACAAGCTAGCTATGTTTGCAGATGACATCCTATTATACCTCACTCAACCGCTAGAATCTGTCACCGCCCTCTTCGATGATTTGAAAAATGATGGAGCGCTATTGGGATTTTGTGCGAACTTACAAAAGACAATAGCGGTTCCCTTGAAACCAGATACCGAAATTCCCCTGCCCCCCACTTAGTAGCAAGATGGGGCTTCCAAGTGCAATACCTGCACTATTAGATACTTGGATGTGGAAATCACAGTCCCCGTAGCAAACCTCGTCGATGCAAATTACATCCCTCTGTGGAGCAATATTAAAGCTGATCTCCACAAACTGCCTCTCTCTCAAACTGCCTCTCTCCTGGGAACTGCAATTCACCTCCATAAAAATGAACATTTTGCTCAGATTTCTATTTCTTTTCCAATCTGTCCCAGTGATTGTCCCTGATCCCTTCCTCACAGAGATCAAGCGAACACCTCTGGCATTCCTTTGGGCACACAAGAAACCCAGAGTCCCGTACACAACACTCATTTTGCCAAAAGAGATGGGAGGCATAGGATACCCGGACCTGTCGGAATATTATAAAGCCTCCCAACTTCGGATCCTTCCAGATCACTTATGGGAAAATCCGGAAAAGCAGTGGCTGTCCCTGGAGAACATTTCTTTACACCAGTCACGCTGGGAGAATGGTTGTGGGTCACTCTATCGCATTTGTGATATCATCTTTGATGTCCTGTGTGTTAGTCTTAGCAGTGCACTGTGGTGGCGCAAGTTATGGTTGCTTAGCTTACCATAACTGGCGAATTTCTGGGTTTTTTTTTCGGTGTTACGTGTAACCATAATGTGGATAGGTTGTTATTAGTGCAAAGTAACTAGAATGTCCCTTTCAAATAGTTGTGGCACGGAAGTTGATAGGTTGTTGTTAGGGCACTGAACCATAATGTCCCTTTAACAACGTTTTTGTCAGTGAATTTCATAGGTTTTTAGTAGGGCACTGTAACCAGAACGTTCCTTTAGCATAGTTTTTTCAGTAAAGATAAAGATGATAGGTTTTTAGTAGCAAAACTTAACCATAACGTCCCTTTAACAATGTTTTTTGTCAGTGAATATATATATATATATGTATATATATAGATATATATAGATATATATAGATATAGATATATAATGCTTAGGTATGTTTCTGTACTCAGCCTATTCAATTTCTCAGTGTTAGGTTGCCCTATGCTGTCCAAATGGCAGAGTGCACCTCTGTGTGCCCTTCCAATTCAACAACAGCTATCATTTTTTTTAACAAACAGAATGAGAACGGTTCTACGGGGTCACCTTCACTTTCCACTATCGCAAACATTCTGAATTCATTCAGAATAATTTCAAGTTACTTCTTTCCACCCCCACTTCTCTTCACACAGGGCACGGCGGTTGCAGGTTAATAAACAGTTAATTACCTGCTCAACGTTTCAGTTTCTAAAGAATGAAACGCTGTAGGACATTCAGAATAATTTCAAGTAACTTCTTTCCACCGTCACTTCTCTTCACACAGGGCACAGGGGTTCCAGTGTCAATGAACAGTTGATTACCGGCTCAACATATCAGTCTCTAAAGAGCGAAACTCTGTAGGACGTATGCCTTCTCATGAGCTAAAACGGAAAGTAAGAGCTGTCATTATGCTACTAGGCAATCTTATGCCATCAGGGGGACTCTGCAATGGAACAAGGTGACAATTACGCATCTCCAAAGACACATCATAGAGGCCTGTGTAATCATTGGAACTTACATACTGTTTTTAACTCTCATTCCATCTGATAAAAAATATGCATTTCAAATTCAAAAGAAGACAGTTACCTATACCTTTAGCCTTTTCGATGACCATTAACAAGTGACAGGACCCTACGTGCCCTTCCTGCAATCGATTGGTGGTGAGCATTAATAAGTCAAAAGGGACCTATGCCCTCTTCCTGGAAGTGATTGGTGGTAATTCTGATATTTAAGAAGGGGGACAGAATTACTGACCGATATTGACCTTTAAGATATGCTAGAACGCAGTATGGTATGCCAGGAATGGCTAGTATATATATATATATATATATATATATATATATATATATATATATAAGGTACAACGCTGTTACATCACCAGGCTTTTTTTCAACATGTTTTTTGCCAAAACGTTTCGACCGAAAAACTCATTGCAAAATATGGAGGGGTGGATAAGGGGATATAAGTGGTAGTGGGGTGTGGGGAATAGGGACTAGATAATAGAGAAGTGGGGCCTGGGGGGAAGCTCCCCAAATATTATTTTTTTAAATTGCACTGAGTTTTTTCAGCCAAAAATATTTAGCAAAAAATTCCACCAAAAATACCTGGCGATCTAAGTACATAGAACCATATAATAATCCAATGTTTGCTTTTTTGAGCACACTGCCTCTTAGCCACAGCGGGTGCTTCCAGATCATGGTAAAAGCACTGCAATGGGAATTATCAACAAACGACCAAAGTAGACCTTTACAGCTATAAAAGGACAATTTTGTGTTTTCTAAAGAAATTGCATTGTATGCACTAATGCACTTTGAAAAGAATGTCGTCCGGAAGATTTGTGACCTTGTTGTGGCATTTTTTAACTGGAACGGTCTATTTTGGTCGTGTTTTGATATATAAAGAATTAACCTCAAAATGAAGGTTACGATCTATAACCATTTTCAAACAATGTTCCAATTCCAATTTGAAAGTTTAACCTGTTATTATACAGCAAACACATCAAAAAGGAAAACCAACATTAACACTAAACATGATATAAAACACACAGATGCCTGTGCAGCTACCGTGCCATAATGTAATACGGGCACCCCGCCCCCCAATGCTGCTAGTCTCCTGTCGCCTACACAACGCTGTGGAGCTGCGCTTCTATAACATACCTAGCCAGCCCTGTGCACTCGCACTCCTATAAAGCAAACGATTTTGCGCAGAATTGCTGAAATATTAACTACTTGAATGTATCTCTTCCTTGTTAAAATGAAATATATTGTTCACTTTGTAATTGGAAATGTATAACGCGGGGATCGAACCTGTGTTGCTTCGTTCGTTTAGTTTTTAAGGCGAGCGCCTTGCACCTGAGCTATCCTCCCGAGAATTTTAGACTGAGATGAATATACAATGATTGAAGTGCCATGGCTTATCTTTCACAAATCTCTATTTCTTGTCCATGGATTTGATTTATGTAGATGTTATCTTTAAATTAAGCATCAGCCAGGCATCGAAGTACATCAGAACTCGCTCCGACATCTAGGACAGTTAAAACAGACGGTACGAGCAGCCCAGGAACAATCCACGAAGAGGTATCGAATGAATAATGCATCCCAGAGCAGTAAACGAGCTTGGAATGTGTCAAGGGTCAAGAAAAAGTGACCATGTCCAGTTTTTCAACTGATTTCGAAGTAACGGGTAGTAAGAAAGTGCTCCCAATGTGGAGGCAAGATAGTGCCAGGGTATGACTGCAGCAGCAGAGAACCCATGGCTGCAGGTTTTCACCTTTGGAAATCTCGTCCCTCCAAGCATGAACTATTCGTTACTTTGGAGACCCCAGGCCCACCAGGGGTCGTAAGTTTGTTCTTCTAGATGATGATTAGGGTCTATGGCTAACCCTATGGATCAAAGATGCAACATAAAAGGCAATTAGAGCAGAAAAGGGCAGCTGCTTAGCAAGCACAGGAAAGATTGAAATATTTAAAGCATCCAGCAGCCTGGCAGTAGCAATGAGCACTGCTCACAGACAGGGCTCTGTGACTTGAGCTAATTCAGGAAATTATCAAAGCTGATGAGGTGCCCAGATGTCAGATGAATTAATGAATGACTGAAATAGAGCACAGATAACGGTTTGCTTAAATGTCGTGCTTAAGTTCAGACAGGTGGGAATCAGGGTAGGACATGGACTGGAACCAAGCTCTGTCAACATTTGTTTTGCATGAGTACTGCTCTGTCACGAGCCACAGGGGCTAGCCCAAGAACCTACCAGTTCCTTCCCCAAGCTGTTTGCCAGAAGGCACGCGTGCGAGACTCAATGCAGTGACATTCTGCTTGGAAACTTTCCAAATTGGTATATATTTCTTGCAATTTACAGACTTTTTTTTTACGGTGAGTATTGTGACCAATAAAAAGAGCAGAATTCAACTTTGATTACTCACACAAAAGGGATTCTTGCTAAATCAATAAGAATGACATGTTTCCAAATAAAAAATGATGGGCCTTTTTATGTTTCCCAAAATGCTCTTTGCTTTTATGCAAATCTCCAGGCTTTCTCCTATATAGAGATACTGGCCCTCATTACGACCTAGGCGGTAGCCATGCCGCTATTGGCGGCATGGCTGCTGCCGAAATCGTGTCCGGGTCCACAGAATGAGGAATTACCGGGCCATTCCGAGTTCGGTAGGCCCGGTAATTCCTCTCTCCAAGGACCCAGACCCGGTCCTCCCCCGTTCCCATTTCAGCCCCCATAGGGCTGAATGGGAATGGGAGAGGGAGCAAACAACGGGCCATTAAGAGTTGGCCCGTTGTTTGCTCCCTCTTCCCCTCGCGGGACCCGGTAAGCACGCCTGGTAATGAGGCCCACTGTGTTGGTGTGACCCAGCCTCACCACGCCCCCATACCCCTTGGTCCCCCCCGCCCAAGGTGGAGAGGGTTGCCACAGTACATTTTTTCAATTTCCAGCACTGGAAGGAATCGACCTAATAGTCAAGAGATATTACTGAGGTATTGACAGGAGGAGCAATCCTACCAATGACCAGTTCCTGGGTTCATAAACTAACAGGAAACTTGACGATGGATTGGAAATAATCAGGAACTAAGTCTTGGGTGTGTTTGTCTTCAATAAATGGTCGACTATGCACCCATCAATCCCCCAAAGGATGCAAATCAGTACTCGATCTTGTACTCTCAGAGCCTGGAGGTAGATCTGGGAATCAGCCGCATACTGCTGCATGGGGTCCCAAAAACTCTCTTGTAAGACCACTCAGTGACTCAATGTAGGTATTGTCATGTAATAATTGAGACAGGTTTGAGCTTTGGGGAACCCAGAGGGGCGAGTGGGGACATGAACAGACTCAGCTTTGCCCATTCTGACTAATTTAGAATAGTGACCCAGGAAGAAGGAAAACATAGCCAGATCCCAGCTCCTAATTCCAATACTGATCAACATGATGTACAGCAGTGCCCCAGGGATCGTATCAAAAGCCACTGAGAAAGCCAATAAAACCAGAAGACAGGTACCCCCCACATTCAGTACTGTTGGCTGTCAGAGTCAATCCTATAAACAAATGCCAAATCAGTGTCTTCAAGTGATGGACACTCCCGTCCCCTGCACACCGTAATTGTTGATCAATAATCAGTCAAGAGTTATCTAATTTAATAACTAAACACTGTAAGGGGCTAACCTTTAAGTGGACCTACTTAGGGGTATCACCTATTATACCTTTGAAAATAGGGGCAATCGCGAAAGGTTTGTTATACTTTATCTTACAACACATGCATAGTACGCATGGAATAACCGGGAAGGAAGAATCTCCCACAAATCTCTAAGGATTCCGCCATTTCATTGATGAAGGGTGAGTTTAAAAATCCCACAACTGTAACTGATGGATTGTTTTAACAATAGATGGATCTTCTGCTGATCCTTTATATATACCTTGGTATATATTTTTGTAGATTTCTGTTGATTGATACACAACTTTATTCCTGTTTTAAGAATCGTATCCATAGAAAACAGAGATCTAGCTAAGATTTGTTGGGTACGAACTCCCAGGTAGGATCGGGGCTACTAGGAGTTTGCAGACTCAGAACTCATGGAATGCCCAACACCTTCCTTTCCCAAAAAGGAACGAAGGCCCAAACAGACAGCAAGCTCTAACTGTGGTTTATTACAGCCAAAACCAACAGGGGTCAGTACAAGGATAGACACTAATCCAGGACCAATTCAACATCTACTGGCTCGCAGGCCTGTTTTGTACCCAAATGACATCAGAGTGACACTACAACCTGGGCCCTTCTCCAGAAAACCTATCTCATTGAGGATTGGGTGCTGAGTGGTAGTCCACCTATAGGGGTTCTTATAGATGTTTGTTCACTGGCTCGTACATGTCAGGTGGCTGGTCTGGTCCATCCCAATTACCTAATACTCTACAATGTTGCAGTGTAAGGGTCTTACTATTGGTTCTTGCCCGTTACTACCCACCCCTGTGGTCCTGAACTGTGACTGGCTAGAGCTGACGTGGCGTGGGATTCAAAAGGTTCTCAGCTCTTAGTGTACCATCTCAAGGTAATAAGTATAACTATGTGTCTGCATTGTAACATGTGTGGACCACCAAAGACAATGAGAGTGCTCGTTCTCATCATGCAATACTCATCTCCCGATGTAACTTCTTTGTTGCAAGCCTTTGTCTGGCTGCGTGGGAGCGTTCTTAGTTCCGGCTGCTAGTTTCGATTCATCCCCAGCCCGACTGGTCACGTTTCCAGAGACCGTGTTTTCGAGCTCTCCAGCTCTGACATAGCCTGAATTTATTGAGAATTCGTTACTTTGGAGACCCCAGGCCCACCAAGGGTCGTAAGCTTGCTCTTCTAGATTATGTATAGGGTCCGTATGGCTAGCCCTATGGATCAAAGATGCTACATAAAATGCAATTAGAGCAGAAAAGGGCAGCTGCTTAGCACAGCACAGGAAAGATTTAATTATTTGCATTCACTGTGGCTGGAGTTATTGTATTTCAGGGAATGGAATGTCACTTGTATCTTGGTGGCCTTGGCAGTCGTCCCTGTCACACGTCTGCTCCTCTGCGCAGCCTCAATTCATCTCAGCTCGGCTCTTGCTGAGGGTCTTAGCTTGTTGTGATTTTTTCATAAGCAATGGCATGGCTTCTACTTGTTTGTGCTATTCTATAGCTCGCCATATGTTAGTAATACAGTGGTGCTGTCAGGTCCCATAGGTGCACCTGCAGTCCCAGTGGGTTATTTGCATGTAAGCATCTGCAAGCGTGTTCAGGATCTCTTGCTTCTTCCGGTTTCTGCATTGCTGCGAGCTAATGACAAAATAACAATATGTATATGAATCCGTCCTCTAGTTTATAGAACTGTACGCATGTGTTGTTCATGTATATGGGTGCGTGAGTGTGTCCCGAGGTGCGGAGGGCACGTGTGCTTTGTGTCTAATGTGGCTATGTCATGGTGTCTCTAACGACTTCAATAGCACAGCTTCTTGGCGCTTTATTCGAGACTGTAAATTGCTGTCTCCTTAGTTGCATCCTGAGGCTCCTCGTCCACTCTAGGTAGAGTTTGTACTGCTCCTGGGTTTTATAGCTGGTAGAGTGGGTACCTTTCTGCATACTTGTCTGCCACAGGAGCACTAGGAATCGGTCCGAAATTATGTGGGCGATTGTGGTATTTGCTGTTCTTCTTCCGTACCATGTGTCTTGTGGGAGGGGGAGCAGGGGTAGGATTTGATCATCCCTCTTCATTTTCACATTATTCTCTCATCTGAGGTAAGAACTAGTTATCATAATGGAAACTACATGAATTGAATTAGCAGACCTAATAAAATGAAATGAGTGAGCGTTTGTTATAGAAAATTATTACACAGATTGATGTGAAAACTGAATATTGGATCGTGGGAGCGCCATCTAATGAAATTGAGGCAGATTGTTCTATACATTTACATTCAACGAGTCAGCCAGGGAAATGGGAGCAGAAACCCATAGAGGATTCATTATAATAAAATGTGCAATAGAAACATTAATATTTAAGTAGGAAATATTTAATTAGGATAATTTTTCACAATTATGGTGTGCGTATCACAAAAAGAGATTTGGTCCAATAGGAAGGAAAAAAGCTAAACAGGAGTAGGGGAGACTCAGGATCAAGAGGCTCAAGCCAAAAACGTGCTGCTCAGCTCATTTCTAGGGACTTTGCCCTTTTTTAGTTTTGGCTATGAGGTGCCCAACCTATATGCCGAAACGATTACATTTGATGTTTCATTGGGGAAATAGAGAGCAATCACTTTACACATCTGAGCAGTCAGCAGTGACAATAGAGTGTACAAGGATCTGGGCATTGTGAAGTTGGTGTCGCCCCACTCGAGACCGGCTCCAGCCCCTAGATAAATTTGCCAGCCAACAACATGACCTGGCTGATGATAAAGGAAGCAAATCCAGTATCACATTGGCCTTTAAAGTTATTTTCTGTTGCCTTTTCCACATGTTAGAGAAGGGGTGGAGGGATGAAGTTTTTTGCATTGTGTCAGGTTCTCCCCATATGAATAACTGGGCCACTGGCCATTCCAGATATTGGGTTAATGTGTGGCATGAAGCAGTTAAGGAATGTGGAGTGGGTTGAAATGTTCCTTGTGCTCCTTTTTTGCCCCTTTGGGAATGACAGTGTACAAACATTTTTGCATGGCATCCAACAATGCTCCACAGTAACACATTTTGCCTTGCAAGCCCAGATCCCTATGCCACAACATGTTCTTGAAAAGTTGTGTCCCTTTTCTTTGCAGTAGCTCAGGGCAGTAAACAATCCCAACCTCTTCTCACCATTCAAGCCCCAAGAGAAGGTCTCCAGATAAGCCAACACAATACTAGTGTACCCTGATATCTCTTTGCGCGTGCCAAAGTATCCCCACTGAGGAACGTTTGTGTCGATTATGCCATGCGGAAATTGAGACAAGTCGTCATATTTTGACAAAATGTAGAGTGTTGTGGCCTCTTTACATTCGAGGATATAAGGAGTTCCGTACAAATGTTGAAGCCTGTACTAGCAACCAATTTTGGTCGACTATAATGGGTGCGGCATCCATAGTCATCACAGCAGCGGCCTTCAAAGTATGGAAGGAATTTGTGAAGAAACTTGAAAATTGATTTACATATGTGTCAAATTGATTACACTCATTAGTAGTAACAAGATCTGCCCCTGTCCATGGGTGAAGTAAAAGCTTTGAGGCGTTTGAGCAAATGTGAAATTGTATGTCCTCTTTTTAGTGTATTTGGTGAATATTGTATCTAATATGTTTTAATGATATTGTTTTCTTTTTCTCTAAATATTATAATAACCTATTTGCACAATAAAAAAATTAAAAAGAAAAAATATCTCCTTGCTGCCTCTTTAGTAGAAGAAGGTAATTGTGAAGTAATGGACGAGGGACAAAAGCCGAAAACTCCCAGAGGAGCCCAATCACAACCAAAGAGGTGTTTGTTCTCCCATATACGACTTCTATTAGGATTCAAGAGCTGCCAGGTGCCCATGGCCAGTATTCGCAGACAGAGAGCCATTCCCATTTCAGATTGTCCTTTGTCCACCTACTAAAGAACTTGAGAGTTCCTGGGCATAGGTGGGCCAAATGAGCGAGAGAGCTTCCTTTACCCTCTTTCCCAGTGCAATTCTTTTATTCTAACCAGATTTGGAGTGAAACCAAAAGGAAGATGTTGGGAATTAAGCTGGTTGCCTGGGCTGTAAACCTGACAAAGCTCCAGAGAAGCAACAGAAAAGGACTTGGCCAGGCTAGGTCTGAAAAAGCTTCTTACCACTATGGGTAGCTAGGTTGTATGGTTTCCTAGTTTATGAAGGTAGCAGAACAAAGGCACTCATCTTTATGCTTCACCCTGTTAGCTGTCTATTCTGGGAACACCCTTGACATATACTGGAAACCCCTCCCGCTTTATTGGTCGGAGATCACTTAACTAGTCAGTGGGCCTCATTAGGAGTGTGGCGGTCCAGTAAGCCCACCGGCACTGTTGTTACCAGACTGGCACACTCTCGCGGGTGGGACGGCAGCCACCTGCAGACTTTCACAGAACACCAGCACTGTTATTACCGGTGCCTCGTTCATCCCCATTCCCATTGAGTCGTATAGGACTCCATGGGAATGGGGATTAACGTTTTTCCGGCACCTGACTTCCAGGAACACAATAATTCCCTGGTGTTTCTGGCAAGCCAGGCGCCGGTAAATATTGTAAGTCCGGCGGAAACCCTCAGGCAGCACCGGCTGGGTTACCGTCAGATTTGTAATGAGGCCCACTGTCCTTCAAAGTTTAGCAGAATAATCAGTGGCTAATCAGAGTGACATTACATTCCTAGAAGATGACATTTAGCTTTTGTGGGACTGGAGGCAAAAATGGAAAAATTCAAAACGGGTAGACCCACACCTTAGATCTCATGGTAGATAGGTATATATACTTCCAGTAAACATGTCTTTGTTTATTAAATTATTCTATCTGTGTTCTTCACCGAGTGCCATTACTGTCCTTCTGTTGTATTCCCTCATTAGTGCAACTCCTAGCCTGTTTGCACTCATCGGTCCTTCTTTCTCATCCATAAACATGTTTTATCTAAATAAACCCTACAAGTGATCTTAGTATTCTATGCTTTATTCTTGAACGCCATACTAATCCTTTATATTTCCAGGCCTTAAAATACTAGTGTGTCTCCTTGTGTATTTGCATAATTCATTCCAAAAAGTAGTGCATGTGATCGCCTGGTTGCTTAATGAGTTCTGGTTCTGGACTACTTTTCCATGAAAGTGGCACTCAGCCCCAGCTCGCTTAAAGCTCTGTTTAAAATTACATTTTCAGAATATACCCTCAAAATCGATCTAATCTTTTCTCTACTAACAATATCAATCCCAAATCACTTTGCTACTATACGCAGCATATTATTTCATACAACAAACTAAAAAAAATGCAGATTCAAAAAATCATTCTTTGCTTGCCCACCTATATCATCTGTAGCCCTACTAATGTTTACCTCTCATAGTTCTACTTCCATTTGCTTTCAACCTTTTTTCCACACGTGCATTTTTCTATGTGCCTCATATCACACATCTAAAAAAGGGATAGATTTTTTTTTTTCTTCAACACCTATAACTGTTTTTGCATGCCCTTTGTGGCATTCCCATCATAGATATTTGTTTTTCTCCTCACCCCATAATTTTAAAAATCTGCCCATATTTTACTATACAGCAAACTGCATTTTTCTGCGCATTGTATTTCAGCATAACATGGCTCTTTAATACAAAACGCTTTACCTACATATTTCTATCATCAGCGCCAAACCAAAATTAAAACCAACATTTTCCTTTTATGTCCTACTTGCAACACAGCTCAATCCGGCTGCTTAAAATTTCAAACTCTTCATATAATTTCTCCAAGCTTCCTACGTTTTGCTGGCATCTGTAAAATAATGTCTCCTAAAGAAACTAGCCTCAATTAAAACTTAAATGATGCATTTAGGCTAAACTGCATCTATAATACATAACTCCTTCTTCCTATGAGTTCTTTAAAAAATCTACAACCTTTATAATTACATGCTACTTCATCACTTATGTGCAGCTAAGTGACTATTGCTCTCACAATTAAGCTACTTAGCTTAAGTTTTGTACGTCTCTTGTATTTCGCAAGGCAATGCAAGCTATTTCTATCTTCTGCATGAACACTCATTTTCCCTCTTTTATTCTGTTGAAAGTCGTAATTCTGGGCCATTATCTGTATTTGCCCGTCTCTCTAGCAGGCTTCTATCAACCTTGCAAATCTCTGTATGGCAACGCATTATTTTCTTAAAGACTTTCATTTGTAGCTTAAGCTAAATACTGAAAACAGTAACTGTCTGATGCGCAGCGCTGCCTATCTGAAGTCTTAGTATGACGCCAGGAAATGTCACGCTGACCCTAGTAAAAACAATATATGTACATCTTTTAAAATATTTAATTTCTTTGTTGAAGTAACCCATTACTTTACCTAAAATTCTGATTTATGTGTCAGTACTGCAAAGTGCAGAGAAGGAAGGTTGCATCTTTTTTTAATGAGGTCAGCTTACTCCTCCGTCCACCTGCAGTCTGCAGTTCTATCGCATATCATCAGGAAAGACTTTGGGCTCAGGTCTCTTTTCGGTCGCCAAAATGTGCCAGAGGCCCCAGGCCAGTCATACTTCAAAAAAGCCTCATCAGACACTCGATTTGTACACACAGCAAGGTTTTATTCTCAATCACCTAGACACCATCACACCAGGTACAGTTGGTCAGTCAACAATGCAGGAACTCAGCCCTGCTCATTTTAAACACACTCTTTATAGCAAATATAGCATTGCACAATATTTGTATGCAAATCTAGACCTTACATTTTAACACATTTTAATTGGCCATCATACTTCAAAGGACAATCTACAATTGATGTCCCATTGGACAAAAACACTTCCTGTTTAGGATGACTTGCTATTTCCTGGATGACAAGCAAATTTAAAAACTAGAAAATAGCAGTTCTGAAACACCTGACTCATTATGCAAATTCGCAAATCTACATAGTTTCCCAAATTTCCATTGACCATGCAATATATATGTACTTTTGTTCAATACTGAACAAAAACGAGTTTCTGATAATTACGCATTTGTTCCAGATTTCTTTAGCACACAATGTTCAGGACATAGATAAGCTGCCTGGTTTCTAGTAGCTAATTTACCCAATTTTATCTTTCCTGACTATAGGCCAGTCCTGTTCCATGAACCACACCACTGAAAAGCACATATTCTGCTATTATATACTGAATTGTCTGCATCTGTTTTTCAGCTATTCTTAGTCAACCTTAAATTTCTGCACACAGAACTTTCCCCGTGTTCTCAGTTTGTCTAAACATGTTGTGGGATTCAGAGATTTGCAGCCATTTGAACTAAGTATCCATTTTAAAAGCATGGATTATGTTGCTAATGTGCTATATCTGTTTTCAGGAAGCTATGTGATGTATTTATTTAAGCACTACATTTAGCAGATATATTATTCATAATATATCTCTCTAGTATCTATTGAATATGTAAAATATCCTTCATATTTAAATATAGGTTGGCCTATTGTCTGTGGTGTGTATGTTTGTATGAAATGTAAGCATACTTTGTATATCCTATGCTGGCCCAAACAGACAATAATCCGGATTTTTACAATGTTGCACAGGAGAGTGAAGTCTGAAATCTGCCAAAATTCCACCAAACAGATTTATCATTATCGCCACTTTTTCCGGCGGGATTACCACTGGATTACAATCGGTAGTAGGTAGTGTTAGTTCCCATTTTTTGGAGTCCGTAGGACTCCATGGCGATTCCTGAAGAATTACCGCCAGCGGTAGTTACATCATGTTGGCTGTTTTTGGCAATACGTCAGAGGAATTACCTCCAGCACTATGCTGGAGGTTTTTCTACCACCTTACCTCCAAATCTGTAGTACGGCAATGCAGTAATGTTGTGGTAGTGCAGTGGTACCTCCATTACCACTGCATTACCACCGTTTTTGGCTGCACCTTCAAACTCAAAATGAGGCCCAAAAACGTTCAGAAAACATACTGAGGTTAACTCTACATGCACGTAGTGGACATAGACAAAGTACCATTAAGAATATTCCAAAGGGTGAATTAATTATGGCAAAAAGAAACAGTAACAATAGTGTAGATTTAGAAGTTGAAATCAATACTGTAGCGAGCTGGCAGAGAAACAGACACGGCATCCTGCAAAAATCCTGATGTGCAGATTGTCACACGTGTCGAGGAACAGGGCGCACGATATGGAGCATTCGCTGACAGCGAACGTTGGCTGATATGAGGCGTGCCTGGACACACTACGACAGCCCGTACAGAGTTTAGCTCCCTTGCGGGAGCGAGGGAGGTGAGAGAAGCATCGGTGAGGCGCGGGCCTGCGGGAAGTGTAGAGGGACAGCAGGGGACGGTGCCAGCGGCCCGGAGTGCTACGCAAACAGCACGGAGCAGCATTTTAAACAGGCGAGGAGAGACGTGACGCCTGGGAGCAGCGGTGATACGTGCTTGGGAAGCAACGCAAAGCTGGAGGAGGCCTGAGAGGAAGGCCCCTTTGCGCCTTGGATCCACTACGCAGCACTGAGGCATAGCATACACAGAGATTAGGCAGCGGCCCATGGCGGATGCGTGCTAACCGGGTTGAGGTAGAAAGATCCTGGAGACTGGTGAGTGAGAACAGCGAATCTGGATTTGATAGCAAATGTCTAGCAGTGGTTTGTCTACTACCTTTTTCACCATCTGGGTGTCAAACCTGAGAGAAGAGATAAGTAAAATATATCTCTAATAAGTCTGTTATATAGAGGAACAATATCGTTAACTATTTTTTGAAAGGAAAACATCCACTGGGCAGACCTATAGAGATGTTCCTCCTCTTCTGGAGTTACCAGCTCAAAGTGAACGAGAGTGTCTAAAGGGTTTTGTATAGTCATAATAGTTGTTTTGCAGGATTGAGAATCCAATAACCTTCCTTTAATGATATTATTCTCGTTGATAAAAAAAATGTCGATCTTGTTTACCAAGGTTTGAGACAAAATTATGGTAGGTTTTAAATCTTGTGGACTGCCCATTCATTTTCAAATCAGAAAAAGTTCTTAAGACATATTAGTTATATTTTCAATCAGCTGAGTAATTACTCTTTTTTTTAGAATTATATATAGTTGATTTGTAAAGACAGGCATGCTTTCTATATACAGTTCCCATTGTGAGCTCAGGTGTGTGTATCCACTTCCTTTCCATGTCTTTGGTAAAATGTCATACTTCTTTAATCTCTGGTATATACCATTTATGTCGATTGGTTCATTTTCAGTAATAGATGACGTGAGCTAATTCATGAACCACTTGGGACAGATGAGTACTCAAAGATTGTAACAATGAATTATGATCATTATAGTTATTGGTATTGATATTAAGCAGTGAAAGGATTCCATCCACCGCTATTGTAGTTTTCTTATTCATGGACCTTATCTTTATTATTAATGGAGAAGCTCTTGTATCCTGTTGTGCCAAAGGAATGAAGTTTAAAACAGGTTCACCCAGTCGGTCAGTCCAAGGCAGAGCAAGATGCTGAATGATAATGTTTGTGGTACCCAGAGAGAAACGATCATGTGAGTGATCAGCATTGTGTGTGGGACATTTCACATGGAGAGATAGATTTAGATCATCTGAGGCAGTTAAAAAAGAGGAGGTTTCTAGGTTCTTCGGATATTTAAACCCATAGTTATAATCATTAAGAATTAAAAGGTTATGATTTGTAAAAGTAGATCAGCAGCTTCATCTGCTAGCCCATCCACAAATTAGCCTTTTGTATTAAATGGGCTATAGATTAGTAAGACAGGATAATTTTACTGCCAGGAAAAGAGTGAGCCTAATCAAAACTACCTCCATTTCAGACTTGGCAGAACTGTGAGAGATGGAGCATATTTACTGAATTTCCATTGTATAAACCAAGGACACAGACCAAACCAGGCACTATTTACCATAGGCAGTGTCGTGAATTGAATCTGTCTTTCCACCAGCAACTAATGAAGGGAATGTAGGGCGGGACTAATGTGCTCATAGCATTGCATTCTGTAGCCTCTGTAGAAGGTTTATCAGATGCTTTGGAATACACTGTTGGAGTTATAATAATAATAATAATTATCTAATCTTAATAATAATAATTATCTAATTATCTAAAAGGAACAAGAACACATCATCTTCATAGTCTTCATGCTGAAAAAAATGTTTATTTATACAATGGCACCAATCTGTGGTTCCATATTCCATAGTAAGGTACTGTCTAAGATTACTCCTAGGTTCTAAACTATAAACGTGAGAGCTGAGGACATGTATCTAGTTGATCAGAAATTGCAAGACCATCCATCTACAGGTTTGCATTCCACCATGATCTCTACCTGTGTCAGGCTCATTTATTGCATGTTTTCATTCAGTAAATTCTAAATGAAAGAACAACTGTGAATCTTTGGCATAGTTGTACAATTAAATCGCAAAGTTCCTAATATGTCTAAGTAAAGGGATACCATGTACATTAAAACGTAGGGGCAACAATTCCGAGCTGTATGGGACTCTGCATGCAAGAGGCCAGTTTGTTTGATTAAAAGGAAGGAGAAAAAACACCTGTTGCCGATCTGTAATGAAGCAGTGTAACCACTCCAGGGCTTTACCCCTACAGCCTATCTCCTCCAATCTGATTATCAATAATTTACGTGACAATGTGTCAAATTCTGCAGGAAAATTGTAGAGACTTATGTTTTCGCCTCGCTGCAGTCACGCGCACTCGTGGGCATTGTTTAGAATGCGAGCCGCGTGACCACAGGAGGCAGTTGCTGAGAGATTTGAATAGTGAGGCCGTAAAGTACTGAGGGCTCCGGGGAGCTCCCTTTAATAAAGAACTCACTTTATTTCCTGTGCCGCCTATATTCTTTCAATTGGTGACGAGGATTAGGAGAGGCACTAGGAGCTCGCCGCGGAGCCGAGATTCCTCTGGAGGTTTTCTGAGGCCGAGGGATGTCCACGGCGCTGCGGTCGCGACCGGCAGCAACGCAGGCCACATTGTGAGCGGTGAGGTGAGGGACCGCAAGGGGACTCTCTCCGCAGCGCTCTGGAAGCACGGCGCTGCCAGAGGAGATTTGTCTCACCTTATACGAGCGGCTGTCTCCGCGGCTCCCAGGGAGTGTGGCGCTGCAGGAGAACGCTCTCCCCACCTCCGCTCGCATTTGAAGAAGCCTGCGCAGCGGGTTCTGTTCCTGGTTGGTGCCGCCCACCCGGCTCCCCATTGGACAATAAGGTGAGGAGCAGGATGTTTGGGGGCAGGGCACAACCAGAAGGGAAAGGAGTGGTTAACAGAGGCCAACAGGCCCAGAAAGAATATAAAGAAATCTTGAGGAGGAGCAGGGCAAGAGTGGAGTTGTGGATAAGGGGCAAGTAAAGGAAGGTTGGATTTGCAAGACTTGCAAGGGAGAAGACTGTGAGGAGGAGAACGTTTTAAAAAAGAAAAAAGAAAAAATAAAAAAGAGAGAGAGACAGAGAAATAGAAGGCGTTTGTACAGTTGTGGAGAACGCTATACAGAACATAAGGAAGGCAATTGTGAATTGGTGCAATTTGGTGCGAGTGCACATCACAAACTATATAAAGATGGCTGCAGCAAGTATGGCACCACCACCACCGTTTCTACCAGAACCTGGTGCTCCACCAATAAGGTGGGATAGGTGGAAAAAGTTATTTGACACCTATCTGATTGCCGTAGGTGGTGATAAGTTTGCGTCAGCGAGAAAAGAAGCAATATTACTCCACAATTTGGGAACTGAAGGCAGAAGTGTTTACGATGGTTTGCCTGATCTGCCACAGCAAGGCCAAGGAGACGTGGATCAGTATTCCATGGCAGAGAGGAAGTTAGAAGTCCATTTCGAAGCAAAGAAGAACATAATGTTTGAAAGGCACAAGTTCTTCCAGAGGGTACAAGATTCGCAAGAACCAGTGGAAAATTTTATTGCAGCGTTAAGGTCCCTTAGTCATACGTGTGAGTTTGGGCTACTCACGGACTCTCTTATAAGAGACCAATTAGTTAGATGCACGAATAATGTAAAAATACAAGAGAGGCTACTGTCAAAAGATGCATCACCGGAGTTAGCCATAGACACGGCAAGAAGCATGGAACAGACCCATAAATATATGAATACCATGAAAGGAGACAAGTCGGAAGAAGAAGTAGCCGCAGTGAGGGGATTCCGCAAAGGCATTCGAAACAAGGAAATAAGATGTTACAAGTGTGGCAGTAACCGCCACATTTCAACAAGCATGTTCTGTCCAGCCAGGAATGTATCGTGTTTGAAATGCAAGAAAAAGGGTCATTTCGCAAGAGTCTGCCGGGAATCGGGGATGGTGCAAAACATTGAAGCAGGAGGAAGAGTACCTGAACAAGAAGAGGATCATGCTATGGGAATGAGCAACCAAGCAAAGCATGTGCTAGAAGATCGGAAGTTTATAACAAAGGAGGTGCACCAACAGATGTATTCATGATCAACGGGAGAATAGTGACAATGAAAGTGGACAGTTGTTCACCGTGGACTTTGATGTCAAAGGCAACATTCTTGGGTTGCATGCGGGGCGATGTAAAGCAGTTGAAGGAACACAATATTGAACCCTATGCATATGGGAATGTAAGAATTGAAATTGTAGGGATGTTCCAGGCTTCCATTAAGTATAAAGGGAGAAGCTGTGAATCTGAGATATATGTTACTCAAGAAGGTTCGTCACTCCTGGGATGGGGTGAACAGTGGAAGTTGGGTATCAGGATCCAAGCGAATGCGGAAAGGCCTATTGATGTGGCCGAGCTGAAAAATAAGTGGGAGAAGGAATACCCCAAAGTGTTTCAAGAGGAATTGGGAATGTTAAAGGGATTTGAACATCAAATTCAGCTGAAGGCAGGAGCCAGTCCTAAAGTGCACAAGGTGAGGCCAGTGCCTCATGAACTAAGTGAAAAGCTGAAGGTAGAAGTGGAGTCGCTACTCCAAAGAGGAATAATTGAGAAGAGTGAAAGCTCTGAATGGCTGTCGCCGGTGGTGGTGGCAGCGAAGACTAATGGAGACATTAGACTATGTGTAGACGTGCGAGACCTGAACAGGAATATCTTAGTAGATAGACATCCCCTGCCGATAATAGGTGACAAATTGTCGGTGTTGAGCAATGCCAAAGTATTTTCAGTCATCGATCTTTCTCAGGCATACCATCAGGTTCCACTGAAGGAGGATTGTCAACACTTGACGGCATTCATTACGGTGTTTGGAACATTTAAGTATTGCAGGATGCCGTTTGGACTCGCCTCGGCGGCAGCTGTATTCCAAGGGGTGATGGAGACAGTGTTGAGCGGAGTAAAGAACATTATTGTGTTTCAGGATGATGTTCTGATATATGCTAGTTCCACTGAAGAACATGATGGAGTGTTGAGACATGTCATGATCTCTGCTTCCAAAAGGTCAGGGTTTTCCCAACTCCCTTGGAAGCAGATCCATAACCCAGGTTCCGAGTGCCAACCAGTCCCAATTGGGACCTTTTGGACCCAGTCCTGGCGCCAGTGGCACCAGGCTCATAAATATGCCCAGTCCCAGCGCTGGAAGCACCGGGCTCATAATGCTTGGGTGGACTTACCTGCAGCAGACCATGCTGCTTACTTGCCTGCCAGTTGAGCCTCTGATCCTCTTCTGTTTGGAACTACTTTTCCTGTTGGGTGGGGCAGGAGCCACTCCCTAGATTCAGAACACTGGAACTCTTCTGGAAAGCAGGAACTCTTTTCTTACCTAGGCGTGGCTGTGGAAGGAGACATCTAAGCACTACAGGAGGCTATTTAAACCACACCCGATGGATGAATCTTGCTTTGCGTTATTCTGCATCCTCTGCAGCAGAACGCTCATCGTGTCTTCTGCATCTGATCCTGGGCCTAAGGAAAAAGGCTTACCATCCTGAATCCAGTCTTCAGCAACACCTATAAAGACAAGAAAGAACAGGTTAGCATTACGGTCTTCAGTGACAGCTCTTCACTTACCTGGTCCATCGGCTGTCACCAACGCCTCGCGCTGCATTCCGGCATCTGAAAGACAAAGGCTTACCTACTCTTCGTGCGCTCCGGAGGTCTTCACACTGCATTCCGGCATCTGAAAGACAAAAGCTTACCAACTCTTCGCACGCTCCGGAGGCCTTCGGCGCTGCATCCCGCATCTGAAAGACAAAACAAGGTGCGTTTAAAGACATTGGGGAACTTTAATACTCACGTGCCATTACTCCTTTCCACATCTAACCCAGTGGGTATTCCGGCACCCTGCAGCCGCTCCGAACTTGTACCTGCAAAATAAAAAGACAGTTAGAGCGCATCATGAAGCAGGCAACAAGCGCTTACTTACGTGCTTCCAGGCGCTTCTATTCATCACACGGGCTCCATCTTCAACTCACTTCAGCCCGTCATCCGCCATCGCCAGAACCCTGCAAAACAAGAAACATCATTACTAAAGACTTTAAAGACATTAGAATTACTCGAAACTTACCGTTCGTGCAGTAAACGACGGACAGCAGTCCTCTGAAGTCAAGAGGCCTGCTCCCCTTATCCAGTGAAGAAACTGGTTACAGCACCCTGCCCCGAGGCAGATGGAGAGCACGGCGTTCACTTACCTAAGACATCTTACCCTTCGAGTCAGACATACAGTGCACAGAGGTCCAGCCCAAAGAGCCAGCCGTGTGTTACACATCACCTTTGAAGATACGGTATACGCCCAGTCAAGACCGGCGCCTCTACGGGAATCAGGTGAGCGTTACAGAACGCAAAGCCTACCACAAAACTCCCGTCCAGGCGCTATGGAAACCTCGGATACCGACCAGCTAGCCCAGTTACTTGGGGAACTAAGGGCAGAAGTGCATGCAGCCCGTCAGGAAACGAACGCTCTAAGAAGGGAACTGATTATTTCCAAGGAGCGAACAGATGATCTCGCTAGACAATTGCTACAGTCACAAGCCGGACAGACCCCGTTACCCGCATCTGGGGGAAATCTTCCTTCTACATCCTCTATGAATCCAGTGCAGATCAACCTACCTGGGAATGTACCTCTGGCTCCGCCCGAACGATTTTCTGGTGACCCAAAGAGGTTTGCAGTATTTATCAATCAGTGCCGGTTGCATTTCTTATGCCGGCCAGCAGCCTTTCCAACTGATCAAGCTAAAGTAGCTTTCGTGCTTTCATACCTTAGTGGCAATGCAGCAGACTGGTCGATCCCTCTAGTAAATCAAGATGATCCGGTCCTCCATGATTTTCAAGCTTTTCAGCTCAGTATGGAAAAACTGTTCGCAAGACATTCACAGGGGCAGGCCTTGGACAATGAGCTTCTTTCGTTGCAACAAGGTAATCAAGACCTTTTGGCTTATATTGCGTCTTTCAACAGACTGATAGTGGAAACTCAATGGCCTGAGGATAAAAGGATTACGCTGTTTTATAGAGGTCTACGTGGAGAGCTCAAAGATGTGTTAGCCCAAGTAGTGAATCCCCCACAAGATTGTTCGGACTATATAGACTTAGTCGTTCAAATAGATCACAGACTGCAGAACAGGAAGGCCGATCGTTCCAAGTTTGATGCTCGAGTATTTTCCAAACCGCCAACTCCTTCCAAAGGAGTAGACTCCGGGGAACCCATGCAAATAGGGGGTCTGAAAGGTCCTCTAACACAAAAGGAGCGGGAAAGGAGAAAACAGTTGCAATTATGCCTCTATTGCGGAAACTCAGGGCACTTTCTTCGAGACTGTCCGGTGAAACCTGCCAAGAAGGCAGTAGGAGCTGCAGTTACCAAAGTTACAAACTCTGAGCAGGGAAACGACCTCGCCCAACAAGAATAGAGGTCCTCTTGCCGAGCGTGAAAACCAGTTCCGTGACCTCACATTTCGTGATACCTATGGTCCTCATTAGCCCTGATAATCCGGATCGATTACATGCAATTGAAGCTTACATCGACAGCGGTGCCATCGGCAATTATGTGGATCATTAAATGGTTTTGAGGATGAATCTAACTCTTTGTCCCAAGGCTATAAAGGACGTCATTACTACGGTGGATGGTACGGAGATAGCCTCCGGGCCAGTAACGCATACCACTCAAGAGGTGACGCTAGTAAGTCAAGATGGACACCATGAGAAGATCGTGTTCGATGTGATCAAGGCCCCTCAGTTTCAGATTATTCTAGGAATACCTTGGTTAGAGAAACACAATCCTCTGATCGATTGGCGAGCAAGAACGGTCCAGTTTCCAGAATGTGTCTCTACTTGTCACCCTCCACCTGGTGTTGCACTGGCAGCAATTTCTTCAGAGACTCCCCAGTTACCTCCCGAATACCTAGAATACCAAGATGTTTTCCGGAAGGATCAGGCTAACTCTCTACCTCCTCATAGGTCTTATGACTGCCAGATAGACCTGATACCTGGATCTACTCCTCCTTGTAGTAGAATTTATGCCCTCACCGAGCCTGAGAACCTTCACCTTCGACAATACCTGGATCAATCCCTGGCAAATGGGTTTATTCGTCCTTCCAAGTCCCCTGCTTCTTCAGCTTTGTTCTTCGTTCCAAAAAAGGAAGGAGACCTTAGAACTTGTATAGATTATCGCTCCCTGAACCAGATCACCGTTAAGAATAGATATCCGTTACCTTTGATCCCTGAACTCCTGGACCAAGTCAGAAAAGCATGCATATATACAAAGCTGGATCTTAGAGGAGCTTACCACTTGGTACGAGTAAAAGAGGGCGATGAATGGAAGACGGCCTTCCGCACCAAGTATGGGTTATTTGAATATCAGGTCATGCCCTTCGGACTTTGCAATGCCCCGGCCGCCTTTCAATATTTTATGAACGATGTCCTCAGAGAGCTCATAGATGTGTGTTGTTGTTGTTTACATTGACGACATCCTCGTTTATTCTTCATCGGAATCTGAACATCGGAAACACGTGAAAATGGTCCTCGAAAGATTGCGTCAACACAAACTTTTCGCTAAGTTGGAAAAATGTGTTTTCAACGTGACTGAAGTTGAATTCTTGGGATTCATATTATCACCTGGCGGAGTGCGTATGGATTCAAAGAAGGTCGATGCAGTTCTCAAATGGCCATCACCATCCTCCGTAAAAGGTGTGCAAAGCATGTTAGGCTTCGCTAACTTTTACCGCAGGTTTATCCCCGAATTCTCTCGAATAGTCCAGCCCATCACTGCCTTGTTAAAGAAAAACAAACGTTTTGAATGGTCTACCGAGGCGGAAAAAGCTTTCCAGGATTTGAAGACTAAATTTATCTCTGCACCAATCTTAAAACACCCTCGCCCCGAACTCCCCTACATCGTGGAAACTGATGCTTCAAGCCTTGCCATGGGGGCAGTTCTATCACAAAAGGACCCGGTAACCAATCAGTTGCATCCCGTGGCATTTTGGTCCCGCAAATTCTCGCCTCCTGAAATCAATTACACGATTACTGACAAGGAACTTCTGGCTATCAAGTCTGCCTTTAAGGCTTGGCGGCATTATCTGCTGGGGGCCCGACACACCGTTACTGTGATTACGGATCACCGAAACCTGCAATATTTGAAAACCGCAAAAGCCCAATCCTCTAGACAACTCCGTTGGGCATTATTCTTTGCCGAGTTTGACTTCATAATTACCTATCGACCTGGTACAAAGAACGGTAAAGCTGATGCCCTTTCTCGGATGGGAGTGGAAGAACACTTAATCAACACTAAACCTGTACCAATCATTCCCGAACAAAGAATTCTGGGTGTAATCGCCACAGAATCCATAGAGGAAGTTAAGGATAAAGCCAGGCAACTTGTAACTCCAGCAGACATACAGAATTGGCATCTGCAGGGAAAGGACTTTGCAGTAAAGGACAACTTATTGTATTTCCAAGAACGATTATACCTACCCAGCACAGATTTACAGAAAAAAGTAATCTCTTGTTATCACGATTCTTTAATGGAAGGACATCCCGGTATGGCCAAGACCTCAGAAAAGATCAAGCGCTACTTCTGGTGGCCGTCTTGGAAAAAAGATATCAGAGACTTTATAATGTCCTGTGGAGTAAGCGCCCAAAACAAGAGTCAAAAGGAAAGACCAGCAGGCCTCTTACGCCCTATTGACATCCCACCTCGCTCTTGGCATACGCTTTCTATGGACTTCATCACAGATCTACCTCCATGCTCTGGATACAATACGATTCTAGTAATCGTGGACTTATTCTCCAAGATGGCGCATTTCATTCCGCTCAAAGGCTTGCCAACAGCAGCAACTCTGGCCCGAGAATTTCTCGAAAACATCGTCCGACTGCAAGGTTTTCCTTCGGTTCTAATTTCGGATCGAGGTAGTCAATTTATTTCTCATTTTTGGCGAAGTTGCTGTCGGTCGGCTCAAATTGATGTGAGACTATCGACCAGTCACCACCCTCAGACCGACGGACAAACCGAGAGGACCAATCAAACTCTGGAACAGTATTTACGCTGCATGCTGCAACAAACTGAAAAAACTTGGAAAGACATACTTTGGATAGCCGAATATGCCTACAATAACTCTGTCCATTCGGGAACTGGGAAAACCCCGTTTTTTCTTTTGTACGGCAGTCACCCTCGAACCTCGGAGTTGGATCCCCTCCAAGATCTTGAAACACCAGCAGTAGACTACCTGCATTCTACAATCACCCAAGCCTTTAAGGAAGCTGTTTCTCAACTTCAAAGGGCTAAAGAACAATACAAGAAAGGAGCAGATCAACATCGGAAGGAAGCCCCTCAATATCAAGTAGGGGATCAAGTCTGGTTATCCACCAAATATCTACCTCTAAAAGGGCCACGCACATTCAACCCAAGATACCTTGGTCCCTATTCCATCACTACCATAGTAAACCCAGTAGCGGTCAAGTTGGACTTGCCCCCGCACATGAAGATACATCCGGTCTTCCACGTCTCTCTATTAAAACCCGTGCAACCTCAAACCCGACTAACTAAATCTCCAAAACCTATCCTAGTTGATGGAGAACTCGAGTTTGAAGTCAAAAGCATTCTGGACTCCAAGATCTCCAAATCTAAACTATTTTACCTAATTGACTGGAAAGGCTACGGCCCCCAAGAGAGATCCTGGGAACCTGCTGAATATGTCCACGCTCCTCGCCTAATCAAAAGATTTCACCGAACATTTCCTGACAAGCCAAAACCCCCGGAGAAGCCCGGTTTGGGAGGGGCCTTGAGGGGGTACTGTCATGATCTCTGCTTCCAAAAGGTCAGGGTTTTCCCAACTCCCTTGGAAGCAGATCCATAACCCAGGTTCCGAGTGCCAACCAGTCCCAATTGGGACCTTTTGGACCCAGTCCTGGCGCCAGTGGCACCAGGCTCATAAATATGCCCAGTCCCAGCGCTGGAAGCGCCGGGCTCATAATGCTTGGGTGGACTTACCTGCAGCAGACCATGCTGCTTACTTGCCTGCCAGTTGAGCCTCTGATCCTCTTCTGTTTGGAACTACTTTTCCTGTTGGGTGGGGCAGGAGCCACTCCCTAGATTCAGAACACTGGAACTCTTCTGGAAAGCAGGAACTCTTTTCTTACCTAGGCGTGGCTGTGGAAGGAGACACCTAAGCACTACAGGAGGCTATTTAAACCACACCCGATGGATGTATTCTTGCTTTGCGTTATTCTGCATCCTCTGCAGCAGAACGCTCATCGTGTCTTCTGCATCTGATCCTGGGCCTAAGGAAAAAGGCTTACCATCCTGAATCCAGTCTTCAGCAACACCTATAAAGACAAGAAAGAACAGGTTAGCATTACGGTCTTCAGTGACAGCTCTTCAATTACCTGGTCCATCGGCTGTCACCAACGCCTCGCGCTGCATTCCGGCATCTGAAAGACAAAGGCTTACCTACTCTTCGTGCGCTCCGGAGGTCTTCACACTGCATTCCGGCATCTGAAAGACAAAAGCTTACCAACTCTTCGCACGCTCCGGAGGCCTTCGGCGCTGCATCCCGCATCTGAAAGACAAAACAAGGTGCGTTTAAAGACATTGGGGAACTTTAATACTCACGTGCCATTACTCCTTTCCACATCTAACCCAGTGGGTATTCCGGCACCCTGCAGCCGCTCCGAACTTGTACCTGCAAAATAAAAAGACAGTTAGAGCGCATCGTGAAGCAGGCAACAAGCGCTTACTTACGTGCTTCCAGGCGCTTCTATTCATCACACAGGCTCCATCTTCAACTCACTTCAGCCCGTCATCCGCCATCGCCGGAACCCTGCAAAACAAGAAACATCATTACTAAAGACTTTAAAGACATTAGAATTACTCGAAACTTACCGTTCGTGCAGTAAACGACGGACAGCAGTCCTCTGAAGTCAAAAGGCCTGCTCCCCTTATCCAGTGAAGAAACTGGTTACAGCACCCTGCCCCGAGGCAGATGGAGAGCACGGCGTTCACTTACCTAAGACATCTTACCCTTCGAGTCAGACATACAGTGCACAGAGGTCCAGCCCAAAGAGCCAGCCGTGTGTTACACATCACCTTTGAAGGTACGGTATACGCCCAGTCAAGACCGGCGCCTCTACGGGAATCAGGTGAGCGTTACAAGACAGGTGTTAAATAGATTGGGTGAGGCAGGGTTAACGGTAAAAAGGAGTAAGTGTAAGATTGCGGTGCATAGGGTGGAATATCTTGGACATGAGATAGATGAACAAGGGGTGAGGCCTAAGAGGAATTTGGTGGAGGCAGTGAAAGTTGCACCTGTGCCAGAGAATAAGGAACAAGTGAAATTATTTTTACGATTGGCCGAATATTATCATAAGTTCGTGAAAGATTTTGCCAAAGTGTCCACCCCTCTCAGAATGTTGCTCAAGAACGGTGCGAAATTTGAATGGTCAGCAGAATGTGATGTGGCTTTTGAGTGTGTCAAGAAAGCAGTGAGTGAAGCACCATCCACAGGTAGGTTCGATCCCAAGGACAAGAGTGTTTTGGTGGTTGATCCGAGTATGCTTGGGCTGGGAGCGACATTGGTGCAGTATGCCTGGGACAATACAGAGAGAGTTATTGCGTTTGCGTCTAGGACGCTGAGAGGTGCGGAGTGCAAATATTCCGTTATAGAAAGAGAAACCTTGGCAATGTTCTGGGCTGTGAGCCATTTCAAGTATTTCTTGTGGGGAAGAAGATTCGTGGTCCGGTCAGACCATAAACCCATGGTTCAGCTTTTTGAGAGTGGAAGATGGGCGTTGGGTTCCCCAAGGATTAGCAGGTGGGGTTTGGGACTCCAGAATTTTAACTTTGAGGTAAGCTATTCGCCTGGAAAGAAAAATGTGGTGGCAGACTGCCTGTCAAGACTGCCAGTAAACAGTAATGTTGTGGAAGAAAAGGAGGAAGAGGAAGAGTTGGTAGTGGCAGAAATTCAGAATGCTGTAAAGAAGGAAGAGTGGATACAAGAAGAAGATGTAGATGAGGATCTTAAGCTTATAAAGTGTTGGACAGTGAGAGGGTGGCCAGCCAAAAGAGACATAGATAATAAATTCAATACTTGGTGGGAGATAAGGGACGAGCTGAATTTGTGTGAAGGCAGGCTGAGGAGGGGAAGGTGCATTGTTCCTCCACAGTCACTTAGATCTGTGTTGGTGAAGTTGGCACATCAGGGACATCCTGGAGAAGCTGCCAGGAAAAAGAAGTTGAGGCAGAATTATTCGTGGCCGGGGATTCATAAAAGTGCTGAAGGGTATGTCAAAGATTGCATGATTTGCCAAACTAGTGACAAATGTAAAGTGGTGAGAGAAGCCCCATCAATACCTAATGTGATACCAGACCAGCCTTGGAGCAAGTTGGCAGTGGACATCATGGGTCCTGTAGCAGGGTTGGGAGAAGGTCTGAAATTTCTATTTGTGGTGGTAGATTTTCATTCCAAATGGTTTGAATGGGAAGCAGTGAAGGAAGTCACAGCTATGGAATTGATTAGTTTCTTGGAAAGACTTTTTCTTAAGGAAGGTGTACCCGTTGAAATTGTGTCAGATAACGGGGTACAGTTTGTATCTGGGGCAATGAGAACATTTCTGGAAGGATATATCATAAAACATACGAGAACAGCGTTGTATAATCCCAAGGCGAATGGTCTTGTTGACAGAGTCAACAGGTACATAAAAAGGGGCCTGCAAATGGCCATGAAATCGGGACAGCCATGGAAAGAGGTGTTGAGGATGCTAGCATGGAATTATGTCACTACGCCGCACTCAGTGACGGGTGTATCTCCATTTGTGTCTATGAAAGGCAGAGAACCTGGAACAAGGCTTTGTCCAGGATGGCTAGGTATGGCCAAAGTGGTTAATGTGGATCGCGATCACATAATGAAACTCATTAAATTGAGTCAAGAAAAGAATAAAGAACTGTTTGATGACAGGATGAGGGTGAAGGAACAAGAATGGAAGATTGGACAGTTGGTGTATGTTAAAAACCCTAGATTAGTAAACAAATGTGTAGAAAGTAAGTTCCTAGGACCAAAGAGGATTTGTGCAGTAAAGAGTAATGTTGTCATATTGGAAGGAGGAGAGGTCTGGTCTAAAGGAAGGTTAGCAAGAGTGGGAAATGGGAGAGAGAATAAGTTGAATGAACAGCCGGAAGGAAGAGAGGTGAATGTAAACAATGATAAGAAATTGGGAGAGGAAATGGAAGGAAGGACAGTAGATGGGAACGACGATAAAACTTGTGTGAGGACCGGCGAAGATGTGAGAACCGGTGAAAGATGTTTGCATAGGTCTAGATCAAAACCTGTGTGGATGAGAGATTATCAAACTTGAAATTAATATATTAATTGTATGAAATATATGATGCACAAACTTTAACTATTGTTTTCTTATGCTTTTCTATGTTTTTTGTAACTGGGTTTGGTTGCATTGGTTATGGTAGTTTCTCCAATATTTCTTATTCACATAAATTGTTTATTTGTTTTCCTGTAAAGGGAAAGATTTGTAGAGACTTATGTTTTCGCCTCGCTGCAGTCACGCGCACTCATGGGCATTGTTTAGAATGCGAGCCGCGTGACCACAGGAGGCAGTTGCTGAGAGATTTGAATAGTGAGGCCGTAAAGTACTGAGGGCTCCGGGGAGCACCCTTTAATAAAGAACTCACTTTATTTCCTGTGCCGCCTATATTCTTTCAAAAATCTTGTGCCCTCAGATATGCATGCACTTGCAGATCATCAAATGTTGCCATGCCGAAATAGTGAGTCCTATACAGCCGTCAAAACCCTGCTAGTACCGGGTCAAGAAGATTGTTCTTTTCAATAAAATACTGGTTTGAAAACCACCATCCACACCAGCCTTCCAGCTCCAGAATGTGGAAGAAGGATTATGACGTGCAGCCCTGATGAGTCACTTGCCAACTCAAAGCACATATATCATTAATCATTTATTCCAAAATGAAGGCCGTCCTCAGGAAGTTCTGAAAGACCCCACAGCAATACCTTACCTGTAGAGAGCTCTCCAAAAGGGGGGAATCAAACTCTTGAGGCATTTACACATTTGTCCATGAAGTATTTGAGTTGGTTGGTGAATAGCAGCAAAGTTGATACATTTGAAGGAATGTTCATTTTTATTGCATGTGAGCATATCCTAAAGAATTGCTGGGCAGTGTTACACCAGCATCTAGTGGATAAGAATATCAAAGATCCTAAGGAGCTTGCAAAAGGCTGCCAACTGTTATGTGTGTATTCACGTGTCAGAAAAAGGCTTAGGCCAGCATAACCTAAGAAGAAAATGCTTCTGATAAAAGAAAACCAAAGGAGGGTAAGGACAAAGGTTCTTATTCTTCTTCCAAGAAAGGATCCAGACATCTGATGGGAAATCCCATCCAAATGGCTGGTCGCGTTCTACAGAAAAGATGAGTGACAGTACCTCTAAGACTAGGGCACCAGCACTCTCCATGCACGAAGGGTGTTTTCGGTGTTGGAGATTTGACAGATAGGATGGGAGGTCCGGCCTGTTAAGGAACACCCAAATAGGCTATTGTTAGCACAGATGAATTCCTATGAGGCCAGAGAGGGCCAAAAGGCCCCTAGTGATGTTGTGTGGGAAAGGTACTGGGTCGCCAGAAAACACCCAATTCCCACAAAAAGTTGAATCATTTTGGAGCATGTCTTCATCAATGGGAACATAACTCCCATGCTAAGTGACACATCTGCTACTGTCACAGCATTCAAGTGGCAGTGGTCACAAAAAGAGAAAATAATCCAGGGCCCAGGCAGGTTTATCTGGGGTTTGATGGCTTTAGCCAATGCACTATGTCAATGGTAGAGTTTCTCTGAAGGGGAGAAATAGCCAAGTGCTAGAAGATGAGGACTTAATTCCTGTGGCATGTCTATTGAGTAATGATCTTCTGCTCCCGAAATAATATAGGTGGTCATGAGAGCTCAGGAAGCATCCCAAGAAGTAGCACTTGATGCTATAGGCCCCGAGACACTTCCTGCTAGAGAGTGTGAGAAACCAGAGACCCAGATCCTACGTCCACTGAGACGCCTGCTCCTGTGGGAGAGGGCCCAGTGACCACTGATGTGCTTATCATAGTAGCACAGAATTAAGTGATCTCAGGGTTGCATATTGGTGTAGAATAATGAACCTGAGACGGAGGGCACAATAGCTTCAGATGTAAGGGGCCTGCCAGAACTGAGTGAGTAGTCCTTTTCTGGATGCCCAAGCCATGGTCACTTGTGCAAGGCACAGAGAGACTGCTCGAATCTAGTAGGTCTGCAGAAGCAGGCTGAGGAACAGGCTCAGGGCGGGTCCCCTGGATTATTTAAGGCGTATTAGGAGACTGGTCTCCTGTACAGTGAGCACAAGACAAGAATTCTGAGGTAGGGCGTGAAGGCAGATTGATTGTTCCCCAATGCCACAAGAGGTTCCTAATGTGTGCCCATTTATGCTTCCTTCAGATGGGTGCAGAAATCAAGGACTGTGTGCACTCCTGGCACACAAGTCATCTGTTCTAAAGGTTAGTGATTATTTTAGTAGAAGTATTGACTATGTGTGATTAGTGAGCTGGTTTGGCAGGTGTGGTGTTACTATCCTGTTTGTGAATTGTTTGCTAGTAAGACAGTGTGTTTGAGCCCTGAAGAAGGATAGGTTAGATCCGAAAAACTTTGGAGAAGTCGAAAGGAAAATCGCTTTGCTTTCCACAAAGAAGACTGTCAATGCAATGTATTCATTCATCTGTGTAAAGAGTGCATAAGAAATAAGTAAGAAAATCATATGGAATTGAACATGCACGTTGTGAAACAATCATGCGCATGTAGAATTATAATGAATTGAATTCAGCATTATTATTTTGATAAAGAGATCTAGCTCCAAAAAAGTTTTAGAAAAGGTAAACTTATACAATTAATGACCCTAACAGTGTATGGATTTGAATTCTTTATATACAAGGCACGTGGCATTCTAAAGTGTTTAATTTTGGGGAAAAGGTGAACAGCTGAAAGGAGTGTGCTTGTATTTCACATTGGGCATAATGTGTGTTGTGTTTTCATAAGTTAGGTCCTTTGGGCCGAGGACCTGAAGTCGATCAATTGAGTTATATGAGAACAATTAAATTGGATGTGCATCCCTACCACAATACATGTTTTACTACTGCCATACTTGCCAG